>NW_024080953.1:490453-982441 GCF_003009895.1 Hyaena hyaena | reverse complement strand
CCTATACGTGCAAACATATGGTATTTGTCCTTCTCTGCCTGACTTATTTCGCTCAGCATAACACCCTCAAGGTCCATCCATGTTGCTACACATGGCCAGATTTCATTGTTTCTCATTGCCATGTAGTATTCCATGGTATAGATCAACCACATCTTCTTGATCCATTCATCTGTTGATGGACACTTAGGCTCTTTCCATGTTTTAGCTATTGTGGAGAGTGCTGCTATGAACGTTGGGTTACATGTGCTCCTATGCCTCAGCATTTCTGTATCCCTTGGGTAAATTCCTAGCAGTGCTATTGCTGGGTCATAAGGCAGGATGTCTTCTTTGGAAAAGTGTCTTTTCATGTCTTCTGCCCATTGCACAAGAAATATACTCTTAATTCCCTTCACCTATTTCACTCTTATACCACCCCACCCCCCAACCTTCTTTTTGACAACCACCAGTTTATCTGTATTTAAAAGTATGTTTTTTTGTTTGTCTCTTTTTTCTTTTCTTTCTTTTTTGCTTAAATTCCACATATTAGTGAAATCTTATGGTATTTTTATTTCTATGACTGACTTATTTCACTTAGCATTATATCCTCTAGGTCGATTAATGTTATTGCAAGATTTAATTTTTTTATTGCTGTGTGTAATAGTCCATTGTGTATATATACACTACATCTTCTTTATCTATTCATCTATTGATGGACACTTAATTTGCTTCCATAACTTGGCTTTAGTAAATAATTCTAAAGTAAAATAAAGGTGCACATATCTTTTTGAATTAGTGTTTCATTTTCTTGTTTTCTCTTTTCTTTCTTTCTTTCTTTTTTTTAAATACCTGGTAGTGACATAACTGGATCATATGCTAATTCTATTTTTAATTTTTTGAGAAAGTTCCATGCTGTTTTCTATAGTGGCTGCTTCAATTTGCATTCCCATCAACCCAGTGCACAAGGGTTCATTTTTCTCCACATCCTTGCCAACACTAGTTTCTTGTGTTTTTGGATTTAGCCATTCTGACAAGTGTAAGGTGATATCTCATTGTGGTCTTGATTTGCAGTTACCTGATGACTAGTGATGTTGAACATCTTTTAATATGCCTGTTGGCCATCTGTATGTCATTTTTGGAAAAATGTCATACAGGTCCTCTGCCCTGTATCCAATTTTTAAATTGGATTATTTAGGGGTCTTTTTGGTATTGAATTGTATGAGTTCTCCATATATTTTGGATATTAACATTTTATTGGATATATCATTTGCAATAATCTTGTCCCATTCATAGGTTGCCTTTTTGGGTTTTTTTTTTTAATTTTTTTTTTTAATGTTTTACTTATTTCTAGGAGAGAGAGAGAGACAGCGTGAGCAGTGGAGGGTCAGAGAGAGAGTGTGTTTCATATTCTGAAACAGGCTCCAGGCTCTGAGCTGGCAGTCAGCACAGAGCCCGACGCGGGGCTCGAACCCATGAACCGCGAGATCATGACCCAAGCAAAAGTCGGACGCTTAACCGACTAAGCCACCCAGGCGCCCCTGGGTTTTTTGTTGTTTTTTTTTTTTGATGGTTTTCTTCACTGTGCAAAAGCTTTTCATTATTGGGGTAGTCCCAACAGTTTAATTTGATTTTGTTCTCCTTGGCAGATGGGACATATTTAGAAAAATGTTTCTATGGGTGATGTCAAAGAAATTACCATCTATATTTTCTTCCAGAGATTTTCTGGTTTCAGGTCTCACATTTAAGTCTTTAACCCATTTTGAGTTTATTTTTATGTATGGTGTAAGAAAGTGCTTCAGTTTCATTCTTTTGCATGTAGCTTTCCATTTTTCCTAACACCATTTGTTAAAGAGATGAATCTTTTTCCCATTGTGGATTCTTGCCTCCTTTGTCATAGATTAACTGATCATATAATCATGAGTTTATTTCTGGACTCTCTATTCTGTTCCATTGATCAATGTGTCTATTTTTCTGCCAGTATTATATTGTTTTGATTACTACATCTTTGTAGTGTATCTTGAAATTATGTGTTGTGATATCTCTAGTTTTGCTGTTCTTTTTCAAGATTGCTTTAGCTACTTGGGGGTCTTTCGTGGTTCTGTACAAATTTTAGAATTATTTGTACTAGTCCTGTGAAAAATGTCATTGATATTTTGATATGGATTGTATTGAATTGAGATCACTTTGTGTAGAATGGATATAGCAATACTTATTCTTCCAATCCCTGAACAGAGAATATCTTTCCATTTGTTTGTATGATCTTCAATTTCATCAGTGATTTATAGCTTTTGGAGTACAGGTCATTTCACTTCCTTGGTTAAGTTTATTCCTAGGTATTTTATTATTTTTGGAGCAATTATAATGGGATTGTGTTTTTAATTTCTCTTTCTGCTACTTCATTATTAGTGTATAGAAAGACAACTGATTTCTTCTGTATATTAATTTTGAATTCTGCTACCTTACTGAATTCATTGATCAGTTCTATTAGTTTTTTTGGTAGTCTTTAGGATTTTCTCTATATAGTATTATGCCTACTGGCGTGCCTAAAATGCATCTGTTTGTCTTCATGATGTCCCGTAAGTCCCTTAAGCTATCTTCATTCTTTTTTGTTTTGGTTTTCTGATTGAATCATGTCCACTGTCCTGTCTTTGAGTTCACAAATTCTTTCTTCCATTTGATCTGGTCTGTTGTTGAACCTCTCTATTGAATTTTTTAGTTCAATTATTATATTCTTCAGTTCTATGATTTCTGTTTTGTACTATTAATTGAAATATATATTGGAATTCTCATTTCATTCATGCATTCCTCTTCTGACCTTAGTAAACCTCTTCATTATCAATATTTTGAACACTTGATTGTGTAAATCACTTGCCTCCATTTCATTAAGGTTATTTTTTGGAGATTTATTCAAATATATATAATTCAATATTATATTCAATTTATTCAATATATATAACCTTATATATTCTTTTATATAAGATTTTGGATCTTATTCTTTTGTTTGGACAAATTCCTCCATTTCTTCATATTCATGATACTCTGTGTTATTCTCTGCCCATTAAATAAAACAGCCACTTCTCCCAGCCTTGACAGATTGCCCTTGTGTAAGAGATGAGCCTCATCAATAAGCTCAGCCCAAACTCCTGATTGCCTATCAAACCTTTATTCACTTCTATTTGTTCTTTGGCTTCCAGTAGTTGAGGTTGCACCAAGACCTAAAAGTGTCCCTATGGCATGGGAATTGCCCATACTCATGCCCGGTCAGGCTCTCAGAGGACTATTTATTGCTCACACACACCCCCTCCCCCCCAAAACACACAGCTACATGTTGCAGGCTAATTGGAAACCTGACCTTCAGGCAGTGGCTGGGAAAATCAAAGGACATTTGACATATAATCTACCTCCTATCGGGAAGAAACCAGGAACAGACTTTTTGTGGGTTTTGTGTGTGTGTGTGTTGTTGTTGTTGTTGGGTTTTTTTGATACTTACTCTTACCACTTCCAAGAATAATCTGGGAAATAGGCATTTTTGTCTGTTCCCTCTGCCCTGAGCCTGGAGGTGTGCAAGAGGATAGTGTCTATATATTCATTTGAAAACTACTTTTTTGTTGTTCAGTTTGGTTCTGTGAGACTTGTGAATACCATAACCCATTGGTTATCAAAGAGAACTATGTGATTTCAAGGCCCATCTCTTGGGAGGGGGACAAATGTAAAAGTTAGGATGCTAGGTATGTGGACAAAGTCCTTCCGGGAAGAAGCTGGAGACTTGTTCAATTGTTGGAATGAGCCAAAGGTACAATGTAGGGTAATCACCTACCAGCTCACTAGCTCTTTTGGGCTCCCAGGACAATTCAAGTCATCACCTATGCAGGCTGATTGGAAGCGAGACCCCTGGCAGCAGCTAGTAAAGTATGCTGTAAACTTCTTCTAAGGAAAAACAGAGATGGTGTTTTTGCCAACTCTCTGAACTGGGCCTGAGTATATAAGCCACAAGGTGAGCTCATAGGTCTGTTTAAAAACTGCTTCTTTATTTGTTATTATCCATCTTGTGCAACTCTGAATGCAAACTCCATTAGTTATCAGATGTGTGGAAAGATGTGTGGACTGTCTCCTTTCCAGCTAATGCTGGTTTTCACTGTTAGAATGAAACAGAGATAGAAGGTGAGGGCAATATCCACTGGCTTTTTCAGGTTCTGGGGAGGTTACCATTCAGCATCTAGATGGGGGCTTATTAGAGGCTAGACTCTCAGGTAGCAGCTGGTAAATTATGGAGTCAAATCCCTTCGGGGTGGGGGACTGGGAAATGGGCATTTTTGTCTGCTGTCTTTGTGCTGAGCCTGGGAAAATAGCTAATGCGCCTGCTTAATAACTGCTTCTTTGTTTGCTCTTGTCCTGATGGACTTGTGAATACAAACCCCACTGGCTTTCAGAGATAGGTGATTTGGGGCCCATCCCTTGGCTGGAAGACTTAAAAGTTAGGGCACAATATGTGTGGTACAAACCCTTCACTCCTCAGGGAGACACTGAGTTGGAAGTTCTCTCATGATTATAAGGCACTGTGCCATTTTATGACAAGAGTGTCACAGCATTTCCTACTCATTTTGATGTGTGTGTTTTCTCAGTCACCTACTGTGTAGGATCCATTAATCTAGTTTCTCAATTGTTCTTAGAGGGAATTGATCCTTATGTAGCTGTCTATTTGGTGCATCCATAACAGAAGGGAGATTCAAGAGCCTCCTATGTTGCCATCTGAGTGATGTCACTCTCATCTTTTTTAACATATACATTTACAGTTATAAATTTTGCTCTAACTACTACTTTAGCTGCATCCTATAAGTTTTGGTATATTTTGTTTTCATTTTCATTTATCTCAAAGTACTTCTAATATCCTTTTGATTTCTTCTTTGATTCACTGGTTATTTCTGAATGTGTCATTTAATTTCTGCACATTTATGAATGTGCAAATTCATATTTTCCCGTTACTGATTTCTAATTTCATTTCATTATAAGTAGAGGGCATAGTTTATATGTTAATAATTTTTTAAAAATGTATTGAGGCTTTTTATGACATAATATATGATCTACCTTAGAATGCTTTATGTGTACTTGCAATAAATGTGTATTCTGTTGTTGGGTAGATTATTATAGAAATGGCTGTTAGGTCCTGTTGGCTTGTATGTTGTTCTTGGCCTAGTGTTCTATACAGTATTGAAAGTGGGATATTGGAATCTCCAACCATTATTGTTTAATTGTCTATTTTTCCTTTCAATTCTGTTTTTGTGTCAGGTATTTTGGGGCTCTATTGTTAGGTGCACTTATTTTTATAATTATTATGTCTTCCCAATGGAGTAACAGTTTATTATTATAAAATATTTTTCTTTGAAACAAAACAAATGAGGGGCATCTGGGTGACTCAGTCTGTTAAGTGTCCATGTCTTGGTTTTGGCTCAGGTCATAATCTCATGGTTCATGAGTTTGAGCCCTGTCTTGAGCTCTGTGCTGACAACGTGGAGCCTGCTTAGGATTCTCTGTTGTTCCCTCCTCCCCTGTGTTCACACACTCTCTCTTTCAAAACAAACAAACAAACAAACAAACAAACAAACATTTAAAAAACACTAAACAAACTATAGAGAACACCATAGGGGAGGTGTGTGTGTGAATGGGTGAAATAGGTGAAGGGGATTAAGAATACACTTATCTCTATGAGCACTGAGTAATATGTGGAACTATTGAATTGCTACATGGTACACCTGAAACTAATATAACACTGTATGTTAACCACACTGGAATTAAAATTAAAAAGTAAAACAGTTTTTGCTGGCTCTAGTATAAATTTTTGTCTTAAAGTCAAAATCGGCTGATAATGTTATAACCACTTTTGCTCTCTTTGGTTATAGTTTGTATGGTATGTTGTTTTACACCTCGTATTTTAAATAATTTTTTTTAATCTAAAGTATGTCTCTGTTGGACAGTATATAGTTGGATTGTGTATTTTTAAGCCTTTCTGCCAATCTCAGTATTTTGATTGAAATGTATTACTGGTAACATAGAATTTATGTCTGCCATTTTATTATTTGTTTTCTATATGTTACGTATTTTTTATTTCTATATTCCTCCATTACTGCCTTTTTTGTATTAGATATTTTTGAGGTATACAAAATTCTTTTCATTTCTTTACTGTATTTTTAAATTTTTAATGGTTGCCCTAGGCATTACTGTTAAAATCTTAATTTATAGCAATCTAACTCAGATTTATACTAATTTAATTTCAATAATATATAAAAATCTTGCTCATATATAGCTCTATTATCTTTTTTCTATTATTGTCATACAACTTTTATCTTTTTTCATTATAAGTTTGTCCATGCAGTTTTATCATTATTGCCTTATGTAGTTGATTTTCAAGTCAGATAATAGAAGAAAAGAGTTATAATTTTAAAAATAGATTTACGCTGTCTTTTGTACTTACCTAAGTAATTAACTTTACTTGTTCTCTCTGTTTCTTTTCTTTAATGTGGATTTGAATTATTGTCTAGTATTGTTTTAATTTAGCCTAAAGCTCTCCCTTTAGTATCTCTTATAAGGCAGATCTGTTAGTGATACATTCTCTTGGGTTTTGTTTATCTGGGAAGGTCCTAATTTGTGTTTTTAAAAGAAAATTTTGCTGGATGTAGAATTCTCTTGACTGGTTTTCTTTTAGATGAATACATCATCTCACTGTTTTCTGTCCTCCATGGTTTCTGATAAATCAGCTGTTAATCTTATTTTGGCACTCATGTACATGGTATATTGCTTGCCTTACTGATTTCAAAACTCTTTGTCCTCTTCCACCAGTTTGATTATGTTGTGCTTTAGTGTGGAACTCCTTGAGTTTCTCCCCTTTGGGTTTTTTGTTTGTTTGTTTTTAGTTTCTTGGATGTGTTTATCAATATTTTTCATCAAATTTGGAAATTTTCAGCCATTATTTCTTCAAATATTCTTTCTACCCCTTTATATTCCTCCTTTTGGGACTCCTATTATGCCCTATGTTGATATGTTTGATGATGTCCCACAGTTAATTTATATCATCCTATTTTTATCCTATGGTGTAAACCAGATGATATCAATTGACCTATGGCTGTTGAGCCATAGTAGTAAAATTTTGATTTTAGTTATTGTACTTTTCAACTCTATAATCTATATTTGCTTTTTAAAAATAATAATTTCTATCTCTTGATATTCACTGGTAAGACATTGTTCTCATATTTTTCTTTAGTTCTTTAGATAGTTTCATTTAGATCTTTGAACATATTTATAATAGCTAATATAGTCTTTGTTTAGAAAGTCCAGTGTCTGGGCTTTTTCAGGGACAGTTTCTATTAACTATTTTTCTTGTTTCTTTGCATGTATCTTATCTTTTTCTTGATAACTAGACATTTTAAATAATATAGTGTTAAAACTCTGGATATCAAATTGTCCCCTTTCCTAGGGTTTGATGTTTTTTCCCTTATTGCTATTGTTGCTGTTTGGTTTTTTAAAGTAATTTTCCAGAACTAATTCTGTAAATTCTGCATTCTTTGTCATGTTCCATCACTGAAGCCTCTGCTTGGATATCTTGGTAGTTAGCTAATGACTACACAGTGATTTTCTTAAATGCTTTGAACCAATATGTCTCCTCACCTTTGCTGACGGACTCTATGCATGTTTGAGCACACCTTCAACTCTCTTACAGTTTACAATTCTGCCTTATCCTTCACTTCCTGCTCATGTAGAGTCTCATTGTCAGCCAGAGTCAAGAGATTAGGGCCTTCTCAGGTGTTTCCTGAGCATGCACACAGTGCTGCAGGTGTGTATAACTGTCTAGACTTCTAGTAAGACGTTGGAGCTTTCTCACAGTCCCCATGGGATTTCATTCTCCAGTGTTTTCTTTTCTTCCTTTTTTTATTTTTTAAAGTATTTTGGTCAGCTTCTTATTTTTCCTAACAGTTATCTCCTTTTCAGGCAGTGTGACATTAAGCAACTACCACTAATTGTTTTTGACAAATGCTCCTAGGGAAAGCCATATACACTGAATGAGCTTTGAGATAGAGGAAATAAAAGCCTGTGAGTTAAGGTTCCCAGGAAGCTGTCAAAAACCTCAAATAATGGTTATTTGGATATGAAAGTGTCTTGAACCATTCTGTCTCCCTCCAGTAGCTATTAGGCTACTGATTTCAACAGCTAATGCATTTGCAAGGCTGTTAATTTTCAAGGCTACTGAGGAACTTGGAAGAGGGGATAGGAATAAGGCAAGTTAGAACATCACAAAATTCAGTGTTCTTACCAAGATTTGACCATTTTTCTTAAATAGATGTCTCTTACAAGTCATTAGTTAATTTCCAAAGTTCTGAAAAAGTTGATTTTGACTATTTTTTTTGCTAGTGTTCACTTTGAATTTATGGAGGAATGAATTTTTGCTCCATCATCCAGAAGTACTTCTTTTGAATATGTTAAATGTATTGTTTATTAGCATGAGGCAGAATTATAAAATTAGTACCATGTAATCTGAAATGAGATTCTCTTGGTTCTGCTAATTTCTAAGTCCTGAGAGAATTTTTGCCTCAGTTTCCTTTTCTATGTACTGAGTATATTAATAGTACCTATCTCATAAGGTTGTTGAGAGTATTATATGAGTTAATCATAAGTAAAGCATGTAGAACAGTGGTTGGCAAACTATGGCTTATAGGCCAATCCTACTCACATTTTCTTTTTTAGATCCCATTAAGTAAAGAATGATTTTTACAGTTTTAAATTGTTTTAAAATCAGAGGAGTATTTCCTGACACATGAAAATCATATGGAATTCAAATTTCAGTGTCCATAAATAAAGTTTTATTGATACACAGTCATGCTAATTCATTACATATTTTCTGTGGCTGCCTTTGCACTAAAACAGCAGAATTGAGTAGTGTGATCAAAGCTGCATGGCCTAGAAAGTTTCTAATAATTACTATCCAGCTATTTTTAGGAAGTTTGTTGATTTCTAATTTAATACATTGACAGGCATGAAAGAACTTAATAATCATTAGCTACAATTTTTACCAGATAGCTCATAGTCACTGCTTAGTCCTTACTATTTTTCAAAGTATATTTCACATGGCCCACACTGGTCTCAACTCTGTCTCATTAGGTCACATTGACTTAATATGGCCTCCCAGTTGCAGCATAGTCTGGTTCCTGTCTTCTTCTCTGAGTTCATCTTTCCCTTTTTCTCACTCTGGTCTAGTTGTCTTGGCCATCTGTCAGTTCTGGTAATGTGCTGAGCAATTTTCTTCCTCAGGGTCTTTGCGTTTGCTTTTCTCTATGTTTAGAACATTCTTTCCCTGGTTTTTCACAAATCTGGATCTATATCATTTTTCAGGTCTTGGTTTAGATATCATACCCAACAAGACCTTCTCAGACCATCTTATCTAGAATAGGTCCCTCCCTCTTGCTATTCCTTATTCAAATATACTATTTACTTTGTTCATGGCTATAATAATCGGTCATTATCTAACTTTTTAACTGTTTTTTGGTCTGTTTCCCCACTAGAATGTCAGCTCCTTCAGAACAAGTACTTTTTGTTTCTTATTCTTTATTAAAACACAGTATTTAGTGCCCTCACTAAATATATGTTGAGTGAATGAATGATATTTTAAGTTCAACTTCGATGATTAAGTATATTCATTCTTTTCTTTCTTGTATTTCTATGCAAGGAAACAATTTGTCTGATTTACCTTTTTGCTCAAAGGCATAGGTCTCAGGTTACAGGTCTTTGGCTGAGCTATTATTTGACTGAGTTTGATCAGATATCCTTCATTGGTCTAATTAACCATAGCCAGTTGGGAATTGGAATTGGGAGTTAAATGGAGTCACAATGGGGCAAAACACTTCTCTCTAGGACCTGTCCTTTCAGGAGGAGTGTAGGCGTGTAGAAAAAAGTAGGGTAAAATAAGAAAACAACCTTGTACATTTCCTTCACAGCACTTCCTCTGTTCCAAATGGAATCTTGGGCAAATGTCATAATTTACATGCTCACAATTAGGTAATAAAATCTTGTTTCCTCTGGTTATTTGAATTACTAAAACACTCTTAGTTTAATGATTAATATGTCTTGGCTAGTGTAATAGTAAAAATTCTGAACTTCATTCAGTTAAATCTTCTTTCCCCTAACTTGGATCAGCTTCAACTGGAAACTTGCTATGCAGGTGGGTGTGGATTGTTTCCTTTTCTTCTGCCCTACTCACTGGGCTTGTGCTGGTTCCTTTACTATTGAAGTGTGGGGAGGCAGGAGAGGTGTGGAACAGCAAAAGTCTGACTAGTACTTCTGTAGTGGTCTTAATTTCCTCTCACAGGGGTGGAGATGCAAGCACTTCTCTACTGGTGCTTTGTGGCCTCCTCAGAGATCCCTTTGGTGGATACAACTGTAGCTAACCTACGTGCTAACAATCCCTATCTGAACCTCCCCACAACTTCTATACCATTGATATTTATGAGCTTCCTTCAGCTGAAAGTTGCCTTGTCCCTCACAGAAAACTCTCCTGGGCACTACTGTAATCAGTTCCAGGTCAGTAGCCTCTCTCCTGTGTTGTCCACAACGAACTCATAGCAAACAAGAATATTGGCTCTGTTATCAGGGGGATACAGTTACCTATCAGTTGTAGTGGTCTATTCTGCTGCCTCAGGTTACCTCAAATAGTCTCAAACCCTTTGGATTTCTCAAAGTTAATCTGGAGACACACATTGAACTCTGGTGTTCTCCTTGACACCCCCTCACTGGGCTTGAGGTGCAATATAGGGATCCATGTTGATGAAAAATGGACATGATGGGGAAAGAAAATGCTACCACACTTCTACACTCACTGTGGAAGAAATTCTTTCCTCAGTCTCCCCAAAACTGTATCAACATCTTCAAACTTATTTTTCTAGGCAGAAAATGGATGATCAACTAGTGATTATAAAACAGCAAGTCCAACTTAGGGAATCTAGCACTTCACTTTGGAATGTAGAAATGGTTGGCATTTATTACCTGAGGGACTTCAGCCAAAGGCAGACAGTCTCATTTGACATCTCATTACACATGTCTGGTACCCACTGAAACATTACATGTTTTGTGGACGGAACACTCACTTAGCGTGTGTGTGTGTGGTTTTTATTCTAAAGATTGCATCAGTCACTTTTCAATCTGTTCTGTAGAGTTTGCAAAGGCCCATGGCCAAAAAGTTTAGCCTCCTTTACAAACTAACTTAGACTATTGGATATATATAAAAATATTATGAGAAAAAATTAAATATTTTTAGAATAGTTTCAGGTGTGCTAAGTGGGGTGGTGAAGTTCTATTGCATGGCAGATTCTACTTGTATCCCTTGAGGCATAATTTTTGTAGCACAGCTTATAAAGGCAGCAGAAGGTAGTTCTGTGTTTATTACTTATGTGTTGGTGGAGTGAGAAAGAACAATTTCTAATTTCTGCCAGTAAAATTCTTTTCTTTTCTTGTCTGTTGAGCTTGTTCTGGCAGTAATCATATTCTGTCTCCCTTTATCTCCTTCCAGCCTTAAGAGATACATTTGTGCTCATGCTTGATTGATACAGGAAAAGTGGGAAAATTCTTCTTTTTTTGGAACCATTAATTTCTTCTTGAATTCAGAAATTAGGATTGAGTAGCCTACACATCTAATTGCCTTCTCTGCTATAAAGTGGAGAAAGTTTATGAAGACTGATGAAGACTTAAATGCTTTGTGGCATTTTATTAACAGCCTATCTCTCTTTAGACCTCACTATTCATTTTCCCTCCACTCCCCTATCTGTTCATTCACTTACTCTTTTTCAGAACTTCCTTTTTTTGAGTATGAGTGACACTGTGCATGGATCAGATGATCCATGATGAGGATTTTCAAGGACTATCTTCCATGGGTACTGTGTTATTTAAGAGGTCTCAGGTTAGAGCTGCTTGATTAGAGAGCTGTCCAGAGTTATAGAACTGAAGTCAAGTGGCCATGAAGTTGGAGGGATACAACAAAGTTGAAGTCCCTGTTCCAGTTGATGCTAACTGCCCATGAATTCAACCCAAGCAATAGTTTGACCCACACTTAACTGACTAGAAGGGTTATGGTAGACTCTTACAGACTCTTGCTTTAAAAAAAAAAAAAAAAAGGATAGATCTGAGGGTTATATTTTATATAACTTCCAGCTAATGCCTGAATGATCAATTAATATACTTCTCAGGAATTCAACCCACTAACAAAAATGATAATATTAAATTCTTTTTTACAGTTGGTAGGGAGTTTTGTGAAAGATGATCCTTGGGACCCTTGGGGTACACTTGCACTGAGGTCTGAGTCCCTTCCCATGAAGACTACACTTTCAATAAGAGAGCCAGGCTACTATGGTTCACATGCTTGCCTCTCTCCTTTGAAAGCTCTTTTTTTGCCTTAGCTTTTAAATCTGTGGGTTCTTAAGTATAGTAAAATCTTCCATGTATTGATCTCTTACTATATGATATCTACTTTGCTAAGTACTTTACATATATTTTTACATTTAATTCTCCAACATTCCAGCCTAAATCCTGAGTTGTACTTTCTCTTTTCTCCATTCACCAGGGGAGCTCATCTGTTCCAACGGGTTCAACTGTCACCATCATACTTAATCTGGATATGTCCACACCACCAGGTTCAGACACCAAAAGCTCAATTAATACTTCCCCATGGATGACTAGCCATCACCGTTTCTAATTCAACATCTTGGAAACTTTTTCTCCTCTCTCCTCTTCTTTCTCTGTGCATTACATCATTGTCTTTGCCACCACACGGTTTAAATCTTGCAGTCATCCTTGACTCATCCTTCTCTTCCTTTCATATATAAATATGGGGAAGACTCACCAAGTCCTACTGATTTTCTTGTCTATTCTCTCCACCACAATGCTACTTCAGATCTCCTCATTTCACATACAAATTATTGCAACTCATTTCTGGGGAGCCTTCCCAATTCCAGGCATTTTGTTCTCTGATACATTCTGCCACCACTCTTGACCAATCTTTTATACACCTTTCCTCACATTACTCTGACTGCTAATGGCCCACTAAGTTAAGTCCACATCTTTATTCTGTCTCTACTCATCTAATTTTATACATGGCACCTCTTTTTAAGATGTAGTCTCTGACATAGTCAAGCCCAGGATCCTCTGTCACCTTTACCTCCAGGTCCCTCTGTTCATAAGATTCTCTTCATCTAGAATTTTCTCCCTTCCTTTTTTTTTTTTCTTTTGGATGAAAATTCCAAGGCTTAGAAAAGTTGAATGATTTTACTGAGGTAGTACTGTAAGTGATTTAGTGGATTTAAACCTATTCTTCTGATCCTCAGGAACATCTTTTCTTAATGCCAACTGCTGGTTTCAGAATCATATTAATATAGGCTGGAATTCATAGATGGAAACTCAAAATATATCTGTGTAGCATCTACGTGATAATAAAATACTCCCAGCTAAGGACAACATTAGCCTCTGAAGACTGTCTCCCTTATATTGGACCCTAACTATGGAAATGAAGACATTTTGACATGTCAAGCCAAATTGTTCTTAAAAATTAATTTTGACAGCTTTTCATCTATAGTCTCCTAAAAAAAACCTTAAAATTAAAAAAACCCAAAAAACGTGGGATGTTCACCATGTTTTTCAATGTTACTGAAATTCTCCAAATTTCACTTCAGTCATAGGGACGTTGCTCCTAGTTGTCCTATGTTTGTACTTTAAGCTGCACCCAAAGTTCCAGCGCTGGTTTTTTTTATGAGTCTAAAAAAGGATCAGATAGCATATGTTCAAGCTGAGCAAGCTACTAGGATGCCAATAGTATGTTTCTGTAAACTTTTGATTGTAGATTTCCTATGCAAATATGACTTCTCAGAGTTCTGGCTAGTGTTACTTTTAAATAAAGACATGACCTTTTAGTTCAAACAGATATCAAAGTTTACTAGACTCTTATCCAAAATCTTTTTTAGGTGTCCTTAAAGTGCAGAAATCTGGATTTCTGATCTGGCTGCAAACTTGCTGAATAACCAACAGATGTCTTTCTCCATCTTCATTTCCTTTTCTAATGAAGGAAAGTGACACTTGTCTCTTTGCATTCTCCCAGGGGTATCAAACGATTAAGGGTGTTCTAAACATTATTAAAAAAGAGTTATATTTTATTACATAAAAATCTCATGAATATAATCACATTATAGCATAGCTGAGTTTTATTACAGGTGCATACAATGGGGAATATTCTTAAATGTTTATTTATTTTTAAGAAAAAGAGAGCACAAGCGGGGAATGGGCAGAAAGAGAGAGGGAGACAGAAGATCTGAAGCAGACTCATGCTGACAGCAGAGAGCCCAATGTGGGGCTAGAACTTGTGAACTACAAGATCCTGACCTGAGCCAAAGTTGGATGCTTACCTGACTAAACCACCCAGGTGCCCCCAATGGGTGGTTTTTGTTACTCATTTGGCCAGCTGCATTTTGTCATCACCACATTGATGTCAGTATGAAAAGTAAGATTCTCAGAAATCTAAATATCACAGTCAATTCAAATTCTCAGAAACCTAAACATCAAAGTTGATTTCAACTAACAATACTTGTGGCCCTGACAGAACTTTGAGGAGAATTAGAAACTAGTTGTTAAAATCAGCATCTAGAATATTCTCCTTTTATGGATTTTATTGTTTGAGTTCCGGAGGCTAGTTGCTAATAGTCGCAGAAGATGTTAACCTCATTCCAAACTCTTTAAGCCATGATGAAAGCTAATCTTCTGTGGTCAACACAGTAAATTCTTTCCACTGTCTTCCCAGTAAAAGAAAGCCATATGTTATGTCACAAGCCAGATACCACTGACCATTCATTCTTTTATTAATTTAGCACCTACAGAATGTAAAATATTCTTTGCAAATATGGGGATTGGAAGGAAGGTTCAAAACTATATAAGATGGTCTCTGATCTCTGGGAACTCATAATCCAACAAAAATTTGTTACACTATTAATACCTTAATTTGTATTTCATATCTAATAACTGAATTATTTTTCTGCTTTTCTTTCTTTTTATACATGGAATATTATAAAAAGCTTTAGATAAGAGGTTTAAAAACTTGGGTCCTGGAACTTGTTAGGCCATTGCCCAGCCTATCAGACCTTGACAAGTCAGTTTACATCTCTAGACTCCAATGTTCTCATCTGTAACATTCCAAGCTTTAGAATTCTACTCATTCCTCCAATATTCATCAGCTATTCTTTTTTTTTTAATTTAATTTAATTTAATTTAATTTAATTTAATTTAATTTTTTTTTACAAATAGTTCATCAGCTATTCTTAAAGGATCTACTATATGAGGCACTTGTCCAGTTACTTAGATTACCTTAGTGACCTAAACTGACACATATTTCTGCTTCTGACATTCTATATGGGAGAAAGACAATAAATAATATAGTATATTAGAAGGTTGTGATGCTATGGAGTAAAGAGCACAGTGTAAGGGGGAATCAGGGATGCAAGATGTGGAGAAATTGCAGTTTTATATAGAGTGATCCAGGTGGAACTGAGAAAAGCAATTTAAGAAAAGACTTAGCAAATACCACAGAGATGGTTCAACCTTTCCTTGCTTTGCTCTTTCCTTTTATTGTAGCCAAAGTTGGATATATCATCTAGAATTTCTCTGTCCACTATATTGTAGTAGCCACAGTTATATTTTGTTGAAATGTAGTTAGTCCAAACAGAGTTATTTTGTCAGCATAAGATACAAACAAGATTTCAAAGAATGTAAAATATCTCATTAATGTTTTTGTATTGATTGCATGTTGGAATGATAATATTATAGGTATATTGGATTAAATAAAATGTATTAAAATTTTTAAAAATATTTTTACATGCATAAACATAAAAACATTTTTACATACATAAAAGTACATTTTATTTATTTTTAATGTAGCTATCAGCAGTTTTAAAATAATACATGTAGTTCACATTATATTTCTACTGGGCAGCTCATGGGGGTTGGCTATTAGAGTAAATGTCAGTCTTGCTTTGCAAGTAAGCCCTCTCTCATTTTTCTGTATGTCTTTCCTCTGGCATTCCTCAAAAGTTTTCTTCTTGTGGCCTTTGGGTCAAGGAATACAATCATAGGGTTCATATTTCTAGACTTCAGGACATTTCAGGGTGATAAGATACAATGTGGTAGGAGCAGGAGAAGAAAAGGAATTTAGATTCTGGGATAGAACATAGGTTCACAAGGGCATGTTTTAGAAACTATAAGACGGGCCATTTTGATTTGGTTGTTACTCTAATTAGAGTGAATTATTTCTATCTTTAATCTTCATTCTGAACTTAATGTTAGAAAAGTTAGCTGTCATGAATGGTGAATGAGAGGGATGCTGGTATAAAATAGAAACCATTTCTCCAAATCACAGCTAGTCGTAGAGGTCAACAAACTTTTGAGTGTCTAATTTCAAATTAGGAAAAAGGCCTAGAAAAATAGGCCTTATTTGGTTTTGTTTGTTTGCTTGCTTATTTAGAAAGTCAGTGTATAGCCTGGCATCAATTCAATATACAGCTCTAAACAGTTCATTTTCTAGAATGCTGAGTTTCCCTTAATCTGGAAGTATTCTAGATCAGGGAGAATGCTGAAAGATTGCTCAGCTGTCTTTCTTTAAGGAACCAAAGAACTAAATTCTTCAGCTCAGGAAATTTTCTATTCTCTTTATGATGATTCCCCAGGGATAGCAATAAATACTTATTGAATGACTAGAGAGTCCCCAGTCTCCCTCAGGAGCCCATCTTAGTATTTAATCTCACTGGTAGTAAAGAGCTTTGCTGGTATACAACCAAAAAAATATATATTTTTAAATGCTTATTTATTTAGTTTGAGAGAGAGCATGCAAGTGGGGAAGGGGCAGAGAGAGAGGGAAAGAGAGTATCCCAAGCAGACTCCGCAGCATCAGTGTAGAGCCCAGTCAGGCTCCAACTCATGAACAAAGAGATCATGACCTGAGCCAAAGTCAAGAGTCAGATGCTTAACCTACTGAGCCACCCAGGCGACCCCTCCCCCTCCAAATAATATTCTTTAAGCCGTTTTCTTTTTCTTTCTTTCTTTCTTTCTTTCTTTCTTTCTTTCTTTCTTTCTTTCTTTCTTTCTCTCTTTCTCTCTTTCTCTCTCTCTCTCTCTCTCTCTCTCTCTCTCTCTTTCTCTCTTTCTCTCTTTCTTTCTTTCTTTCTTTCTTTCTTTCTTTCTTTCTTTCTTTCTTTCATCAGTGGAGAACAACTGGTGACCACTAGTCTCTTAAAATTTTTCCAGTATATAAAAGTTTGAATGCAATTAATTCCCCTCTTCTCCCCTTCAGAAATCATTGTATTAGCTGCAAAGCTCTACACGGTTGCACAGTATTGCTCCCTATCTTGCATTTATATTTTTGTTCCTGTTTTACAAATCAACGTAAGTTTTCTTTAATGAATTCATCTTGTTGTTCTTTTGTCTCATTTATCAAAGTCACTATGAATATTTTTTCTTCACCTCATCTTACCAAACAGATGTGTATCTGAACCTGTATTATCAGAATGCCATAAACTGTGGCACTACTAAAACATATGTTCCAGTAGGGAACCAAGAAAAACCAGAAGAATCTGGTTGAAGGATGAAGAACATAAATGAGAAGGAACAAAGGTGATGTTATGAAAATTCGGTAATTGAAAACTGTATAGGAACCACTCAACAAAGAGTACCAGAGGAGACAAAAAGACAAAATTTACTGAATTAGGAATAAAATGATTCCTAAGTATTTTAGAGTTAAATTATATAGTCTGGATTATCTCAATTACTAGACTATTTAGAAGTACCCTGCTCATCCAGTTTAAAACAATTCAGTGTAAATGATTTTAGTCAAAGTACTGTTCTTTGAGATCAATGGAGAAGAAATCTTAAAAATAAATCAGAGTAAATCTCTTCTAGTCACTCTTTTTACATCAATATCACCATTGGTAAGTTACTCATTCTAAGTGCTATTGTTGTACTGGGCACCAAATAAAACTCTGAGAGAGACATAACATTTTTCCATTATCTGAAGAATCATTGCCTCAGTGAAAATGTAAAATACTCATGAGTCAATTGCTTACTGATGGATCAATTATCTTGGGAGTTTAGGGTAGGTAATACTATCTTCTTTGACTATATGGGTGGGGAAGGGGAGAATTACTAAAAAATGTAGGTGACTATTCCAGGTGTCTGATATAATTGCAATTAGTTAGTGTTTTGGGTTTTTTTTTTTGTCTGTCTTCATCACAGGTGTATAAATTCCTTGATGGTAGTGACTGTGTCTTATTCCTGGTCTCCTGGTCTTACTTCAAGGGTCAGAACAAAAGGTATTCAATAAGTAATTGATAAGTGAATGAATGAATCCACAGATAAGTGAATCAAGTTATCAATTCACAAAGAAAAATAAGTGGCAATATCAATATCTCAAAGCAAATTTATTCATTTATTTCTTCCAAAAATATGAATAATAATATAGTTTATGTATTATTTCAGTCTATACTGATGAAACATTAAAGTAGTAAAGTCTCTTAATTTTATATAAATTAGTTTGAAAGATAAAATGAATAATATTAACACATAAAAAGAATTATACATAATACATTTGTATATACATTTATATATGGATGTGTGTATATGTGTACATATGATAGTACATGAAAATGAAAATCAAGGTTATCGTTAGTGTATCTTAGGTTCAAATGTAAAAAGTAAATCTTAAATCCGATTTTTTTTTTTTGCAATTAAGCTTTGCATTTTGTTTTCTTTTTCTGTTTATTTATTTATTTATTTTTTACAAATAGTTTATTGTCAGGTTGGTTTCCATATAACGCCCAGTGCTCATCCCCACAAGTGCCCTCCTCCATGCCCATCTCCCCCCTACCCCCCGACACCCATCAATCCTCATCTTAAATCTGATTTTAATTGGATGATGGCCATGAACTGACGAAGAGATATTGAGAGACACTCAGGCAAAGGGAAAAATCCTTAAAAAGTGAACAAAAATAAGAGTTATCAAGAGTGGAAGGAAAATGGTAAGACAATCAATCTGACTTACACCAAGCAGAAAATACTAAGAACTGAGGCAATATTAATACACACACTATCTACCTCTCCATTTATATTTGAGTCAATAGGCAATTAGAAGAAATTGGTGGTTCTTAAGGAAGAGAATTACAAGATGAAAAGGTTTTTATTGATGTTGTTATTGTTGTTTAATGCTGGGCCAGGAAGAATTGAAGGCCAGAAGAAAAATTCCAGCCAGGAGGATATTGTGATGATATAAAGGTGAAGTGATTAGGGCCTGCACAAGGATGACTATGGGCTCAGATAAGAAAAGAGAAATGAAAGGTATTCAGTAAAACAAGCCATCGAACTTTGTACCGGTATGTGTATATGGAACAAAGAAAAGTAAGTTTGAGGTTGTGAGTAAGAGGAGATTACAATACATGTATAATTAATGATAAAGGAGAATTTAGGAAAGTATAATATTTTGAAGGGGACCTGTTATACTTTAGTGTCATTAAAATAGCTACTTCTAGAAGTAGCTGGAAATTTAGGACAAGAAGTCAGGGCTGATTGCTGAATCTTCCTTCCTCTCAGCCTCATTGCTTCTCTACTCTAGGAATAATTTTCTGTTAATTTGTTTGTTTTATGTTCTGGCTTTGGACTGAATTGGAGACTGATTTCTGCCTTTATAGGAATCCTGTATGAGCCTCTGAGCCAAGGCAATTCTCTCATTTATTCATGTATCTGAGTGATATGAACTGTGTACCTTCTTTGTGTAAAAACAACGCTGTGTGCTGTAAACACAAAGATGAAGAGTTGGCCTTTTAGTAGTTATCCAAACAAACAGTTATAAAAGATAATTACCAGGGAAACCTGGTGAAACTTTAATTTTATCCTCAGGGTACAAAATTCATCATGAAACGATGCCTCTAACTCTGTTCCCAACGTGCTTAGCCAAAAATCCAGACTTTTATACAAAAATGCTGATTTGAAGGGCACATGCACTGCAATGTTTATAGCAGCACTATCAACAATAGCCAAATTATGGAAAGAGCCCAGATGTCTATCAACTTATAAATGGATTAAAAGATGTGTGTGTGTATATATATGTATATATACATATATATATATATACAATGGAGTATTACTCAGTAATCAAAAGGAATGAAATCTTGTATCTTGTGATTTGCAACAACATGGAACTGGAATGTATTATGCTAAGTAAAATAAATCAGTCAGAGAAAGATAAATATCAAATGATCTCACTCATCTGTGGAATTTAAGAAATAAAACAGATGAAAACAGGGAAAGGGAAGGAAAAATAAGATACAAACAGAGAGGGAGGCAAACCATGAGAGACTCTTTTTTTTTTAAATTAATTAATTTATTTATTTCTAGGAGAGAGAGAGAGAGACAGCGTGAGCAGGGGAGGGTCAGAGAGATAAGGAGTCACAGACTCTGAAACAGGCTCCAGGCTCTGAGCTGGCAGTCAGCACAGAGCCCGACGCGGGGCTCGAACCCACGAACTGCGAGATCATGACCCAAGCGAAAGTCGGATGCTTAACCGACTAAGCCACCCAGGCGCCCCCCATGAGAGACTCTTAAGTACAGAGAATAAATTGAGGGTTGCTGGAGGGGTTTTGGGTGGGGGGATGGGCTAAGTGGGTGATGAGCATTAAGGGGGGCACTTGTTGGGATGAGCACCGGATGATATATATAAGTGATGAATCACTAAATTCTACTCCTGAAACCGTTATTTCACTATATATTAACTAACTTGAATTTAATTAAATAAATAAAAACGTTCAGAGGAATACATAGGAGTAAATCTTTATAATGTTGAATTAGGCTATGATTTCTTAGAGATGACACCAAAAGCACATTCAATGACAACAATAATAAGTAGGACTTCATTGAAATTAAAAACTTTTGTACTTCAAAGGACATCATCAAGAAAATGAATAGACAGCTCAGAGAATGAGAGAAAATATTTGAAATCATATATCTTTTAAAGAGTTTGTATCCAGAGTATGCAAAGAGCTTTTACAATTCAATAGTAAGAAGATAAATAATCCAATTTAAAGATGGGTAAATGATTTGAATAGACATTTCTCCAAAGAATACATATACAATAATGGCCAATAAGCACATTAAATGATCCTTAATATCATCAGCCATCTGGAAAATGCAAGTAACCAAAATGAGATACCACTTCATACTCACTCAATAACATAGCTGTCATAAAAAAAGACAGATAATGATAATAATGAGTATTGGAAAAACTTTTGTGGAAAAATTGAAACTCTCATACTTTGTGGATGGGATTGTGAAACTGGTGCACTCTGGAAAACAGGTTGGCAGTTAGTCAAAGGTTAAACATGAAGTTCTCATATGACCCAGAAATCCCACTCCAAACTATACACTCAGAAGAAATGAAAACATAGTATACATAAAAGCCTGTATATGAATGCTTATAGCAGCATTGTTCATAATAACTCACATGGGGAAGCAATCCAAATATCTACTGGCTAATGAATGAATAAAGAATACATGGTGTATCCATGCAATGAAATATTATTTCACTGTAAAAAGGAGTGAAACACAGATACATGCTACAACACAGATAAACCTTGAAAATATTATGTTAAGTGAAAAAAACAGATACAAAAGGCCATATGCAGCATGATTCCATTATATGAAATGTCCAGAAAAAGGCAAAGTCATAGAGAAAGAGATTGGAGGTTTCCAGGGACTTGGGTGAAGGGCAAGGAGAATGGCTGCTAATGGAGATGGGTTTCTTTTTGGGCTGATGAAAATATTCTAAAATTAGATAGTAATGATGGTGACACAACTCTGTGAATGTACTAAAAGAAAAAACCCTCTGGATTGTATACCTTAAAAAGATGAATTTTATGATGTGTGAATTGTATCTTAATAAAGCTGTTACTATAAGTAAGTAAACAAGGAGGGAAAAAAATCCTGCCTTTTCAAATCTTCCAGAATAGTTTAGGATCCTTTAGAAGTGTCATATGTTTTCTCTTAGCTACCACATAGCATTTCTTTTACATATTAGAATGCATAGAAAATTCTGGATCTAAATCTACTTCAGTATTGCTAGGTTTAGAGTATGGAGTGAAAAAAATATGAAATGAATCCTAATAAGATATAAAGCTAAATAAGCAAGGAGAAGTCAAATACTGGATCTCTTTGACCTCTGTAAGACTTCTTCATAATTTGCTTTCATGAAATGGGACCTAGTCTTCATAGGAATATTCCATAGAAGTGCGGTTTGTTCAAAGGAACAAAGAAAAGCAAACAGATCCCTTTGTTCTGCATAATTGGAGATCTTTTGGTGTGAGTTGGACTGGCTTCTTTTGATGAAATGCTGCCATTTGCCTTTTTTGGGCTCTCCATATTACTGTTTCTCATTTTTTTTTTTTTTTTTTTTTGGTCTGGCAACAAGAGCTCATCACCAATTTATCTCTGGTTCTTCATAGCCTGGTAAACTTCTCCTAGTTCTCTATCTCTAGGCCTGGACACTGCCTTTGGAACTTTCTCCTGAGAGGGTCTTTACAGCTGCCTTATTTTTTTTAAACTCTTGCCCACTTTGCTGGCCAATCTGTTCTCTCACTACGAGGTGTCATCCTGCCCCCTGCAGCAGTGTTGACTCTCTACTTTCAGGTTTTCCTAAGTCTAACTAACTTCCTTCCTTCCTTCCTTCCTTCCTTCCTTCCTTCCTTCCTTCCTTCCTTCTTTCCTTCCTCCCTTTCTTTCTTTCTTTCTTTCTTTCTACTTTTAATTTTTAGTAAAGTGTTTTTAAATGTTTATTTGAGAGAGAGAGTGAGAGAGAGCATGAGTAGGCGAGGGGCAGAGAGAGAGAGAGGGAGAGAGAGAATCCTAAGCAGGCTCCATGCTGTCAACGCGAAGTTGAATGCGTTGTTTGATCCTGCAAACTGTGAGATCAGGACCTGAGCCAAAATCAAGAGTCAGACGCTTATCTGACTGAGTCACCCAAGCACCTCCAGCTTTGTTTCAAACAGCAACTCATATCTGCCTTTTTCATATAGTCTCTAATGCTCTTTTGATTCTCCAGGGATGTCCTAGACCAGTGCTTTTCATACCTTAACTCACATAGGAATCACATCGGGGTCATGTTAAAATATGATTTTAATTTAGTAGGTCTGGGGTCCGAGATTCTGAATTGCTAACGGTATCCTAGGTGAAGCCAGTGCTGCTGGTCCATGGATCACACTCTGAGTAGCAAGGTTCTGATGACTTTCTTCTTGGAGGTCTTCCTTAGCTCAGGTCTAAGCCACTTCATCTGAAGATGGGATAGTAGTTAACACAGCATCTACCTGGTCAAATTATGCTTCCTTTCACTTGAATTCCTAGATCCCTGAGCTTCCAACTACACCTCTTAGGATACTCAGCATGAGTCCAAGTGGAAACAACCTCATGTCTGGTCACCAAATGTCAGGGAACCTCATAGGACTTTCAACCACTCAGCTGCAAGGTTTCCAAAGCTGTTCTCTGTGTTCCCCTGTTTTTCTTTCTGTAGCTATTGCCCCCCTTAGGTATCTGTTTCACTCCTAACTTGGCTATAGAGTAGGACACAGACTCCTTAGCTTCTTAGTCTCACAGCCTCTTGATGTCCGCAGGCCTATTGGTTTTAAGGGTGTTCCTTCTAATTGTTTTGGCAAAATAGTCTTTTTACTATGTTTTTAGCAAAAATTATAAACATAAAGAAGTTGCAGAGATTTAAGTTCTTAAAATCCTGGTTCCTGTTTTGTAACTGCAGCTCTCTTCTGAGATGGTAAAATGAATGCCTAAAATCTCGCCCCTCTGTTACCAAAGTCAAACTTCCTTCTGGATGTTTCATATAATTATGTTTGGTTTCTCCCTGTGTAGTTTTGTGACCTCCCTCCTTGGTTGCTTTCCAATATCTGACCCATCTTCTCATAACATACTTCTGGTCCCTTACCTGTTCCACACCATTTTGCTTCCTCCAAGGAGGCAAAGAACTAGGAAAACTCTATTGTTTTGACAGGAATCTTTTAGATATTTTAGAATGCTGACCTTGCCAGTATTACTTGACTTTCTCCCCCTTGACTGCAGCTCTGGCTCCTGACAAGTACTTTGAACTTCAGTCATGTTAGCACTATACCTTTGTCAACTGCCTGGGTGTGCCATTGAACTGGTATTTTCTGCCACTTAATTTGAACTCTGTGTTGCTAGCCCAATTTTCCAGTTCTAGTCCTCAAATCTACTGCCAAACAAGTATTTAGCATAGGGCAATTAGGGCCATCTCTCACATTTGTACACAATTGACTATTAACAAACTGTTTTGCTACCCTTTAAAAATCTAAATTTGATATTATAGATTCAAAATCAATTGAGAGGGAATATGCATGTCTTTAAAAGTTGACCCACTAATTCTCAACTACACTGGCCCCTTTGTGTATGCTCTTCTCTTTTAACACTTCCCCCAGTGCTCTTTACATGACTCATTCCTTCTTATCCTTTATGTCTTAGCTTAAACATCAACTTTCAGAGATGCTGACATCCTATTTAAGAAGTTTCCATCTTCTTGTTTCATCATGCTTACTTTATTCTGTTTATCTCTTCATAGCTTAATCACAAGTTGCACTTATATATTTACTTTTTTATTATTATTTTTTACTTATTCACTAGGCTATAAATTAATTCTATAGGACACAGGAACTATGTCTGGTTAGTCAAATATAAATTACCAGCGTGCTGATTTAAATAAATATATAAATCAGCATGTTATATTGTAGGTATTCAATAAACATTCAGTGAATAGATGTTTAAATTATATCTAACCTTGGTAGGAGACAAATCTATCTGAAGTAACTCAACCAGAAGAGTGTTTTAAGAGCGTCATAATGATGATGGAGGTCCAAAACTCTCAGTTGAAATAGGCTGAATGAAAAGACTGTAGAGTCATGTGGAGTTCTGTAATTCTAGAAACCAGAGATAGATATCAAGACTAAGCAATCAAGCACAGTTGGTTTCGTGACCTAGTTTTTACTGAAATCCATCCTGAAATCATCAAATATGATCAATTCCTGGATTAACAGACAAAGGATTAATGGTACCTCCTGGTTCAAATGGCTTGAGAAGCTGATATAAGTCATTCATATCTCTCGAAAGCTTATTCTTTTTTCTATGCCCTTAAATTATTGGCTGTAGCTTCTGTATATGATTGTCAACGTTATCCCCTATTGATTTTTATTTTTTTTAAAGAAACAGACGTGAAGTTTCTAGGTGAATCAAGAAGTGAATGGAGAGAAGTATAACTTGGTATGATTAGAGAATGGAACTCAGCATGATTTTAGAAATGTTAGATATATTGTTAGAGCTTCCTGAAAACAGCACTGAAGAAAATTAAACTAATTTTCTGTCATGGTTGTGAGAAAGGAAAACAGGAACACTGCTAAAGTTTGTAGGGAACATTCTTAGTCTCTGTTCTCAGAAGACAGCTCCACTAGGCTTAGACTATTTGAATTCATTAAACCCAAGAGAGCCAAATAAGCTCCATGTAAAAGAACAACAATATATGAACGTGGGTAAATGTGACTGAAAGAGAAGAGGAAGAAGAGCATCATTTTTTGTGTGCACAGGAAATAAAAATATTCTTTTCCTGGAGTGTGAAACCATTACAACTCCAAAAGTGTTTGATAGAACTAAAGCCAAAAATGTGCATACCATATGACTCAGCAATTCCACTTCCAGTGTATACCCAATAGCAAGGCATACATATATTCCACCAAAAAGCATGTACTGGAATGTATATAGAAGCACTATTCATAGTAGCCTCAAACTGGAAACCTCCCAAATATCCAACAAAAATAGAAAGGAAAAATAAACAAATACTATCTTGCCATGGAGAATTAAGATCTAAAACTGTACACAACAATATAAGACTTCACAAATGTAATACTGAGCAAAAGAAAACAGACACCAAGAGTATATATGGTATGATTTAAATGATATAAAATATGAATACAGGCAAATCTATGCTGTTAGAAATCAGGATGGCCTTCATGCTTGAAGAGAAAAGTAGGGAATAGAAAGGGGCATGGGGACTTTGGGTTTCTAGAATGCTGTTAATATTCTGTTTCTTATTTTGGGTATTGGCTAAATGGCTCTATTCATTTTGTGAAAGTTCCTCAAGCTATGTGCTCATGATATGGGCACTTTTCTATATATTACATACTAATTTTTTAAAAGATAATTCTCTTTGAAGACAAAAGATTCTCTACTTTCTCAACTATCAAACAGTCACTCTCCTTTCTGCTTTCATCCTTTTTGGTTATTATCCTGAAAATTTAAAAGAGGAGCAAGAAACAGTGATTTAAATGGCTAAATGCAAATGTAAACAGTGAGAACCAACCTTTTTTATTTTTATTTTTTGGAAAGGAAGAAAGCAAGAAAATAAAGAGAAGAGAAGAAAAAAGAAATCCCATCACTTACACTAATAGGCAAACGACAGAATGGGAAAAGATAGTTGCAAATGACATGATGGATAAAGGGCTAGTATCCAAAATCTATAAGGAACTCATCAAACCCCACACCCGAAAAGCAAATAATCCAGTAAAGAAATGGGCATAAGACATGAACAGACACTTTTCCAAAGAGGACATCCAGATGGCCAACAGACACATGAAACAATGCTCCGTGTCACTCATCATCAGGGAAATACAAATCGAAACCACACTGAGACATCACCTCACACTGGTCAGAGTGGCTAAAATGAACAAATCAGGAGACTATAGACACTGGCGAGGATGTGTAGAAACAGGCACCCTCCTACATTGTTGGTGGGAATGTAAACTGGTTCAGCCCCTCTGGAAAACAGTGTGGAGGTTCCTCAAAAAATTAACAATAGAACTCCCCTATGACCCAGCAATAGCACTGCTAGGAATTTACCCAAGGGATACAGGAGTGCTGATGCATCGGGGCACATGTACCCTAATGTTTATAGCACTTTCAACAATAGCCAAATCATGGAAAGAGCCTAAATGTCCATCAACTTCCGAGAATATGTGGTTTCTGTATCCAATGGAATACTACATGGCAATGAGAAAGAATGAAATCTAGCCATTTGTAACGACGTGGATGGAACTCAAGGGTATTATGCTAAGTGAAATAAGTCAGGCAGAGAAAGATATTGTATGTTTTCACTTATATGTGGAATAGGGGAAACTTAACAGAGGACCATGGGGGAGGGGAAGGGGAAAAATAGCTGGGGAGGGGAGGGAGGCAAACCATGAGAGACTCTTGAATACTCAGAACAAACTGAGGGTTGATGGGGGTGGGGGAGGGGAGAAAATGGGTGATGGGCATGGAGGGCACTTGTTGGGATGATCACTGGGTGTTATATGGAAAACAGCTTGACAATAAACTATGAAAGAAAAAAAAAGAAGTCCCATCACTTAGTGTCCGCTCTTATCACTCTTTTCTGGTGACTGAATACTAGACCTCACTCAGACAACTGCCTTGTTCCCTGAGCCTATCCACAGAGTATTACAGAGGAGCCAAATTCTACATAGCCTGGGTGCTTTTTCCAGAAGCCATGGCTGAATGGAGAAAGGAGTAGGAAAAGAAGGGTAGGAAAGAATAAAAAGAAAGAAAGGTAACCACCATCTTCAGTGAGACTCACTACCTGCACACTGCTTTGAAAATTGTACTTATTTTCTTGTTATTTAACTCTTCAATAGCCACTTTAAGGGAATACGCTCAATAAAAATTTATTCTACTGTAGTTTTCAAATCAAACACATTTAAACTAGATACAAGTTCTCCATTTTTATTCCTTAATATTAGCAGTGACATTAAACTTAATGTTCTTTTAATACCATTACCAATTTTATCTTTTCTCTCTTTCACACAGTATTTATGCAAGTGAATTGCTTTTATTCTCAAAAATTTCAATGGCCTACAGCAAGTAAAACTAAAAATTACTTTCTTATACACTCTTTTGAGCGGCTGATAGCCGACCTGGCTGAGGCTGGTAAATTAAGCCACAAAGTAAAAAACAAAGAGTCAAACAGTTTGATCCCAAATATCACTGATGTATAGGATGAGATGTATGGGATGATTTGTAATGGTTCCTATCTGTTCCTGGGGTATCTACATATAGCTTCTAAGTGAAAAAGTCCAACTGGCTCTTTTGTCTGCAGAATGGCAAACCACCGGAAGCATGTGGATGATTCATTTTTCATCCAGAAATGAAGCATTAACATAAACACTATTATTATTTTCCAGTTAGCTGATAAACTCCCAGAAGTTTGTTTGACTACCATGGCCTATAGTCCTAGGTAGAAGAAACTCCAACTATCACCAGGTGCCAATTCCTCATTTTTATAGATGAGGAGGCAAAGGTAAACTGGCTCATTCAAGGTCACACAGGAAGTTGGTAGCTAGAACCCAGGTCAATCCAGCTGTGGCATCCCTGGGTAACATGTGATGCACGTTATCATACATCATTTTTAAGAATCTCGTGTTAGCTCAGTTCCAGGGCACAGAAGAGGATTAACGATTTTCAGTTGTTAAATTCCAGAAATAATTATCATAGAACTATGAGTACAAATTGTAGAATAAATGGTCCCCAAAAGGTGTTTCTTTAAAAAATGTGTTCCTACAAGGATATTTTCTCTGTCTTTCATCTTTTCTTCCATAATCTTTCCCCTGCTGCTTCCTAATATCATTTAGTCTTTCATTACTTATTTTTATTCATTCTTTTCGTTTCTGGGTTCAATTGACAGATGATCTAAAAATAATTATACCAGTGAAAATGTTTACCTATAGACCTTTAACTGGTTTAAAGGGCCTAGTTATAAGAATATTGAAGTAGGAATAAAATTTTACCCAAATTCTATTTCCTTTTTTTAATTTATTTTTTAAAAAAATAGTTTATTGTCGAGTTTGTTTCCATATAACACCCAGTGCTCATCCCACAAGGGCCCTCCTCCATGCCCATTACCCCCCTTCCCCTCACCCCCATCCCCATCAGTCCTCAGTTTGTTCTCAGCATTCAAGAATCTCTCATGGAGAGGAAGGGAGGCAAGCCCAAATTCTATTTCCTTTTAAAAAAATATTCAAAGCATCATTCTAAATTTTTAAAAAATAAATTCTGTTTTCCTTAGTCTTGAACAACTATGGAAATTTAAAGGATATTTAGTAGTAAATATTTTGCTATGTAAATAAATTTTTTTTGACAAAGTTTTTAAAATAAGAAAGCATTGATTATTCTCCTTTGGAAAAAACAAGCTTTAAAAGAGTTGTCTCAGATACTAGGGTATTATGACACGCAGTTTACACAGTATTTTAACACAAATTAAACTTGTTTAATCCTCATGAAGTATGAGAAGTAAGCAGGAGAAAAATTATTACAATTTTACAGGTGAGAAAGCTGAGACTAACAGAAGTGAAGAGATTTTTGCACAGTCACATAGCAATTTCACGGCAAGAAATTAATTAAAACTTGATTTTTGGTCTCTAAGTTCTGGTTTTTTTTAATTTTTTAATGTTTTTTAAAAAATTTATTTCTGAGAGAGAGAGAGAGAGAGAGAGACAGCGTGAGCAGGGGAGGGTCAGAGAGAGAGGGAGACACAGAATCTGAAACAGGCTCCAGACTCTGAGCTAGCTGTCAGCACAGAGCCCGACGTAGGGCTGGAATCCACTAACGGAGAGATCATGACCTGAGCCTAAAACCGACTGAGCCACTCAGGTGTCCCTGTGTGTGTTTTTTTTAATGCTATGTGATGGTTGCTACCCTTCTTCTCCCCTGCTGTCCCCCACAGCATTCAGTGTGTTCCCCATTCCACAGTGCTTGTAAGGTGGACTCTTCAGAGAATATAGTCAGGAAGACATATTGAATTAAGAATTCTGGCTGTACAAGCCTCTACCCTCCTACCCAAGTAAAAATCCTGGCAAGGCCATCTGTTTAGTCAAGCATGTGCCTGATGGCTGTGGGAGGATTGACAACTGTACCACCATGGATTCAGGCCCTAGAGAGTAAATATTGAAACATGTGTTTGTTTCTGTACATGTGCCTCAGGGCTCAGTGATGGGCACATTTTAAAGATCTAAATAATAATAGTGATGGTGTTGCTGCCAGCCCTATTCCTATTGCAGTACCTGAGCTTCACTTATAGGAGAGATGTGGTCATTTTGCTGGTTACACATTCTCTTTCCCAGTCATGTGGTATCTCTAACCAAACCCCAGGTGTCCCATTCCTGCTTCGGTTCTCTCCTTCCTACTTTCCCCGCCATGTTTTCTCTTTTGAAGGGTGCACTGTATGTTCATTTCCATGGATTCTTGACAATTGATTTCTTCCAAGACGTTGCCTAAATTCCTTTTTCCCCCTCCTTTAAATGATGGGCTACCTCACTGCATGTATCAGTAAGAAGCAAATAAAACAGTCATCAAGAATTTCTGGAGAAAGTTATGCAACAGGAGTCACGGGATTATATAAAACAAATAGAAAGCTGTACCTGTCCTCAAGTACCATCACAATTGGCTTGGATAATAAAGGATGATATCACCTAAGAAAAACAATCTTTAAATAGGTGCCTAATATTGTATGTAATGTTACACATAGGATGATAAAAACATTCTGAGTAGAGGCATCAGGTGGGGTTCCACAGGGGTAGCTTTTTGAAAGAAGGGAAAGCAATGTCAAGTGATAATTTAGGTGGACTTAGATCCAATTAACTCCATCAGCATTCACTTCCAAACACCCTAAATAAATATACCATCCAACTTTTTTTATTAAAAAATTTTTTAACATTTATTTATTTTTGAGAGATAGAGACAGATCATGAGCAGGGACAGGACAGAGAGACAGGGACACACAGAATCAGAAGCAGGCTCCAGGCTCTGAGCTATCAGCACAGAGCCCAAAGCAGGACTTGAACTCACGAACTGTGAGATCATGACCTGAGCCGAAGTTGGATGCTCAACTGACAGAGCCACCCAGGTGCCGCCCAGCATTTTTTTAAAAAGTAAGTTTTCCATCCGATCTCAGCTTAGGATGAGACTACTAACCACTTCTCTCAGATCAGGTTGCCACATAACCCATGTTCCTTATATTTAGAAGTCCTGAAGATAAACTGAAAAGAAGTGAGTTTCAAAGGAATGGTGCACGTAGAATTTTAGAAAAAAAGATTTGGAGGAAATATTTCCAGTTGGAGATAGAAGCTTGCACCAAGTCAGTAACAAGTATAGGGAAAGGAGGTGTGGCTAAAGCAAAAGGAAAGCCATGTCGGGTTGTAGAGAGAGAAAATAAATGGAGATTGGAAAAGAAGGAAATAATGGAAGTTCCTGAAGATCAGACTAACAATAACAATAGCTAGCATTTATCAAGCCCCAATTATATGCTGGGGTTGGGCTCTGTTAGGTACCATAGTCACTATGTTATTTTAGTTTCACAACAATCCTATGAGAAAGTTATGAATCCTGTTTTACATGATATAATGAAATGTGAAAAATGTTGACCAAAGTCATATAGCTATTAAGTAATATTAGTCATACATCTGCCTGAAGCTGCAGTTCATGCTATTTCCCCTTTTCATAATTTGAATAACAAGCAGTTTATGCTGGTTGGCAAGTTCTGGAGCTTCCCAGGTGTGATCGGAAGCTGGTTCCTGTACACTGAGAGCAGTGAGAGACTGAAGGAAGAGGCAGTCTGCTCCAGATTGGTAGGTGGCAGATTTAATAAGCAGAAGAACTTACATATGAGGCTTGTCTTGGGCAGCCACAAGATGTAGATCTCTGTACCCACCTGCCAGAATCTCAGAAGTTTATAATAGATGCCTGAACTAAGTTCAGTCATGCATACCATCCAGATGGTCTCAATACTATATCCCTGTCTCAAGACTATGTCCTTGGAGCAGCTTCTGGATTCAGGAAAGCCAAGCAGAATGCACATTCCAAGGACAGAGGAGGAGGTGAGGAGCCTCTGTTTACAGTTCAGCTGGTGGTCATGTCCTCTCGATGACCTCCCCCAACAGTTTAGATCGACTATGCAAGGAAGTTGGGGATCTTTATAGGTTTTGTTTTTCAATTTAACCTTATTTTTGTCAGAGTAATATAAGCAAATAGTTTAAAAAGCTAAGTATAAGACATAAAATTTAGCAGTTTCCTGTCCACTCTTCCTCCCCATTTCCAGGTACTGCTCCTTAGAGGCAACCATGTCCGTTTCTTTTAGCTTTTTCTTTCTACCCCATACTCTATATTTCACAATTATATATATAGACTGCTATTTATTATTTTATCATTTTTAAACATTGATATCTTGCTTTTGTAGATGAGGATTTATCTTTTGTATACTTCTACTTTTTCTTCCTTTCTCCACTCCATCTTATGTATAATTTTGGGAGATAAATTAATATTCAGTGTTTACATTATGATAATATAAATACTGCTTACTACCTAATTAAGTAATGTATCCTGATTATGTTTCTTTCTTATATAACTTTTTGCTTGTTTGGAATAAAAAATTGCCTTGGTTTTTTAATTTAATTTAATTTTTTGGGTTTTTTTTTGTTGTTTTTAGATGTACCACAGTCTATCTTTTATTAAGACACTTGATTTGCAAAATCTTTTTCCCATTACATGGTTGTCTTCACTTTCTTTTTTTTTAATGTTTCTTTTTTCTTTTTTCTTTTTTTTAATAGTTTATTGTCAAGTTGGTTTCCATATAACACCCAGTGCTCATCCCAACAAGTGCCCTTCTCCATGCTCATCACTCCCCTTCCCCTCTCTCTCACCCCGTTCAGCCCTCAGTTTGGTCTCTCCATTCAAGAGCCTCTCATGGTTTGCCTCCCTCCCTCTCCCCAATTATCTTTCCCCTTCTTCTCCCCCATGGTCTTACCTTAAGTTCTTCCTAATCCACCTATACGTGAAAACATACGATATCTGTCCTTCTCTGCTTGACTTATTTCGCTCAGCATAACACCCTCAACTTCCATCCATGTTGCTACACATGGCCAGATTTCATTCTTTCTCATTGCCGTATAGTATTCCACTGTATAGATAAACCACATCTTCTTGATCCATTCGTCCGTTGATGGACACTTAGGCTTTTTCCATGTTTTGTCTTTTTAATGACTTTGTTTCCTATACATCTATTGCTAATTCTTTCTAAATACCGCATATATATATTTTTTTAATTTAGGTTTATTTTGAGAGTGAGATGAGAGAGCATGAGTGGGAGAGGGGCAAAGAGAGAGGGAGAGATAGAAACACAAACAGGGTCCCCACAGTGTGAAGCCTGACACAGGGCTCAAACTCACAAACTGTAAGATGATGACCTGAGCTGAAGTCAGATGCTGTTTACCAACTGAACCACCCAGGTGCCCTTACTCCATATATATTTTTTTTCTTTTATAGTTAATTGCCAAGTTGGTTTCCATATTCATATATTTTTAAAAAGCATCTCACAGTACTATTTCCATATGGTCAAATGTATCAGATAACCTATCGATTTGTTTGTTTATTTACTGTTTTTGAGAAACTTTCTCTGCCCTTGTCTCCTGCACAAGGACTGGTTATTTGGACTGGTTGTGCTACTCTTATCCTTCACTGTTTTCCTGGAGCTCATGTTTCCTGAATTTTGTATCTTCTTATTTCTTTTTTTTTTTTTTTTTAATATTTTTATTTATTTCTAGGAGAGAGAGAGACAGCGCGAGCAGGGGACGGCCAGAGAGAGAGGGAGACACAGACTCCGAAACAGGCTCCAGGCTCCGAGCCGGCAGCCAGCACAGAGCCCGACGCGGGGCTCGAACCCACGAACCGCAAGACCATGACCCAAGCGAAAGTCGGACGCCCAACCGACCAAGCCACCCAGGCGCCCCTGTATCTTCTTATTTCTAATTTACTCTGTTGCTCTTAGTGGGGCATATTCCCTATAAGCATGCCAAGAAAAGGATACCTGGAAGGTCTAGTTTGAGTCTTTGAATGCCTAAAAATATCTTTAGTCTATTTTCATAATTGTTTGATGATTTAATATAGACTTTAATGCTGAAATTTCCCTTAGACTTTTGAAAGTATTTTTTTTAGCAGATTCTAGTGTTTATATTAAAGAGTCAAATGATTTCTAATCCTTTGTGATTCATTTTTTTCAGAATATTTTTTCTATGAGTCTTGGTGTCTGGGTCTTTTTCTACCCTTTCCCTTCTATTACCCTTCTTGTCATGTGTTCTATATTTTATAGTTTTTCACATTTTTGTCTTCCAAGCCTCCTACTGCATTTTAATTTATATCATGTTTTTATTTACAAAAAGTTCTCTCTTAGTCTCTAGTTGTTCTTTCTTCCTCATTTTTATACTCATAAATACTGCAATATCTTCTCTTTTCCCCCCACAAATATGAAGTTAGAGTATTTTACTTTCAGAAGAAAAATTTCTCTTTGCATTTTCAGTTTCCTCTGTGCTTTTTCTTTTTGTTTGTTTTGATCTATTTTTCAATATTTTTGTTTGTTTTGATCTATTTTCATATTGAAAGTTTTCTTCAAATGTCTAGTAGTCCTTGCCTGACCGTTCATATGTAAGAATGAAGAACTATAAAACTGGGAGCTCTGTGTGGGGGCAATGTGGAGGTGTGGGGTGATAAAACAGCAAGGTTGTTTTTTCATCGAGAACCCCAAATGCCAGTATTGGGTAGTTCTGTTTTCTCTAGAGTCATTCAATTTCTACATAGAAAACATTTCTAATTCATTGTTTGGAGCCAATGCCCTGGCCTTTGTAAAGACTGCTGGGGAAACCTAGGTGGCTCAGTCAGTTGGGCCTCTGACTCTTGATTTTGGCTCAGGTCATGATCTCAGGGTTCTTCGCTCCCTGCATCAGGTTCTGTGCTGGCAGTGAGGAACCTGCTGGAGATCCTCTCTCTCTCCCTCTCTCTCTGCCCCTTCCCTGCTTTCTCTCTCTCTCTCTCTCTCTCTCTCTCTCAAATAAATAAACTTTAAAAAAAAAATGCTTAAAGGAGGAAGCAGACTGAAAGGGAACAGTCATCCTATTCTACATACAGACTTTAGTTTATTCTCCTTATTTTCAGCATCAACCCTCATTCTTCCTCTAGTAATCCTAACATCCCCAAATTTAGAGTCTCTCACTGATCCATTACCCAGCAAAGAAATCTTTAGTCTTTGCAATGATAACAGAGGAGAATTGGGGGCTATAACCATTTCACATATTGATTTCAATCACCTTTTTATTAGCTTTGTTCTTGCATTTGTCTCCAGGGACTCCCTTTCAAGTCCTGAGCCTTTGAGAGGTTCCTTAAAAGAGATCACCCACTTCTTATTGATATCACATTCTACAGTTATTTTTGTTGTTTCCTCCTTTCTGTTGAGACAACTGTTCTTCCTTCATGCACCAAGTTTCTTGTCTTGCTCTCTTGGACCTGATGAGTTAAAAAAAAAATCACCTTACCTTCATTTTGGTGGGGTTCCTGAGGTATATGGATGCCTGATCTACGTGTTTAACATTGTCATGAGTTTGGTTCCTTGGAAGCAGTTGCTGAGCTATTTTGGGGTTTAAGGTTAGAGATCAATACTTGTCAAACGTTTTTTAAAAATATTTATTTATTTTTGAGAGAGAATGTGAGTGGGGGAGGAGCAGAGAGAGAAGGAGACACAGAATCTGAAGCAGACTCCAGGTTCTGAGCTGTCAGCACAGAGCCCGACGCGTGGCTCGAACCCACAAACTGCGAGATCATGCCCTGAGAGGAAGTTGGACACTTAACCAACCGAACCACTCAGGTGCCCCTAGAGATCAATACTGGTGAAAAGAAAAAGAAAAGAAGCAAGTTTGAGCAGAAGGAAAAGCAAACCATGATGCAAGTCTGATAAAGCCTCAGCCAACCCAGCAAGGAGCTTGTAGGAACAGTGTTAGTAAAAATTGTCATTTATCGAGCAGAAATGGCTAAGCCTTTAGATTCCTGTCTCACGGGATGTGGGCTGCCCTGGGAAGGGTGTAAACTCACCAAGACAGCTCTCTAAAGCTGAGAAGGAGCTGACAGCTATAGAATATCTGCTGACTATGCTCTTCACAACCGGGCAGCAGGTTCTTCCATGAAGGGGAGGTCTGGGTAGTGTACCTCTATGTCTACCACAAACAGGGAGCCCTCCATAGGTTATCTTTTAAAATATCTCTACTGAAAGATAATCCACATACCAAAAAATTCACCCATTAAAAGTATACAATTCAGGGACACCTGGGTGGCTCAGTCGGTTAAGCGTCCGACTTCGGCTCGGGTCATGATCTCACAGTTCGTGGGTTCGAGCCCCGCATTGGGCTCTGTGCTGACAGCTAGCTCAGAGTCTGGAGCCTGTTTTGGATTCTGTATCTCCCTCTCTCTCTGACCCTCCCATGCTCACGCTGTCTGTCTCTCTCAGAAATAAATAAAACATAAAAAATTTTTTTAAAAAGTATACAATTCAATGACTTATAGTATATTCACAGAGTTGTATATCTATCATCACCATTTAAAAGAAACTCTGCTCCCCTTATCCATCACCCCTCAATCCTCTTATCATCCCTATTCCTAGGCAACCACTGATCTACTTTCTATTTCTATAGATCTGTCTATTCTGGACATTTTATATAAATGGAATCATACAATATGAGTCCTTTGTGACTGGTTTCTTTCATTTAGCAGAATGTTTTCAAGGTTTATCAGTGTTGTAGCATATGTCAATTTTTCAGTTCCTTTTATTGCTGAAACGATTCCATTGTATGGATATTATTTATTCATTTATCAGTTGATGGACATTTGAACTATTTTCACTTTTTGGATATTATGAATAATGCTTCTATAAATATTCATGTACAAGTTTTTGTGTGAACACACATTTTCTTTTCTCTTAGCAATATACCTAGGAGTGGAATTGCTGGGTCTCTCTATATTTAACCGTTTGAGGACCTGCCAAGTTTTTTTTTTGAAAGCGGCTGCAGCATTTTGTATTCCTACCAGACGTTCACAAGGGTTCCAGCTTCTCCATATCATCATCAATACTTGTTATTGTCTTTTCTTTTAAAACTATAATCATTCTGTTAGTGTGAAGTAGTATCTCCTTATAGTTTTGTTTGGCTTTTCCTTGATAGCTAATAATGTTAAGGATCTTTCAGTGTGCTTATTGGCCATTTGTATAACTCTTTAGAAAAATATCTATTCAAATGTCTATTAAAATTGGATCATTTGTCCTTTTATTATTAACTTTTTAATAGTTCTTTGTAGACTCTAGATACAAGTCTTTTGTACAAAAAAAAAAAAAAGATCTGCAAATATTTCCCATTCTGTACGTTGTCTTTTCACTTCCTTGGTGATATCTACTGAAGCACAAAGTTTTAAAATTTTGATGATGTCTAATCTATTTTTTCTTTTGTTGTTCATACTTTTGGTATCATTTCTAAGAAACCATTGTGTAATCCAAGGTCATGAAGATTTACACTTGCATTTTCTTCTAAGAGTTATATAGTTTTAGCTCTTACATGTAGATCTTTGATTCATTTTGAGTTCATTTTTACATGGTATGAGGTAGAGAAGCAAATGTGAATATCTAGTTGTTCCAACTCCCATAGATGTTAACCCTTGAGAATGGCATAATTAATTTTAAAAAATAATTAAGAAAATAGCAATTAAATATCTACTCTGTATCCAGCATTTTTTTAGGCATCATGAGATATTGGGCTTCTGTCCCCTATCTGGTTATTAGTTTCTGATTCTTATGTACTATATTACTTGCCTTTAAATTTTTATTAATTGCTATCATAGAGTATTAAACAGGATAATGGTCATCCACAGAGTATTTAAGATATGTCACTAAGAATTCTTTTTTGCTGGACCTGAGTACATTAAGCAGTTCATTTTGAGTAGATTTGTTTAAGAGTGTTTGAATTTAGGAAAAATGGATTGGGTATTTGGGTTTTGTCAGGTATGGAATTAAGTGTCAGAGGTACAAAGAAATATAAAAATACTCCTTTCTGTTATTGGGTTCACAGTGTAGTGGGAGAGAGTTACACATTCTAAAGAAATTTCAACCCACTATCTAAACCATTGTTCTATCTCATACCAAATCATCTTGTCCATGACATTCTAAGAGACTTACTGATGTCATAATTTGTCTTTAGAATTCCTTTTGTTTTGCAGACCTCTAACCTTAAGGAAAATAATTTATTTTTAGGATTCCATGCTGTTTCCTGATGGTGGTCTTATCTATGTGCTTAAAAATCATTAAAAAAATCTCCTTGTAATTTTATATTCATTTGTCCACAATCTCTGTCATAAATAGCTACTCTCTTTTACCATGCCACTTTTGTTCATTGGGCAAAAGTTACCCATTTCCAGTATTTAAGCCCCTTTACTATTTTCTATGGTTGCTAAACATTAATGTGTAACAATCCTGTGAAAAATTGACTTATCTTACTAATTTAGTTAGGAGCAATTTTCAACTTTACATATGACTCTTAACATAATAATCTTTTCCATCTTAGTAAATGAAATCACTTAACAGTGGGCCAAGTAGGGCAGGAAGATCTAGTCCAAAATCCAGGGCTATAATGAAGAAGTTACATTATACAAAGTAGGAAAAACAGTTTTTTAAAAAAGATAATGGATGGATGACTCTCTATAATTTAATGGAGTGAGAAAATAGATAAGAATCAATATAAAGACCTTTACGGTAATATAATTTTTAAAGTATAGAATATATTTTTGGTCCTGATGATTGTAGTAAAGATAGCAGAAACTTATCTGAGTCTCAAACCTCCTTATCCTAAAATAAATATGCTTTGGTTTGAAGGTATGGTACAAATTCATAAGTGTGTTTCCTACTTTCCCTTTCAAATTCCAGCCTCATCTTAGCTATATGGACTCTAGGGGTCTGATTATATTCTGTTTCCTAGGAACAGGTCTAATTGGCCTTCCCATTCCCTCTCTGAGCAAGGTTCTTTTTTTCTGGCTTAAAACTCCAGAATTCTTTGAGTTTTTGCCTTGAATCTGAAAGATGTGTATTATCCACAGGAATGACAAAAGTAATGACACGTGTTCCCATTTTGAGCTCAGGTTACTGATTCTCATAACTCTGGGTACTATGAAGATTTGGGATTACCAGATGTAATGTGTTTTTTCAAAGTTTGAGAGTTTTGTGGAATGCATGAATTTTTCTAACTCTCCATCACTTATTACTACAGATAATATACACAGCAGTGATTTATAAGATTGCACTGGTTCGTTATCAACTTCAAGATATGCTTCAAAGTGCTCTTTTAAAATTTTAAATCCATAGTTTCTAATTTTTTCCTTCGAAAAATAGAGCCATAGAAAACATCCTCAAGTGAACCCAGCCTCAGTAGTTGGGTTCCTATTAACAGAGATTTTACTGTAAGAAAATTTATGAAGTAGGAAAATTTTAAAAAAACAAGCGATTCAATTACCAGCTCTATCAATGTTCCCATCTCATTATTAGAAATGAAATATGTTAAGTCTTTCCCCCAATTTTCACATGCAGATAAAGAATTGTGTACACAGTATTTCTGTTTACCCTTGTTATTGTCATTTCACTGTTTATGCTGCACCATGATGAGGGGAGATTATATGTGAAATCATTATGAATTATTGCTGACAAAAAGAAGAACAGCCAGAATAAGTGATTAAAAAGAGAATGAGGCAAGGATCTGGTGGGGATAAGGGTGATGCTGCAGCTGCTACCTCAGCAGGAGAACAGAGACCTGTTATGTATGTGTGGGGAACACATGGTCTGCTTCCATCCGTGCACAGCCTCTATTTCCGCTGAGTTCCCTGCTGACTCTAGTTCTCAGTCCAGAAGGAATTGGCACAATGTTTAACCTGGAGGGATTAGAAATAAAGACCAACACCCCCATGGTGCCTTTGAACAAGTAAGCTTAGAAAGCCACAGAAGGGTGGACAGATTGCTAATAGCAATGGGAGGTGGGTATGCCTTCTATAGTATGGTTCTAAGGGAATACTATCTATGGGCAATCAGAAAGAAAAAGAGCCAGGCTGCTGCCAGAAAAGAATGTCATTGCCTGGGTAGGGACTGATCAGCGATGCTGGCTGTGTGTGTACATGCTGCTCAGAGGACTCCTTAGGACGAATGGACACACAGAAGCAGCCATACTCCTGTTGGAAATTGTCTCTTGGCCATTTTCTTCCCTTAGCATGGTGACTCCCTCATCTTTCATATAAAACAAACCGGTACCTGAATAGAAAGATCCTCGGAAATTCTCCTGAATGCACTTTCTGAGACATGCCAGGTTCATGGTAGTCACATAGGATCACAGAACCTCAAGAATTAAAAAGCCAGAAAGGGTCTTAGAGGTCATCCAGTTAGCTGTGTATGCCCAATAGACACCAAGTGAATCATGAATTTCCATCAAGTTTGGCATCTGCCTGTGAATTTATGATGTCATTTTAATGCTGACAAATGAGCAGCCTGTCTAGAGCCAACACTTGTGTGGGATGCTTCATCCACAGGCGTTAGCTGGTTAATTTGATGAGAAATCAGTTCTTTCTGACTCAGTGGATTGCAGCATTAGACTCTCGCCTGCTCTGGGCTTCATTTTTCTGTCACTGTCACTGTCACTGTGGTTGCCGGGGCTCCGATTTACCCTTCCCCGCTCTGCTGATGACTTTCTGGTGGGCTAGATAGTTGGCTCACTCCTCTCCTCTGTCCAGCCCCAGGTGTACTCTGCCTTCTTACAATCTTTCCTCTCAACTCAGGGGGTAAAGAGAGGCATAGATTAGGCCTCATGTTCTAAGGATGAGGTTGATCGTCCATCTTCTCCAGAAAGACTTGAAGATTGTTCCTTCTCTTCTAGAGTCAGGATCTCTTCATTCCCTTCATCCCCTCCCCCATCAGCATGCTGTTAGGATGAAGCAAAGGAAATGGTCCAGATCTCAGCCCTAGGGGTCAGGGACTGAGACTAGGCCAGGCATGGAGAGGTAACTGCAGAGATTTAGTTCTAAAGTGTATCCTTGAGTGAGGTAAAAATACAGGAGTTTGCATCCTTAAATTAAGGGGACCTCCCATATAGAGAAGAAATAAACCAGAGGTGGGATAGGCTGCAGATCTTTCTCTGAAACCTACCTGGCCAAAACCTGTCTTCTAACCTGATGCCATGAGCCTGAGAGAAATACACACATCAGAGAGGGGAACATTAGAGAGGAACAGAGAGACTATACAACTGAGATAAACCAAAAGAGGAAGAGACAAATTCAACCTTGAGAATGAATAAAAGCAATGTTTGTCCATTCTGCCTCTGAATCAATAAGTAATCCTAATCTTGTCAGAGAAGCTTAAGAGTTATAATAAACATCTATACCCATAAATTTTCAGTCAGTGGTATTCAACCTTGGCTTCACATTGAAATCCTTTTGGGAGCTTTAAACTATACTGATAGCTCGGTTGTCTCAGAAATTCTGATTTAACTGGTTTGGGGTGCTTCCGGGCATTGGAATCTTTAAAATCTGCCGAGGACATCTAACAGTCAAGGATGAGAAGTAATGTTCTGAAAAGAAAGAATCATATGTAGCAGGGAAATGTTTCAGAGACCAAGTTTCTTTTTCTTTTCTCTGGAAAGAGGAGCACCGTAAAGCACCTTATAATCACTTTAGGACTCTTTTTAGAAGGGAAATTGCCTTTGAATCTGAAGGCGATTTCTTTCAGACAGCCCCTGGAGTCTGAACTCAACAGTCGCTGTCTAGAGAAGAAGGGATATGATCAGATGCTTCGGGTTTTGAAAGCTCAAAAGAAAAGTCTAGTCAACCCTTAGTTGCAGATCTCACTAGAGAAAAGGGATTGTAGTTCAATGTTAGCTGATGTAGTGGCAGGTTATCTGTATATGATTTGCTTTTGCTGTTCTGTGCCTGAAATTTCCTTCTCTCTCTTATCAAGTTCCGGTTCAAATATCAGCTTTCCTCTCTGTAGCTTTCCCTGACCACCTCACATAAGATTAATTCATTTTGCATTCCTATAATAGTCTATGCATATTTCTATTCCCTGCGCTTGTCACATCGTATTACAGTTATTTGTTTACCTGCTTGTCTTCTTTCCCAGACGTGAACTTACTAAAATCAGTGACTTCACTTTTTATCTTTATGTAATAAATGTTGAGAGTGACTGACATATGGTAGGTGCTTCACAAATATTTACGGAACTAATCAGAACAATAGATTAGGTTCCTAGACTAGTTTAATTTACAATGTAAATGAAATAGGTATACAAGTAACAAATGGTAGAAAACAGTAATGTGGAATAATCTTCATCTTTAATGTGCCATGAAATTTGTTTGAACACACAGAACAAATAAGAACCTAAAATACATAAAGCAGATATTTCTCAACATGTTAACATGTTACCAGTCTAGGTATCATGTGCATGAGGGAGAAGAGTAGCTGAACCTTATTGTGAGAAGCCATTTATGCTGGGGGACGGGGAGGATGCATTTGAAATTTACACTAAGATGCTGTGGAACTAGAGGAGTCCTCCAAGCAGGAAATGACAAAATGAGATTTTTCATTTGGAAAAGGACCACTGGTTTGAAAAAGGATTAATCTGGAAGCACCTGGGTGACTCAGTCTGTTGAGCGTCCTACTTCAGCTCAGGTCATGATCTCACGGTTTGTGAGTTCGAGCCCCACGTCAGGCACTGTGCTGACAGCTAGCTCAGAGCCTGGAGCCTGCTTCAGATTCTGTGTTCCCCCCTCTCTCTGGCCCTCCCCTGCTCATGCTGTCTCTCTCTCTCTCTTTCTGAAATAAATAAAACATTAAAAAAATTTTTTTTAATTAAAAAAATTAAAAAGGATCAATCTAGTGGCTTTTCGGCAGATTAATCATAGTTTGGCAAAGTAGGAACCAAGTAGGAGGCTACTAAACAGGTGAGAGATGGGAAAATGTGTCTTCTATTCCTAGTTCCAAATAACACTTACAAATTGTTATCAACTGAATTGTGTCCCTCCTCCAATTAAATTCACATATTGAAGTCCTGACCCCCCAGTACTTAATAATGTGGTTATTTTAAGAGATACCTCTTTAAAAATGTAATAATAATTTAAAAAGGTAACTAAATTAAAATGAGGTTATTAGGATAGACCCTAACCCAATATGACTGGTGTCCTTATAAGATGAGGACATTAGGACACAGATAGACATAGAGGGGGAGACTGTGTAAAGATACAGGGAGAAAACAGCCATTTTCAAGCCAAGGAGAAGTGCCAGAAGAAGCCATTTCTGCTGACACCTTGATATCAGACTTCAAGTCTCCAAAATTGTGAGAAGCTAAATTAAGCCACCCAGTCTATGGTCCTTTGCTACAGCAGCCCTCCTGAACTAATACACCAATAAACTCTTAGGACATAATCCACTGGTAAGTTGTATACTGCTGTTATGTATTTTTCATGACCAAATGCCCTAGAGCTTGACTTAGTTTAAGAGCCAGAGATAATATATTTAACATACACTGTTTGATTAAATTTTAAAATAAGAACATCCTAAATGCTCCCCAGAAACCCAGGATTTGAACAAACAATATGAAGTTTTCAAAAACCTTGAATAAAGATAATTTTTCATCCATTTTAGGTTTCCCTGAATGAATATATCAGACATTGATATTTGTCCATTGGCCTCCCTTTCCTAGCCATTTAACCTCAAATATACTAAAATATATACATATTTATAGTCCCGACCACTCTGTTGGTAGCAAATAAGCACATAGGAGTAGTCATCTGACTCAAAAAGAACCAGTTTACAGGCCAGGCTGACAGATCAGGCTCTCTCTCTCTTTCAATCTCTCCTTCATTCTCATTTGAAACAAGAAGCCTAGAAGTGGAGAGTATTGGCAGCTGAATAATGTTTATGGTGGAATTCTTAATTGAAAATAGAGAATGGTTTCTAGATTTGGTTCTTCGGAAGCCTCTTGGCTTGCTGGAGATTTATGTCCTTATAATAAGCCCACATCTTCCTTTACCTGAGCTACTTTAAGTAGATTTCTCTTCTCTGCACCCAGACTTACCCTAATACAAAAGATAAGGTGAACTCTAGAAGTGAGATTAAGTTTTAGAGACTAAAACCATACATAACCACTGATATAGCCCAGAATGTATGTAATTCCACATATCGCTTTATTTTTTAGAGCAGAGGACAAAGTTTGTACAATATAGAGGGGACAGAGAAGAGGAAGAAAAACAAAAGTGGCAAAGTAGCTGCTTCCATGATTCATGTAAACATTCTTTTGGGTCCTTTAAAAATAATATTTTCATTTATATATGAGTAAGTACTGATGTATAAATATATGCAATATACCAAATATACCAGAATGATGGAGTGTTAGTTAGAAAAGAAAGAAGGCAGAGGATATGGAATTGAAGTATGTATGACGTTCCATGATAAACATAAAAAGCAAACACTTTAAAATCAATTCCTATAATACTAAAATGTACACATGTCACACAAACATTGTATAATTTCTTTCCAAGAAACTTAAATGTCTACGGGTGCCTGGGTGGCTCAGTCAGTTAAACAGCCCACTTCGCTCAGGTCATGATCTCATGGTTTGTGGGTTCGAGCCCGAGCTGGGCTCTGTGCTGACAGCTCAGAGCCTGGAGCCTGCTTAGAATTCTATGTCTCCCTCTCCTTCTGACCCTCCCTCGCACTCGCACACACTCTGTCTCTGACTCTCTCTCAANCTCGCACACACTCTGTCTCTGACTCTCTCTCAAAAAAGTAAAAAAAAAAAAAAGAAAAAGAAAAAGAAAAAAAAGAAAAGAAAAGAAGAAAGAAAAAAAGAAAAGAAACTGGGGTGCCTGGGTGGCTCAGTCTGTTAAGCATCCGATGTCGGCTCAGTCACGATCTCGTGGTTCGTGGGTTTGAGCCCCGCGTCGGGCTCTGTGCTGACAGCTCAGAGCCCAGAGCCTACTTCAGATTCTGTGTTTCCTTCTCTCTCTCTCGGCTCCTTCCCAGCTCATACTCTGTCTCTGCCTCTCACTCTCTCAAAAATAAACCCTAAAAAATTGTATTAAAAAAAACTTATATGCCTAAAATTTTTATTTTCTTCAGCAATTTTAAGGGTTATAAATAACCAGTAGGAAGGCCTATCTAAATCTATCATTTTATTATTTTAATCGAGCAATATTTTTAATAGCTTTCTAAATTGGAATAAAACTTCTGTATAATTCTCTGAAAATAGTGATTTAGTTTTGGGGTGTGATTCATTTATCTCTTCTCATTGCCTCAGCTTTGCCACATAAGCTTTGCTTTCTATGGACATTGCCATAGATTCAGGCTAATGGCCCAGCTTTCTCTTCCTTTTAAGAGTGTTCTACATTCAAGATTAGGATCTGAAAATGAGACTCTAGGGATGAGGTACAGCCCTCTGAGGGAGAGGCCTGTGTGTTTCTCACCTCACTGACCTGGAACTAGTTGCCCCTCAGGGTGCCCCTCTAATTAGCTCTTTTTAGGAGGAGACAGAAGCCAAGTGAGGTAGATCTGGTCTTCCCTTTTCAGGATCTGTGACAGAGGAAATAATTAGAAATCAGAGATTAAGTGACCAGTCCAGGGTCAGAAACATGGAGGCCAGGCTAGCTCAGAAAACAGAAAAGGCAAACCAATAACCACAAGATAGGATGGTCTACGGTTAAATGCACAGATCCTGAAATCAGGTTACTGGGACTCAAACTCCAGCTTGCCACTTATTGACTGAATTTCTTGACCTCTCTAAATCCTCATTTCCCCGTCTGAACAGACACATGGTTATAATAGTACCTACCTCATAATGTTGCTTTGAGGACTAAGTGTGATAATATATGTAAAATGATTTGACTTTATCTCATGCATGACAAACATTTTATTTAGTAGTTTAAAGCTCTCCAACCTACAAGAGACATTCAGTGAGGGAACAGGGGCAGGTGCAGTAGTCTGGAGGGGATACAAGGTACGAATAGGCTGAATCCCATACCACCTTATTCTCTACCTGTGCTTGTCACAGCAGTAACCTGTGCTCTTCCAAGTAGGCAGCTGCACCAATACGTAATAAGAGATTTGGAGACTCTTCAGAAAGCAAAGAACAGCTGTGCCTTTCTCCTCTGCTCAGCTTATTTTTGTTCCCTGTGAAGGCCACTCTAGTTGCTAAGATTAAAAACACCCTTCTTCCCTCCCCTCCTCCCCTCAAAATCCTCTATCCAGTGAACCAAGAGATTTAAGTGGCAGCACCGGTGACAGAATATCTGGCTGTCTGGCTCCTGTGTGTTGGCACCTCTCCACCCCCGCCCATCTCCATCCTAGTTTTGGCTTCCCTAGTCAGACTTCTCTGCATAGCAGCAGAGGGTGTGCTCAGCAGCTCTGTCCAATGACTGACGGACCTGCAGCAGCCCCCGCTGAGGAGGCCAGGCTGTGATTCAGACTTCAGAACACATTTGGAGGGGAATTGCTTTTTAGCTGTCGGTAACAGCATTAGATTTTGTATTTTGTTAGTGATGGGCACGCTGAGGTCACTCTTATGATTAGTCAATTCTTTTGTCTACCTAACCCTCCTACCAACCACCCTATATCTTTACCCCTTCTCCCCTCTCATCAATCTCCTTATTTATCCTCACGAATAACTACACATTTCAATGTGTTTGGTTATAAAGTCTTCTGTCTAATTTGATGGCTCATGAAACTTAATTGTAAATCCCTTTGGGAGGGTTCTACTTCATAACAGATGAGGCTATTCAAAGGAAGTCTCTTAGCCTACAAACCCAATGCTTGTCCAGGGATTAGTAAGGGTTCTCAGCTGGCCTATAATTCCTATAGACATTTTCTTCAGCCCTCGGGCTCCCAGATTCATGGACCCCTCAATATGATCAGGTGTACAATCAGATTATTCTTTCCAGAGCCTAGGGCTATGAACCTTCAGGGACATGTCTAGTGCTTCTTGCGCTATGGTTAAGTCCAGATTATCAACATGCATATTGTATTTTTTTTCTTAAATTTTTTTTTTAAATTTATTTCTAGGAGAGAGAGAGAGACAGCGTGAGCAGGGGAGGGTCAGAGAGAGAGGGAGTCACAGACTGAAACAGGCTCCAGGCTCTGAGCTGACAGTCAGCACAGAGCCCGACGCGGGGCTCGAACCCACGAACCGCGAGATCATGACCTAAGCGAAAGTCGGACGCTTAACCGACTAAGCCACCCAGGCGCCCCGCATATTGTATTTTTTAAAAGCACACAGACTTGTGGATTGTGGCTGAGATTGTTATAAGGACTAGACCAGAGCACTAGGGTTCGACAAAGGTGCCCCAGAGATTGTTGTGGCAACAGTGAGTGACTATAGAGAGAGATAAGGGGCCAGTCTCTGACCCCCACCCCAATTCAACAAGAGAAACTATGCTTTATGATTTTTGCACATTTGGTTTTGTGCTGGATATCTCTGTTTGCCTGTTTAAATCCATTCTCCGCTCTTTTTCATCTTGCTATTTGCCCCCTGGTAGCTGAATTTTATGAACTGCATCATTTGGGCCTCCTTGCCCTCTAGTTTTCCATTGGGTTCAGCCAATGGGAGAAGCAGCAGGAGATTGGAGGGCAGAAGGGGAAAGAAGCATAGTTATTTATTCCCCTGACTCCTGACCTTCTAAGCTGTGGTTTGTCAAGGGCTATATTCCTCTACCAAATTCCACTGCTCTTTTTTGGTGGCCCCCCTATAGCTACAGTTCTTGCCAGGTTTTGGCAAATACTCTGCCCACTTTCTTACCCCTTCAGGCCTAGGGATGGCCATTCCATCCCACTGTGGCTAGCCCTGTGGAACTTACAACTTCTCTTGCTGGTTTTCCTTTACCTCACCAATATTTTGTGAATAGACCTTTCATTAAACCCTCTTCACTTACCCTTTATGGTTTTTCATCTGTGTTTGAATTTTCCATACTAGTTCTGTGACTGATTCAGTCTTCTATTGTAAGATTTTGTTTAGTCAAGAATTCTACTGCTGAATGAAATTTGGAGAACCACAACACTAGATCAATCAGAAGCATTGTAAGAACAAATGTCACATTCTTTGTGAGTATGAATCATCCAAAAATGGCTGAAGTAATGTCTTAAAAAAAAACCATTCAATTAGATAATGTTTATCATATATTTTAAATTTCCTATAGAGGAATATGTTTAATCAGCACCAAATTTAGTTAGTAAATAGAGGCTAAAATGACTCTGGAATTAGACAGACTGGAATCCTGACTCTGCCACTTACCATCTGTGTGATTTTGAGTAAGTTATTTAACCTCTGGAAGCTTCAGTTTTCTCATATGTAAAATGAAAGTAATAACATCTCCTACCTCATGGAATTTTGAGAATTAAGTGAGATTATGTATATAGAGTGTCTAATAATGGGCTTTATACTTACCTTGATATCCAATAAGTTTTAACTTTTGCTATTATGATTTATAACAACAAAATGCAAAAAAAATATACCAAAACAGGAAAAGTCAACAGTTTGAAAAGAAAAAAAAAAATGGTTGTTTGAAAATCTAAAGATCTGCATGGGGAAGCAACAAGTATTTCATTTATATAAACACCAGACCTATTTCTTCCTGGAGTTTGTGTTTAAATCAGCTTTCCTGTTAAAGATTCATTGTTAACCAATATGCATTTTGTACCAGCAGAGATTCACTGGTGCTATCACTAAATTCAGCCAGATAAACATACAAACATGCATACAGACTTATAAAAGGCAGTGAAGGTAGAAGTTACCTTAGGAAGTTACCAATGCTGGAGATCCTTCTTCAAATCTTGGCTCAAACTTTGAACTCTCAATGAAATCTACCTCGCTATTTAAAACTGCACCTTGCTCCCAGTGCTCAGAGCTCATCTCCCATGTCCTGCTCTATTTGTTTTCTTCACGCCAGTGCACTCATCACCTTGTAATATACCATATAATTTGCTTATTTATTACATTTCTTGCTTATTGTCTGTTTCCTCTAGTTAGAATGTAAGCTCCATAAAGGCAAGATTTTTTTTTGGTCTTATACACTGATGTCTGCCGGGTTGGTACTCAATAAATATTTGTTGAATGTTGTTGAGTCATCTCTGTATTACACTGTGTGTGAGATTTGGTTACCCAAGTATGCTAAATGATAACTTCTGGGTGATTATTTAATTGTATTCAATGGATGTTTACATCAGCTTAACAGGTCAGTTGCCATTTATGTCTAGTCTCCCCACAAACTGTGTCTGCTTAGCAGTCTGGCACAAATAGAGGACTCAGACCGTGTTAGTACCCCTGTGTATTGAATATACCTCTTTTTTTGTTTTAAATTGTTTTTTATGTACATTTATTTGTGTAGGTTGGTATATCTCAAGGCACTTTTATGCTTGAGAACAATGTTAAAAGCCTTCAGCTATCTATTTGCAGCTTATCAGAAAGAAGACATTAATTGCCTCGTTAGTATTCCTTTCTCACTTCAAGTGTTTCCCCTTATTTCCTTCCTCCCTGCAAGAGTGACACATTTAGCTTGTTTTCCACATTGAATACTTGATAAGACAGAAGCAAGCAAAGTCTAGCAAAACTTTTAGACAATATGGGTCCGGTTTGTATTGTTTTTCCCCCTACTATGAAAAAACCTTGTGATTCCTGTCCAAATTATCTTTTAAGGTAATCAGGAATCCCATTCACCTGCTTTCTTCAGCTCAAAGGTGAGACTGGAAATCAACTTGGTAGTTCAAAGTATTAAGTGTAAAAGCATAGTCCAATTTTAGTATATGTGCTGCCGAAGCGAGCACTAAAAGCATAGTCCAAAAGGTTGGAACTAAGTCCAAGACAAAGAATTTGTGATGGAGAATACATGATACTGAGTGGACTCGTCTTGGAAGGGAAACCAGAAGTTTTCTCAATTAAAGGGAAGAGAGCATTTATAGGACACCTGTATAAATTGTTGAGGGTCCTCATCTGCTCTGGATGGCTATTACCTGCTTTCTGAAGACTCATGGAAATAATGTGTTGTGACAAGGAATAGCAAATAGCTTCCATCATATAAGCCAACTGTGTTCAGTCACGGTAGTGAAAAGTTTCTGAATGTGGTCACTGAACTTTCTCAAAATGTGGCCCCCCACCAGCAACATTAGCATCATCCGGCAACTTGTTAGATATGCAAATTCCTGGTCCTTACCCCAGACCTACTGTACCAGAAACTCTAAGGCAATCTCTAGAAGTCCTCCAGATGATTCTGAAGCACACCAACATTTGAGAACAACTTGTCTCTAGTACTGTTAAGAAGGATTCTAATTTGAGCTCAGTGGAGGAAACAAAATGCAGTAATCCACTAGTGATGTCACTTATGAACAAGGGAGGAAAGGGTGGCAGCAAGTAGGCCATTTATTTGTGACATCATTCCTAGACAGAGTTGATCAATATAATACAAACAAGTGATCTAAACAAGCTACCCAACTTTAGCTACTCAAAAGTTCTGAAGAATTAAAAGAACAATTAGTCAAAGTAAATAACAAATGTAGATGGAATGGTGCTAATGGACTAATTGAGAGACACATGACTCCTTTTCTAAAACAGTGCTCTGGAGGAGACTCTGGAAAATATGTTTTACTCTAAAATTGGCAAGATGTGATGGCAATAAACATAATATTTATTGTGACAGGAAAAAATAACTCACAAGTATCTAGAACTTCTTTTCTTTTGACCTATGAGTAGAATTGTGTGTTCACTATCTGAGTTTATGGGTCTTTTTTTTTTTCATACTGAATCAGTGTGAGGGTGGTAGAAAATTAAAACAGACTCACATAGCAGGGCTTGCTCTATAGGGGTAAGAGAAAGTTACTGGAAGAATAACATAATAAGCCCCAAAGGTGAAAAGACATGGAATAAGAATGAAAAGGGGGCTGGTTTGGAGAAGAGATTTATTTTGAGTTTTGAAAGTGATTTAGAGATAGAATTTAGGGATGTGAAGGTATATAAAAAGAGATGAAGAAAAAAATTTTAAGAACTTTTACTATGCATTAGGATAAAACTGGTATTTTTGAGAGACTTCTGTAAAGATTTAAATTGCTTTTTCAGTATTATTATCTCTATCATTACTATTTTGGTTGTTGAATGTTGTTTCTTTCGGAGTGATGCCATGTTAAAACAGAGTTTTATTTGGTTAGGTATCTATATATTTATTATTTGTTTATCTTCTGTCTTCCTCTGAAAACACTTTGTTTAATGTAGCTCACAGACAATAGTAATGCTAATAGCTTATGTTTGTTTAAAATTTTATAATTATAATACTGTTTTGATAGATCACCTTTTCAGAACATTATAGTGAGGCAGGTGGAAGTAATGTTATTATTCTCATGTTCCAGATGAGGACACTAAAGCTCATTTAAGTTAAATGTTTTGCTCTGAACGAAACAACTAGTATATAATGGATTTAGGATTCAAACTTGGCTCTCCTAACTCAAATTTGGTATTCTGGGCACTTGTTGGGATGAGCACTGGGTGTTACACATAAGTGATGAATCACTAAATTCTACTCCTGAAACCATTATTATATTATATTTTAACTAACTTGGATTTAAATAAAAACTTAAAAAAAGATTACATACATGCATATACATACATAAACTAACTTAAAAATACTTAAAAAATTTAGTATTCTGTTTATTACCTTCGATGGTAACAAAGAGTAATATAAGGGAACAAGTCTGTTGGGGAAAGTACTTTATCTTAAACTTTAAATTTACATGATGTCTCATAAAATATGGTTATAGTTTTTTAGCCACACCTTAGTATGTAAAGATTTGAGGTCTCATCTAAAAGGTGAGATTATTGCAGGTTTTTGCGATTGGGAATGAGGAAAGCTTTTCAGGCTGGGACTGTAACAATGACAGGTTGAAAGCAGAAGGCTTCCAGTCTAGTTTAATCTAGTTACAGAGGATTAAAATGACCTCTTGTTGGGGTTATTAAAAAAGGGCTTTGAGCCTAAGTATATCTTCGGAGAGCTGGTACAGATGGAATGGGATAGAAAACAAGCTGGCTGCAGCACCATCAGAAACATGTGCTTTGTAAATTGCATTGCTTTTATGCTTCTGTACTCTGTGTTTGTTTCCCTTTTTCTTCTACCCTTCCTGGTTAATAGAGATGCGTTGAAAGTTCTATCCTGTCTAAGGTGACCAAAAATAAGAATTTGATCCTATTTGGGTTGGAACCTTACCTGTAGACCCCTGAGGGCTCAAGATGGTGGAGTGTGTGAAAAAGTGAATCTCTAGGACACAAAGTTTGGGTCATGTGGTCAATTGGCTCTTTCTATATAGAGATCCTCCTTCCTTGGGTAGAATGTTGGAAGAATGCTGCAGTCTTTTGATTTTTGTTTGTTATTTCCCCCTTAAGAAAGAAAGAATCTTCACATGATTTGGGTATGAATTGAGGCAGGGTAAAGAGTGGTTGGGAGGAAAAAATAATAATTATCTTATAACCATATTTATAATGAAAAATATGTGGATCTTAGAACTATTTAAACGTTAAATATAATGTTTAGAGTAAGGCTTTTCTCTATTTGATTCATCTGCTCTTTGAACTTCCCAAATTTGGAAGAATTTTTTGTACTTTTAATTTTTTACTCTGCAGTGTCAGGTGACAAGCAACATAGCATAGTTCTCAAATGCAAAAGTAAAATAAATTTCAGGATATCTTTCTATTTTTCCAAGCTGAAAAGAAGAAAGAATTAAAGGCTCTATTTGCTTGTAGACTCCTAATTTAAAAATTGGGGAGTTTTCCTCTTCTGTTGATTAAGCCTTGAGGCCTGGAGTTAAACAATGGATGCAACAAACATCTACCCCCTAGAGACTGAATCCAGAAGCATCTTGCCCTAATTTTCAAACACCATTGAGAAAGAAAGGGGGGGGAGAGGAGAATACTAAAGATATAGTAATTGGAATATCACTTTTTCTGATATATGGAGTTGAAGGATCATTATTGACAAGAGTTCAAGTGTACATGAATGAGAATACTAGACTATATTATATAATGTTAGCATATTTTCCTTGCCTACATCAATTGTCATAAAAGTGTGTTTATCTGGTGTTATTGTGTAATCAACATGCTTGATCTTGGCAGTGAAGTGAAGCCTGTAGGACTAGAAATTAGTTTACATTGAACTTTATAAGGACCCATCCCTGTATGGGTACATGCTATAGATTGGCACTCATATGCAAACTAGTTAGTTATTAATATTTTTCTTTGTTTCCCCTATAGCAGATAGCAAAACCAATTTCTTGCATTTATACTTCTAAGAGGGAATGTAATGTAAAAAATGATTAATAAATACTATCCAATAATATGTAAAATTCCAATGCTATCAAAATGACCAAGCAGTTTTTATATGTAAGAAGTAAACTACAGGAGTGTCTGGGTGGCTCAGTTGGTTGAACATCTGACTTCAGCTCAGGTCATGATCTTGTGGTTCATGAGTTTGAGCCCTGCATTGGGCTCTGTGCTGACAGTTCAGAGCCTGAAGTCTGCTTCAGAGCCTGTGTCTTCCTCTCTAACCCTCCCCTGCTCACTCTGTTTCTCTCTCACACAAAAACAAATAAACATTTTTTAAAAAGTAAACTACAGGTTTTTGAAAAACAAATCCTTTATGGATATAAAAGAGGAAGAATCATAAAGAAGGGAGAAAAGTTTCTTTTCCCACTATTCTATCACCACCTGTTCTGTTGCTACTTTTGCAAAGTGAACACAGAGAGGTACCCAATTAACTTCCTTGAGTAACCAAATATTTAAAACAAGTGAATACACAAAAACCTTTCAGCAACCTTCATTTGTAGGCAAGGTAACCACAGAGAATCAATAAATAAATTGACCAAGCACTTATAAGAAGAATGTATTTGTCACAAGGCTGTGTTACTTATGGACAGTATACCTGACTGGCTTTTTGTTCCTGGATTCACCTAATCCAGGTGACTGCTTCTTTCCAAATCCTCCCAAGTCTTGGAATAAGTCTTACTCAACTCATTGACTTGAGATCAAGTCAGAGTTGTTGATAGCCCCTCTCTAACTCTGGTGTTTGTCCCAAATGTTCCTGGTTGGGTTCATTTCCTTTCTCCTAATTACATAACTGAATTTCTTCCCAATTTATCCAAATCTCATGTTTCTTTGTTCTCTGATACTTACATATTAGTTTGCTAGGGCTCCTGTAAAAAGGTACCACAAACTAGATGGCTTAAAAATCAGAAATGTATTGGGGCGCCTGGGTGGCTTAGTCGGTTAAGCGTCCAACTTTCACTTAGGTTATGATCTCACGGTTCGTGGGTTCGAGCCCCGCGTCGGGCTCTGTGCTGACTGCAGCTCAGAGCCTGGAGCCTATTTCAGGGTCTCTGTCTCCCTCTCTCTCTGACCCCCTCCCCGCTCACGCTGTCTCTCTCTCTCCTAGAAATAAATTTTTAAAAAAAATCAGAAATGTATTGTCTCATAGTTCTGGAGACTAGAAGTTCAAGATCAAGGTGTCAGCAGAATTGGTTTCTTCTGAGGGCTATGAGGAAAAATCTGTTCATGCCTCTTTCTCCTAGCATCTGGTGGGTTGTGGGAAATATTTGGCGTTCTTTGGCTTATAGAGGCATTATCCTAGTCTCTGCCTTCATGTTCAACTAGCGTTCTCTCTCTGTGTGTTTATCTTTTCATATAACATTCTTTTTATAAGGACACCAGTTATATTGGATTTGGGGCCCACCCTACTCATCTTAATTAATTATATCTGCAACAACACTATTTCCAAATAAGGTCACATTCTGAAGTACTGAGGGGGCTAGAACTTCAACATATGAATTTGGGGAAGCACAATTTAACTCACAGCAGCTTACTCTCATCTTAATTTCTTTAAAAGTTTTTTTTAATGTTTATTTATTTTTGAGAGAGAGAAACAGAGGGTGAGCAGGGGAGGGTCAGAGAGAGAGGGAGACAAAGAATCTGAAGCAGGCTCCAGGTTCTGAGCTGTCAGCACAGAGCCTGATGCAGGGCTTGAACTCATGAGCCATGAGATCATGACCTGAGTCGAAATCAGATGCTTAACTGACTGAGCCACCCAGGTGCCCCTGTCCTAATTTATAATGCTGTCCTGTTTATTTTCTGTCAACGGCATACATATGGCTCATCTTTGATTACTTATTCTACCAATTCTTTGGTAGGCACCTCACATTTGATTTGAATTTCACCAAACTATACCCATGATCTTCCTCCTTTCTCCTTGGGACATTAATGTCCTGGGCCTACACCTACTGTGGGAGTCATGGTTAGCTCTGTGAAGCAAACAAAATAATGCCCCCCACAAATATATTCAAATCCTAATCCCTGAAGTCTGTGGACATGTTAAGATCCATGGCAAAGACTAATGGAGATTATAGGTGGAATTCAGGATCCTAATCAGCTGATTATAAAATAGGGAGATTATACTGAGTTATCCAGGTAGGCCCAATGTAATCACAGAGTCTTTAAAATGGAAGAAGGGAGGGGCGCCTGGGTGGCTTAGTCGGTTAAGTGTCTGACTTTCGCTTAGGTCATGATCTCGCGGTTCGTGGGTTCGAGCCCCGTGTCGGGCTCTGTGCTGACTGCCAGCTCAGAGCTTGGAGCCTGTTTCAGTCTGTGACTCCCTCTCTCTCTGACTCTCCCCTGCTCATGCTGTCTCTCTCTCTCTCCTAGAAATAAATAAAACATTTACCAAAAAAAAAAAAAATAAAATAAAAATAAAATGGAAGAAGGGAATCAACCACAGGAAAAAGTCTGGAAAACCTCCAAAAGCATGGAGGTTAAAGAATATCCTACTAAAGAATGAATGGATCAACCAGGCAATTAGAGAAGAAATTTAAAAATATATGGAAACAAATGAAAATGAAAACACAACAATCCAAACTCTTTGGGATGCAGCAAAGGCAATCCTAAGCGTAAAATACATTGCAGGCCAGGCCTATCTCAAGAAACAAGAAAAATCCTAAATACAAAATCTAACACCACATCTAAAGGAACTAGAAGCAAAACAGCAAAGACACCCCAAACCTGGCAGAAGAAGAGAAATAATAAAGATCAGAGCAAATATAAACAATATAGAATCCCCCCCCCCAAGTAGAATACATCAATGAAACCAAGAGTCGGTTTTAAAAAACTAAAATTGTTAAACCTCTAGCCAGTCTTCTCAAAAAGAAAAGAGAGAGCACCCAAATCGATAAAATCACGAATGAAAGTGGATTTATTACAACCAATCCCTCAGAAATAGAAGCAATTATCAGGGAATACTATGAAATATTATAATATTTCCAACAAATATGTCCAACAATATGTCCAACAAACTGGACAATCTGGAAAAAATTGACAAATTCCTAAACATTCACACACTACCAAAACTCAAATGAGAAGAAATAGAAAATTTGAACAGACCCATAACTAGTGAAGAAATTGAATCAATTATCAAAAATATCCCAACAAATAAGAGCCCTGGACCAGATGGCTTCCCTGGGGAATTCTACCAGACATTTAAAGCAGAGTTAATACCTATCTTTTTCAAGCTATTCCAAAATATAAAAATGGAAGGAAAACTTCCGGACTCATTCTACGAAGTCAGCATTACTTTTGATTCCCAAACCAGACAGAGACCCAGAAAAAAAAAGAGAACTACAGGCCAATATCCCTAATAAATAGGGATAAAAATTCCCAACAAGATACTAGCAAATGGATTTCAACAGCATCTAAAAAGAATTATTCACCATGATCAAGTGGGATTCATTCCTGGGCTGCAGGGCTGGTTCAATATTTGCAAATCAATCAATGTGATACATCACATTAACAAAAGAAAAGAGAACTATATGATTCTGTCAATAGATGCAGGAAAAAGCATTTGACAAAATAGAGCATCCTTTCTTAATAAAAACCCTCAAGAAAGTCAAGATAGAAGGAACATACTTAAATATCATAAAAGCCATTTATGAAAAGCCCACAGTTAATACTATCCTCAGTGGGGAAAAACTGAGGGCTTTCTCCCTGTTATCAGGAACACGACATGAATGTCCACTCTCACCATTGTTGTTTACCATAGTTCTGGAAGTCCTAGCATCAGCATTCAGACAACAAAATGAAATAAAATGTATCAAAATTGGCAAAGACGAAGTTAAACTTTCACTTTTCACAGATGATGTGATACTCTACAGGGAAAACCCGACAGAGTCCACCAAATGTCTGCTAGTTAGAACTGATACATGAAGTCAGCAAAGTCGCAGGGTACAAAATCAACATACAGAAATTGGTTGCATTTTTATCGTCAATAAAAAAGCAACAGAAAGAGAAATCAAGAAACTGATCCCATTCACAATCGCACCAAGAACGATAAAATACCTAGGAATAAACCTAACCAAAGAGGTAAAAGATCTGTATGCTGAAAACTATAGAAAACTTCTGAAGGAAATTGAAGAAGACACAAAGACAGAGAAAAATATTCCATGCTCATAGATTGGAAGAATAAATATTGTCAATAAATATTTGGCAATAAATTATATGGAAGAATAAAAAAAGTCAATACTACCCAAAGCAATCTATACATTCAATGCAATCCCAATCAAAATTGCACCAGCATTCTTCTTTCTCAAAACTAGAACAATCCTAAAATTTGCATGGAATCACAAAAGACGCCGAATAGCCAAAGTAATATTGAAGAAGGAAACCAAAGTGGGAGGCATCACCATCCCAGATTTTAGCCTCTACTGCAAAGCTGTAATCATCAATATAGCATGGTATGGGCACAAAAACAGACACATAAACCAATGGAATAGGATACAGAACCCAGAATTGGACCCACAAATGTATGGCCAATTAATCTTTGACAAAGAAGGAAAGAGTATCCAATGGAAAAAAGACAGTCTCTTTAACAAATTGTGCTGGCAGAACTGGACAGCAACGTGCAAAAGAATGAAACTAGACCACTTTCTTATACCATAACAAAAATAAACTCAAAATGGATGAAGGACCTGAATATGAGATGGGAAACTCATCAAAACCCTAGAGGAGAAAACAGGCAACAACCTCTTTAACCTCAGCCATAGCAATTTCTTACTTGACACATCTCTAAAGGTAAGGGAATTAAAAGCAAAAATGAACTACTAGGACCACATCAAGATAAAAACTTTCTGCACTGCAAAGGAAACAATCAACAAAACTGAAAGTGAACCAACAGAATGGCAAAAGATATTTGCAAATGACAAATCAGATAAAAGGCTACTATCTAAAATCTATAAAGAACTCACCAAACTCCACACCTGAAAAACAAATAATCCAGTGAAGAAATGGGCAGAAGATATGAACAGACACTTCTCCAAAGAAGACATCCAGATGGCCAAAAGACACATGAAACGATGCTCAGTGTCACTCATCATCAGGGAAATACAAATCGAAACTACACTGAGATACCGCCTTACATAGTCAGATTGGCTAAAAATAACAAATCAGGAGACTATAGATGCTGGTGAGTATGTGGAGAAACAGGAACCCTCTTGCACTGTTGGTGGGAATGCAAACTGGTACAGCCGCTCTGGAAAACAGTGTGAGGGTTCCTCAAAAAATTAAAAATAGAACTACCCTATGACTCAGCAATAGCACAGCCAGGAATTTACCCAAAGGATACAGGAGTGCTGATGCATAGGGGCACATGTACCCTAATGTTTAGAGCAGCACTTTCAACAACAGCCAAATTATGGAAAGAGCCTAAATGTCCATCAACTGACAAATGGATAAAGAAGATGTGGTTTATATATCCAATGGAATACTACTTGGCACTGAGAAATCTGGCCATTTGCAGCAACATGGATGGAACTGGAGGGTATTATGCTAAGTGAAATAAGTCAGTCAGAGAAAGATAGATAACATGTGTTTTCACGCATATGTGAATCTGGTGAAACTTAACTGAAGACCATGGGGGAGGAGAAGGGGGAAAAAGTTAGAGAGGGAAGGAGACAAACTATAAGAGACTCTTAAATACAGAGAACAAACTGAGGCTTGAGGGGAGGTGGGGGAGAAGGGAAAGTGGGTGATGGGCATTGAGTAGGGCATTTGTTAGGATGAGCACCGGGTGTTGTATGGAAACCAATTTGACAATAAATTATATTTAAACATTAAAATTAAAAATTAAAAATATTAAAATGGAAGAATGGGGTCACAGAATACAGTCAGAGAAACAGATCTGATTAAAGAAGTAGGGCCAAAGAGATGCTGTGTTGCTGCTTTGAAGGTGGAAGGGGGCTATGAGCTAAGAATTGCATGTGGTCTCTAAAGGCAGAAAAGGCAAGGAAATGGGTTCTCTCCTACAGCCTCAGAAAAGGAACACAACTTTGCTGACATGGTGACATTAAAAAGGCAAGGAAATGGGTTCTCTCCTACAGCTTTGCTGACATGCTGACATTAATTTTGGCCTGGTAAAACCCATGCCAGACTTATAAACTATCAGACTATATGATAATAAAATAGAAAACTAATACACTCAAGAATCAGAAACTCTTGGACATGCCCTTATGTTTACTCACCTGCCTTTGAATGACCCTGAAAGTTTTCCTGTTCCCCTACTTCTAGGCGTACCCCAATTAATCCATTCTGCCACCACTTCAAATATTGGAATAACCATGCAATAGATGCAGCATTGTATAATTAAGCATTACAGTTTGCATAGACATTGGAGCCAGACTTGACTGCAAATTCTGGTTTTGCCACTTTCTAGTCATATGACTAGATGAATTACTTAACCTTCCTGAGCTTTGATTACCTTTCCCTTATCTACAAAAGAGAGATAATAAAGCATACCTCTCACTATGAGGATTAGTAATAATATCTGTAAGTGCATCCAATGTTGTGCATTCTATATACTAGGTACTCAATAAATGGTAGCTATTATTAATGCATTTTAAATTCTTGAGACCACTGTTTCATTTTTCTACCACATTTTGTTTTTAGTTAAGGCTCATTTTGGAGTCAGAAGAAGAACAGATAGTGAGATCTTGAAAGGAAGAATCAGGGAGGCATTATATCTTATAATACTTATTTGATGGATGGATGCATTTTCAGGAATAAATCATAAAACTGTAAAAAACATGTGTCTATTCATTTTCTTGGGAGGGGGGATTTTCAGATCCCCTGAAATACAAGAGGACAAACTTGTACATTGTGAAATATTATTTTTTAATTGTGAAATATGTGTTGTCCTTCATTAGACAGAGAACAAAAAGATATTTTCTCTATTGAATAATAATGTAAGTAGCTTGAAAGCTCTTTGAGAGATCACATACTTATATTCTTTTTCCTCAAGGGACTCTATATATCATGGCTTAAATCTGCCTCATGTCATCACATCATCATGAAGTTGAAAGCCACCAAAAGATCCTTAGAAAGATGTAAGTTATAAAACATCTAAAACCTACTTATAACAAAAAAATAGTTCATTAAGAAACTTTTTAAAAATCTCTTTTGTTTAAAAAGGAAAATGCAAGCAATGCTAAAACGATGCTAAAATCTTATAGTAAAATTTGATAGGGTTAAGTGGTAATTTCCTCTGAGAGTTAAAAAAAACACTAAGAAATAGCAATAGTTTTTGATGATTTTATTTTATTTTATTTACAAATAGTTTATTGTCAAGTTAGTTTCCACATAACACCCAGTGTTCATCCCCACAGTGTCCTCCTCTATGCCCATCCCCCCCTACCCCCACATCCATCAGTCCTCAGTTTTTGTCAGCATTCAAGAGTCTCTCATGGTTTGCCTCTCTCCCTTTCCCCCACCATTTCCCCCCTTTTTCTCCCCCTTGGTCCTCCGTCAAGTTCCTCCTAATCCTCCTATACGTGCAAACATATGATATTTGTCCTTCTCTGCCTGACTTATTTTGCTCAGCATAACACCCTCAAGGTCCATCCATGTTGCTACACATGGCCAGATTTCATTGTTTCTCATTGCCATGTAGTATTCCATGGTATAGATAAACCACATCTTCTTGATCCATTCGTCCGTTGATGGACACTTTTAGCTATTGTGTTTTAGCTATTGTGGAGAGTGCTGCTATGAACATTGGGGTACATGTGCTCCTATGCCTCAGCATTTCTGTATCCCTTGGGTAAATTCCTAGCAGTGCTATTGCTGGGTCATAGGGGAGTTCTAGTGTTAGTTTCCTGAGGAACCTCCACACTGTTTTCCAGAGGGGCTGTACCAGTTTACATTTCCACCAACAGTGTAGGAGGGTGCTCGTTTCTCCACATCCTCGCCAGCATCTAGAGTTCTCTGATTTGCTCACTTTAGCCACTCTGACTGGCGTGAGGTGGTATCTCAGTGTGGTTTTGATTTGTATTTCCCTGATGAGGAGGGATGCTGAGCATCGTTTCATGTGTCTGTTGGCCATCTGGATGTCCTCTTTGGAGAAGTGTCTGTTCATATCTTCTGCCCATTTCTTTACTGGGTTGTTTGTTTTTCGGGTGTGGAGTTTGGTGAGTTCCTTATAGATTCTGGATATTAACCCTTTATCTGATATGTCATTTGCAACTATCTTTTCCCATTCCGTTGGTTGCCTATTAGTTTTGTGGGTTGTTTCCTTTGCTGTGCAAGTTTTTGATGATTTTAATATACTCATCAAAGCAGGGGCAAACCACTAAGGCAGTACTTTCTGAGTTTAACTACGGAACTACAAACTCCAAAATATCTTAAAACCATGATATTCAGCAATCATTGCATCTGAATCAAATAGTGTAGTTTTGTTAGATATTTGTCAATTAAATGATGGAGATCAACTTAAAACATGTTTTGAGATGCAAAAATGTATTTCTAATTTTAAGAACATAAATAATATGTATTTATAATGAGCAGGAGGGGTGCCTGGATGGCTCCGTTGGGTAAGCGTCCAACTTTAGCTCATGTCATGATGTCATGGTTCATAAGTTCAAGCCCTGTATCAGGCTCTGTGCTGACAGCTCGGAGCCTGGAACCTGCTTTGGATTATGTGTTTCCCTCTCTCTCTGCTCCTCCCCTGCTTGCACTCTGTGTGTGTGTGTGTGTGTGTGTGTGTGTGTCTCAAAAATAAATAAATATTTAAAAAACAGGAATAATCATCATTAGTTAATTCCTGCTGCTACAAATTTCTTAAATTCCAAATTCAAAAAAGAGAAATATGTGGCCAGTTCTATAGTCATATTTTATAGCATTGGAAAGAAAGTAGGATACATGGGATCCAAAGGATAATTCCAGTTGCAGAAACCAACCATAATAACTGGGGTGAGGCCAGGGCAGTAGTTATTAGGCAGAGGCTCCCCAAAGGGTAGGGGAAGCTCCAGGATGCAAGTGGGGTACCTGAAATACTTACCTCCCTCCTGGGGAAGAGTCAGATGGCAAGTTTAGACAGGTTGAAGACTGGAATATAGCACCAGAACACATGTGATACACAAGGAAGTAAGTGATATTTATGAGGAAGTAAGAAGTTGCTGGGTATGTCTAGGGGAGAGAGGAATGAAGAAATAAGCCAGGAACAACATGACATCACTTAGGATCACTGAATAGGAACAGAATAGGGAACACACCATGGCACTTCAAAAGCTAGTAGGCAGTTACTTCTAAAGATGAGCTTGTGGGCATGACCCAATTTCCACAATGTCATCCAGGACCTTCTGCCCACTATTCTCAGTTCTTAAGGTGGTCAGGCCTAGCTAGGTGAGCAATAGCATGAATTTTGGCAAGCAGCATTTGTGACTTGATATTGCAAAAACAGAATGTCTTCAGGTGGTATGTCCCAGAATGCAATCTGGGATTCTGTTAAACAAATATGTCCTGAAATATGCTGAAAAAGCCTTTGCACAGCAAAGCTACTGGCACTTCTTCCTTTTTGTCTGACTAAGATGTCCCCTACTTCTTCAGCCAGTGACAAAATTAAACCTTCACTCCAAGCCAAGATATAACCTGATTTGTGATGAAGCAGAAAATTTTTTTCAATTTAGGCAATCTTATAATTTTTTGAAGTCTATGAAGGGAGGAAAATGAGATATCAGATGCCCAGAGTCAATTAGGAACTTCCTAATTCACATCAGGTATTGATTTATGTAATTATTTCAGGCAAGTGGTCTTGGATGAATAGTAGTCCCCAACTACATTTGTAATTCTAAATGAAATATATTGGTGTCCTTTCTTGCTCTTAGACTTGGGAACACCCTAACCTCATTCCAAATATTGATTAAAGGGTTGTTATATGAAATTGGAGTGTTTATTCTAGCTTACCTAGATAAGCAAGTAAGTATTTCTAGCTAAAATGCAGAAAAATATCTGAAATGTTGCAACCCACATCTAATCAGAAATCATATTATTTCTATTTTGTTTTCTAGATATCTTCCAAAACAATCTACTTTTCCCCCCATAGGCCTTTTAATGACATTATTATTATTATCCTAGTTTAGGGCCTATTACTTAAATTATAAACAGCTTCTTAGTTGGCCTTCAGTCTTACTCCCTCTCATTTCTTCCAATTTATTTTCCGTACCACAAGAATTATGGTTTTTAAACATATCTAACCTGATCATCTCACTTCCGTCGTTAAAAAGTTTAAAGGAATCCTACTTTTCTTGGGGTAAAGACCATTTTCCTTAAAATGGTCCACAAAGATGTTCATTACCTGCCCATTATTCACTTCACCAATTTGAATTCCATATTCCAGTCACATTGGACAACTTTCAGCTTCTACTTGCCATATTTTCTCACCTCCAGGTCTTCTATTTTGTGCTTTCTCTGTCTGTAGCATTCTTCATTACATCTCTCCATCTTCTCTCTTGCTTCAATGCTGGAGGCCGAGCCGGCTCCGGCAGGTCCAGGGGTCCCTGAAGGTTGGACGGTGTCAGCGAGAGAGAGAGTGAGAGAGCCCCGTGATTCTTTCTGATCACCAGGCAGGCATCTCTGTCCTGTTGGTTTTGGTGTCTTTATTTATAGGTTAAATGATAACATGACATCAGAAAAAGGAATTTTTACAATGGATAACTCTTTGTGATAAGATGCTTTGGAAAGTGTACAGAAGCAGGTTTTACAGAAATATTCTTGCAGAACTATTCCAATTATAGTGAGGTTAGGGAAATCTTATAACTAGAGAATTAGGGTATTCTTAGTAAAAGACAGGATACATATTTGTTCTAAGTTAATAACGCTAAGGTTAGGTCATAGGTTAAGTGTATAGATGGGCTAAGAGTCATTCTGTCTGAGTCTCAAATGTATGTTTTTGAGTTGGTTAATAAGTTGTTTGTGGAAACCTATTTGATGCTGAATGTGTGAACACCATGGAGGCCCTAAATGTGTCAGCCTTTTGTTTGTGGGTAATGCTTTAGCTACTCTTATCTATCCTCATCCTAGCCACCTGTAAGGGAGGGTGTTTGCAGAAAGTAGGCCTTGGGGAAGGGACTGCCATACATCACCAGTTAGGAGAAGGTGTAAGTATTAACTTAAGTTCTGCCCTTATCTGTACCTTAACTCTAAATTAGTCTCTTTGTCTTGGGGCCAGGCTCAGTTGTAATTCTTGTGTTCTTAACCCCCTAAGTCTTGGATCTGCAAGGCCCTTAGGAAGAGCCTTTTGACAATCATCCATAGAGCTTTCATCTAAAATCTCTCTTGTAAAGGCAGGAATATGCTTTTCCTTATGAGGTATCTGTGTTCAGAATATTGGTCTGATATGGAATATTGTGAGGCCTGGTCAATACCAGCACAACATGAGCCAGTAGTAGCAGGAGATATCAGTTTTCACTTCTCATGGCAGTAGCTGTGCAAACACTGCCATTTCCTTGCTGTGACTGCCATCCATAGAGGCCGGTGCAGCTCCCGGCACTTCAACTTTTGTGGCTAATTGCTACTCACTCTTCAGGCTTGGGTAGACACTACTTGTGTTCAGCAGTATCCATATTTCCTGCTTCATCATCAGCACATGGCTAGACTGTGTTTCCTAGCCTCTCTTGCAGTTAGGTGTGACTGTGTAACTAAGTAAAATGTGAGGGAAGTGATTCATCACTGTAAGTCCTGGTCCATAAAGTCCTACTACAAGCAAATATTACTCAATTTTCCGTCCACCTCTTGAGGAGAAAAGAGGTCTAAGATGAAGTTGGCTGGAACTTTCATGTAACTGCAATGTGAGTAAGAAGTAAATCATTTGTGTATTAAACTGCTGAGAAATTGGGGTTTGTTTCAGCAGTTGGCATTACTTTCCTTAAGTAACACAAGGTCTTAGCTTAGTTTTAAATTTCCTTGGGAAACTTTCTTTGAATAACAAAATTTGTCTCCTCGCTCTACTGTAAGCTCAGCAAAAACAGGGATGATTATCTTATTCACTGTACTGTATTTGGTTTTCTTTAGTGTCTATACACAGTGCATAAACAACAACAACAAAAAAAGCTGTTGAATGTTAAACAAATGGGCTTTATATTGAAGCATAGAAAATTCAAATTTGAGTTTTCAGAGATTAAACATACAGGATTAAACTTGGAAAAATACATCCAATTCTTTTATGGAACAAGAAACTATGAAAAAATGGAAAAGCCTTACATCCATGCAAGCAAACTTAAAAGACCAAATCAACATGTTGAGGATAAAAACATTAATACAAAGTGCCTCCTCGCTTTGGCAATCTAGCTGGTCTGCTTTTTGGCTACTTAGAAGAGAAAACTGTGATGAGGATATTTGTCATCTGGAGTGTCAAGAAGCTTTTGAAAAGCTAAAATAGGCTCTGATTTTTCTTATCAGTTTTTAGAGCTCCAGGCATTTCAAGCCTGTTCAGAGTGGCAGTTGACATGTCTGATAATGGCTGGAGCACTCTACTACAAGACCACAAGGCAATAGTCATCTACATATGAGAAAAAATGTTGCCAAGAGAAAGAAACTTGCCTTTTCCATAGCAATAATATAAATCAATTTGTACTTCTTGGATAAACTTGATCTCTATCTTTGGCCTATATATTTTTTGTGTATTATGTAATCATTATGCTCTCTCTCAATTAGGATGCACTAGGCCTAACAGTGGCCTATAGAAATGACTTTTTGGATATGGCAGTATGAATAAATTTTCAGAGTAGGAGAGAGAGAGATCACATCCTAGAATATTCTTAGTGTGAAATAGAAAGACTAATGTTTTTGTATTTCATGGATCTCCCTCAACTAATAAAAGTTATACAATTGATGTTCACCAAAATTAACTATGCCATGGATGAGAGAGGGTAGGAAGGATGTGGTATTCACAATTTACTATGCTTTTATATATTTTTTTCTCATAAGAAATTATTAGATCTCTACCTCACTGATTTGCTAAAGAAATGCAGAAAATACAATTTAAGATTGGATATTTAAGGCAAATGCCACTAGTTTTCTGCTCTAAATCCAATCCTGTTTCTTCCTTGCTAATAGAAGCCTGACGTTGTTTATGCCCAGTGCCAAATTATGAAGCCAGTTATGACAACTTTCCTTTCCTAGTCTGTCTTGCAGCTCAGGGTGGCTATGTCATTTGGTTGTAGCCATTGAAGCCAAAGATGAAATCTGCTGATAAAGTTTCTGTGGGAAATCTTTTTTTTTACTGATAAAAAGGGACATATGCTGCTGGTACTGTTCTTCCCTGATCCCTGCCTACTTCCACCCCCATTTTTCCTACTTTGAATGCAGATGTGCAGTCTAGAGCTTTAAAAGTCATTTTGCTACCATGAAGCAATTAGCATGAAGATACTCTATAGGTGATAGAGTGAAAAAATAGAAAGAACCTGGACCCTTGATACTGTTGAACAGATGAATACCATTATAGATAAACACTTACTTCTAGGCTGTTTATAATATGAGAAAAGTGAACTCTGTTTAAACTTTCATTAGTCAGTTTTTGGAAACATTAGAAAATGTGACCAGTACATAGACAAGAGTAGAAAACATATTGAAACATTTAAAATGCACACCAGAATCCAATATGTACCTTTCTCTCACTGGTGAGCCAAAATACACTCTGAGATACAAAACTTATATGCATTTGGGCATTCAGTATAAGGGTAGAACTGTGAAGACAGGGAAAATGAATCCAAATCATTTAGCTAAATGCTGTTGCCAGTTAAGAAAAACCCTGTGTGCATTTTTAAAACATTTTATACTAAATTATGAAGAAATAAAATATTTGAATTAACCAATAACAAGAAAGGAGATTGAAACAGTTATACAACACCTCCCAGCAAAGAAAAGCCCAGAACCAGATGTTTTCACTGGTAAATTCTTCCAAACATTTACAGAATTAACACCAATCTTTTTCATAATCGTCTAAAACACTGAAGAGGAAGGAATGCTTCCAAATCCATTATATGAGGCTAACATTAATTACACTGATACGAAAGCCAGATAAAGACAGTACAAGGAGGAGTCCCTGAGTGGCTCAGTTGGTTAAGCGACCCACTCTTGATTTTGGCTCAGGTCATGATCTCACAGTCGTGAGATCAGGCTCTATGCTGGGTGTGGAGCCTGCTCAAGATTCTCTCTCTCTCTCTCTCTCTCAATTAAAGAAAAAAAAAAGACACTACAAAGATACACTACAAGGAAAGAAAGCTGTAGGCCAATATCCCTGATGAATATGGATGCAAAAATTCTAAAAAAAAATAATACTAGAAAACAATTCAAAAACATACTAAAAGACTCACACATCATCATCAAGTGGGATTTATCTTTTGGGTGCAAGTATGGTGCAACATATAAAAATTAATAAATAGGATATACATATTGATAGAATCAATGCTTAATACCATAGGATCATTTCAATAGATGCAGGAAGAGGATTTGACAAAATTCAACATCCTTTCATAACAAAAACTCTCAGCGATAAAAGGAATGTATTTCAACATAATAAAGGCCATATACAACAAATCTATAGCTAACATCAACTCAGCGGTAAAAGCTTGAAAGCTTTCCTGCTAAGATTAGGGACAATATAAGGGCTCTCTCCCACCATTCCCATTTAAATAGTAAAATAGGACAGGGGAAGTTGTAGCCAGAGCAATGAAGTAAGAAAAAGAAACAAAAGACATCCAAATCAGAAAGAAAGGATTAAGGGGCACCTGAGTGGCTTAGTCAGTTGAGCCTCAGCCACTTGATTTCAGCTCAGGTCGTGATCCCAGGGTGGTCAGATCTAGCCCCATATTGGACTCCAAGCTGATTGTGGAGCCTACTTAAGATCCCCTCCCTCCCTCTCTCTCTCTCTCTTTCTCTCTCCTTCTCCCTCTACCTCTCTTCCCTGCTCATGTTCTCTCTCTCTTAAAAAAAAAAAAAAGGCAGAAGTAAAATTTTCTCTGAAAATGATATGATCTTATGTACAGAAAATTTTAGGGGTGCCTGGGTGGCTAGTTCAGTTAAGCGTCCAGCTCATGATTTCAGCTCAGGTCATGATCTTTCAGTTGTGAGTTCAAGACCTGCATTGGGCTTGCTGCTGTCAGCATAGAGGAGGCTTCAAATCCTTTGTCCCTCTCTCTGTCCCTCCCCCCTTGTGTGTACATTCTCTCTCTCAAAAAAAAAAAACCTTAAAAAATTAAAATAAATTAAAAAAATTTTAAAGAGTATGCCAAAGAACTTTTAGAACTCATAAATTAAGTAAAGTTATAAGATACAAAATCAACATACAAAAGTCAGTTGCATTTCTTTTTTTTTTTTTTTTTACAAATAGTTTATTGTCAAATTAGTTTCCACATAACACTCAGTGCTCATCCCCATAAGTGTCCTCCTCTATGCCCATCCCCCCCTACCCCCACATCCATCAGTCCTCAGTTTTTGTCAGCATTCAAGAGTCTCTCATGGTTTGCCTCTCTCCCTTTCCCCCACCATTTCCCCCCTTCTTCTCCCCCTTGGTCCTCCGTCAAGTTCCTCCTAATCCTCCTATACGTGCAAACATATGATATTTGTCCTTCTCTGCCTGACTTATTTCGCTCAGCATAACACCCTCAAGGTCCATCCATGTTGCTACACATGGCCAGATTTCATTGTTTCTCATTGCCATGTAGTATTCCATGGTATAGATAAACCACATCTTCTTGATCCATTCATCTGTTGATGGACACTTAGGCTCTTTCCATGTTTTAGCTATTGTGGAGAGTGCTGCTATGAACATTGGGGTACATGTGCTCCTATGCCTCAGCATTTCTGTATCCCTTGGGTAAATTCCTAGCAGTGCTATTGCTGGGTCATAGGGGAGTTCTATTGTTAGTTTCCTGAGGAACCTCCACACTGTTTTCCAGAGGGGCTGTACCAGTTTACATTCCCACCAACAGTGTAGGAGGGTGCCCGTTTCTCCACATCCTCGCCAGCATCTAGAGTTCTCTGATTTGCTCATTTTAGCCACTCTGACTGGCGTGAGGTGGTATCTCAGTGTGGTTTTGATTTGTATTTCCCTGATGAGGAGGGATGCTGAGCATCGTTTCATGTGTCTGTTGGCCATCTGGATGTCCTCTTTGGAGAAGTGTCTGTTCATATCTTCTGCCCATTTCTTCACTGGGTTGTTTGTTTTTCGGGCGTGTAGTTTGGTGAGTTCCTTATAGATTCTGGATATTAACCCTTTATCTGATATGTCATTTGCAGCTATCTTTTCCCATTCCGTTGGTTGCCTATTAATTTTCTGGGTTGTTTCCTTGGCTATGCAGAAGCTTTTAATCTTGAGTCAGTTGCATTTCTATACACTAACAATGAACAACCTGAGAAAGAAATTTAAAAAACTATCCCCATTTATAATAGCATGAAAAATAATAAAGTACTCAGAAATAAATTTAACCAAGGAAGTGAAAAACCTGTACATTGAAAATTATAAGACGTTATTGAAAGAAACTGGAGAAGCCACAAATAAATGAAAACATATCCTGTGTCCATGGATTTGACAAATTATATCGTTAAAATGTCCATTCTACACAAAGTGACCTATATACTTAAAGCAAACCCCATCCAAATTCCAATGTCCTTTTGCACACAGATAATCCTAAAATTTGTGTGGAACCACAAAAGACCCCAAATAGCCAAAATAATTCTGAAAAAGAACAATCCTGGAGGCACCATATTCCTGATTTCAAACTGTATTACAAAACTCTATTAATTAAAATAGTATGATATTGGCATAAAACCAGACACATAGACCAATGGGACAGAATTGAGAGCCTAGAAATAAACCCATTCATATACAGTCAATATTTGACAAAGGAGCCAAGAATACTTAATGGAGAAGGGAAAGGATAGTCTCTTCAATAAATACTGTTGGACATTTTTTATATAAAGAAATGAATATTCACATGCAAAAGAATGAAGTTGAACTCCTATCTTGCACCTCTCCCAAAAATTTAACTCAAAATGGATTAAAGACTTAAGTGTAAGACACAAAACTATAAAACTACTAGAAGAAAACATGGATAATACCTCCTTGACATTGGTCTTGGCAACAATATTTTTAATATGACAATAAAACACAAGCAACAAAAGCAAAAATAAACAAGTGGGGCCACCTCAAACTAAAAAGTTTCTTACAGCAAAAGAAACAATCAGTAAAATGAAAAGGCAATCTACAGAATGAGAAATAATATTTGCAAACCATCTATCTGACAAGGAGTTAATATCCAAAATACATAAGGAACTCATACAACAATAGCAAGAAAACAATCTGATAAAAAAAAATGAGTGGGGGACATGAATAGACATTTTTCTAAAGAAGACATATGAATGACCAATAGGTATACTAAAAGATGCTCAACATTACTGATCATTAAGAAAATGCAAAATCAAAGTCACAGTGAGATATCACTCCACACTGGTTAGAATGGCTATCATCAAAAAAAGACAAGAAATAACAATTGTTGGCAAGGATGTGGAGGAAAGAGAATGCTTGTGTACTGTTGGTGGGGATGTAAATTAGCAAACAGTATGTAGGCTCCTCAAAAGATTAAAAAATAGAACTACTATATAATCCAGCAATCCCTTCTGAAATCAGTATCTTGAAGAGATGTCTACACCCCTCTGTTCTTTGCAGGATTATTCCCAATAACCAGGATATGAAAAGAACCTAAGTGTGCACTGATGGATCAATGGATAAAGAAGTTGTGGATTATTGTTCAGCCATGACAAAGAAGGAAATCCTACTATTTGCAACAACATAAATGAACCTTGAAGGCCTCATGCTAAGTGAAATAAGACAGAGAAAGACAAATACCATACATTCCCACTTGTATGTGGAATCTGAAAATGCCGAATTCATAAAAATATAGAGTAGAATGGTGCTTGTCATGGGTTAGGGGATGGGGGAAATAGGGAGATTTTGGCCAAAGGATATAAACTTCCAGCTATAAGAGGAATAAGTTCTGAGTATCTAATGTACAGCATGATGACTATAATTCACAATACTGTATAATCTATTCAAAAGTTATTAAGAGTAGGTCTTCAGTGTTCTCATCACACACAAAAATGTACTAACGTGAGAACACAGAGGTGTTAACTGTTTCGTGGTAATCATTTCACGATATACTTGTGTATCAAATCATCATGTTGTTCATCTTAACCTTTATATGTTTTATGTCAATATCTCAAAAGGCTGGAAAACACATCTACTCTCTCCCTGAGTGAGGAAGAATAGATGTGTACTTCCTTAAGCTGCTAGGATTGATGTCATCACATCAGCAACATCTTTATGAGGATTCATTGAGAAGCCCCTGCTGGTCAGGAACATGATAAATTTGCCTGCTATCATCATTATTAGTTAATATTTCCCTGGAGACATTACTCAATTCAATTGTATGAGAGAAAAAATTAAAGGTATAGAAACTGGAAAGAACAAGGTAAAATTACTTACAGATAGCTGGAAAACCCATGAGAATCAAATAATGAAAAGCAGTACAAATAAGTATGTTACTGGGGTATAAAACTGAAACATGGAAATAATTTATTTAAGAAACATCTGATAGTTATAAGAACGTAAGTACTATATTAGATGGGACTAGTGGTCAGAGAGACGATACTAGAATATGCTAAGATATTATTCTTACATGTAAGCTTTTAAAAATAACCCATGATTAAGAACAGGGTTGGTCATTAAATCTGGGGCATGGACAAATCCCTGGTCCAAGTTGGGTAGGTGGACTCAAACTGTGGGATTAGGGAAGGTTAAGTCACTGGCAGATAACTGTCCAGAAAGAGTTTTGATAGTCATAGTTATAGATCTCTGTCAACCTATTATGGGGATTAGAGATGTTCAAATAATTCTTTGGATTTTGAGGGTTGGAGTCTTAGAACCCCGTATCAAATACTTCTCAATTTGAGAAGTTGGGCAAGGTTAACCATTAAGTTGACCCAAACCATAATAATAAGGGGTAAATGGAATCAGAAAACCTGGGTTTGAGGTCAGTGCTTCGACACTTAATAGTTCATTGACTTTGGGGAAATCAGACTGATACTCAGTTTATTCTTCCCCTGTTCCTTTCAGGATTTTTACTAGGCTAAAATAATGTATAAAAGACACTTTTGTATATTGTTAAATGCTATGTGAATGGTAACTGTTATAATGATGGTGATGTCAGCAGTTCATATAAACAATGTGGTACCCGATTATTACTCAGGAATTACTAATTTTTAAATTACTTCCTTCTAGAAATTATAGCAGACTCCAGAACACTTTTATTCTATAAACATCTCTGGCTGGATTCAGAAAATAAAGAGAAATCTGGGGTCCAATTGCTGGAGTCGTGGCTGTGCTATCAGCTAGCACATTTCTGGCAAACCCTCAATGTTCCTGCCAACCTGAGGTGTGCTTTTCAGCTCACAGTCTCTTGTCATCTGTCAGAGGCTGAGAGATTTTTAGTCAAAAAGAAAAGTCTAAGAGCCCTTTCCCTTCTTGTCCTTGAAAAGGAAATATAATGGTCTGGCAGAAAAACTATTCACAGGTCTGATGAAGGTTTAACATTTTTTCTTTTAAATGTGCTTATTATGAAATAGTTAAGACATATAAAAATATATAGCAATTTCACATACCTGTAACTCATGTTAGGAAGTAAAACACCAGCAGCACAATTAAAGCCCTTTGGTAACTCTCCCAGATTGCCTCTCATGTAACCGTTATCTTGAATTTTGTTGTTTATCATACAGGAGACTTCTCTGTATTTTTGCTAATAGCCGACATTAGTTCTTTATAAAAACGAATCTTACCAGACTTATATCAGTTCTGTATCCCAATATTCCTTCTCCGTCTCCTGTTTTAAAGGTTATAGCACTTTTAAAAATTGTAAGTTTCTCACTATCATACATGTTTTTGACATCTCAAGAACTCAGTTTGGTGGAATATATATATAGATTTTTTGGGGGGTAAAAAATAAACCATCAATACTCATTATCTTTATACACTGCAGAATGTCTCCTCCACTCCTCCCCTCTTCCTGAACTTCTTCTCCCTTCTTGATTTGCATTGGCATGTGGACTTCTTGTTCCCACCAAATGAGTCAGTCGAGATAGAACGGATGTCAATGTCTCCTGAAAAAAAAAGATGCCATACTGTCTGGTAAAGTCACAAAAAAGCATTAGTTTGAGCCAACACTGAAAAAAAAAATTGGGAGAGCTCACATAAAAGTCTGGATTTCTGGCTTCTTTTGAAAAATTGAAAAGACTGATAACACAGTGCTCATATTCCTAAATGGCAATAATCCACTTGAACCTAATAGCAGTTGCTTCTTTTAGGTGGAGCACTTTCCATTTTACCATTTTTCTATCACTTCTTTTTTCTCCCTGAGACTATGACCAATGTCAATTGCCAATTATTATCATAATTGGACAGCTGATGTTCCTCATGGTAGAGAAAAGATTTATCTTTACCCATATCAGTAATATCAAAAGTATGAAACAAAACAATCGGTCAAAAGGGCCACATCCACTCTGAAGCTCCCTTCAAAGAAATGCAGAAGCCTATAAAAATCCAGGGTGCTCACTTCACAGCTTTAAGAGAAGCCCTTTAGTCCTCTTACCAATCAGATTGCTGTCTCTAAGCCCTTCTTCTATAAAAATATTCTCTGGTAACCCCCATAACCCCCACCCTCACAACCACCAGCCTCTTCGTTTGTCTAGATTCATATATGGTTTTAACATAGGCTTGAAGTAATAAATGTGGAAAATGAGACAAAAGAAATATAGGATGAGGATAAATGACAAAACACTCCGAATGTAACCTACAACATAAAATTTAGGAGTGAGGCACAGAAATCAACACATAGCAGATAGGGTAATTTACAAAATAATTTTGGAAGGAGACCCACTTTAAATATGATTTATAAAATATTACTGGTGAGATTAAAGTGCCTGCTTTCCTAACATCTTATCAGGAAGCCAATGCAAAATGTGATGAAGTTAATAAGCTCTAACCTTGGAAATTATATTGAGAGGTAAGGTTGTAATGACCAAAGAACTTTGTAGAATCATAGGGAATATTAAAAAGGAAGATAAGGAAAGTAAAAAAAAAAAAATTGTGAGTCTTTAGGAGTATCCAGGGAAAAAAAGGCACTGTATGCCTAGAAGATACACATAAGATTTCTAGCAACAAGCAAGGTGTTCTCTGGACAGAATAGGTATAAACGTTTTGGATTTTGCATAAGTTATTTAAATACTTTCTCTCTCGTTTATGTTTAAGAAAACTCTTCTAATTATTATTTTGGGAAGAGTGTCTCTTAGCTAACAGACATCAGGACAAGTACTCTCTGTTGTAAGAATATCTGATTTACAAATGACTGGTACCTTTGGAATGTTTTCTCAATATTAGTCATAACTGTGTCCTACACGCCACTCCTCCCATATATGATACCCCTATTCTTCTATTGTTTTCTATTGCAGGTCACATGGCAAGTGAGGTATAGAGATGGTACTGACATCATGATACTCAAACATGACTTTGGGTGTATCAATCTTTTTGAATTGGTCTTGGACTCCAAGTATGATTGAAAAGCATATTCCATACTTAAAAATAAACCTATGTTCAAATGAGATTTTGAAAACAACCTTTTTCTGAATTTGGGGGACATATTTGCTCTATCAGTATTATAAATTATTGCTCTCTATTAATTCATAGTTATTCTGGCTTTGTTATCTTTGATTTAAAAAAAGATTGTAATAAGGAAACCTCACCTCCTCAGGGAGTTAGAGAAGATTAGGGAAGGCTAATTTGGGCATTCTGTGTAATGCATTTCCATGTCATAACCTATTATTGTACTTAATGCATTCTAAGTCCATACTTGGAGTACGCTCTTAAAACATAGGATCATTGTGTCCCACAGTGCCTCCCAGAAAAATTGACTTTAACTTCTTGGCCTAAGGAATTAATATAGTGACTAATGTTTTCTTTATTTCATCTCAATCTTCCTAAATAATTTATCAATTTTTCTACTAGCCTCTAAGTTCCTTTCTAGAAGTTTGACAGGAGTACAGACTCTATGTCAACTCCTTTAGGCCACCAGGAATTCATTTAGGAAACTGAAGTGGCAATTTATTAGCAAACTGGCATGAAAGCCTGTTTTCTTATCTTTGTATTTGTTTCTGTATTTGAGCCATTCTGCAAAGTGGCAGTTAGCTAAGGCCTGAAAAAGTAATGCAGTGTCCAGATTGCTTAATTTATGACCAGTGAGAGATTCTACTGGGAGAATTTGATTCATTATAAAATGTAAAATGCTTTATATTATAGGCAAATCTAGAGGTTCTTTAAAAAAAGTCATTAAAAAAAACTAAATAAATAAAAGTAACAACAATTTAAACCTATTCTAGACTTGTACTTCTGTCTTTTCCTCATATGCAGAACTCTCTCTGATTATCCAGAGAGCTCAGCTTGCAGAAGCAATGTTTGTGGGGGTGGGGTGGACAGAATGAGATTTTGGCCCTCCATTGCAAACTGCTGCCTTTTCAAATGATGCACACATGCTTGGTCCATCTGTCTTCAAGGACTCAACAGAGTAGTCAGTAAAACTTTCTATTTGGTGTTTGAAGCTGCATTGCCAAATATTAATAACTCATTTTATTTATAACTGATTCTCCAAAGTAGGAAAAACAGGTGGTACTCATGAAGAACTCAGTAGTAGCCAAATTTCAAAGGTCAGATGCTGCAAGTGTGGAATGAGAGAAAGCATTTTGTATTCATACTCTTACTGTAAAAATGTTTGCTATGGCTTTTTTCCCCCAATCATAGTACTAGTACTTAAGACTGCCCAGGACCTCTCTGTAGAGCTGATCTTCTTCTCCCAAATCATTCGCCAGGAAGTTTTCCAGAATGCATACTTTTAAAAACTTTTAAAAATGTCATCATGGTCCTTTATTTCTTTCCCACATGGTCTTGCTCAGATCACTTATGGCCATCTAATCTCACAAATGAATCCATGAATTGTTTTAGTAATGATTATTTGGTATTAAGCCCCTCCTAGGGATGATAACTACACAAAACAATGTCCACATTAGTGAATGATTTCAGCCATGTGGCATGCCAGTAGGAAAGATAACTGTGGGCAGACCAGGATCTGTCTCTTTTAGTCTCCCATCCTATGGTCATGAATAACAATAAATTTCTGAGGGATCAAGAAGAGAAGAGGTGCCATGACACAGCTTAATGAAGTTGGAATTTTCAAAAGGGAAGAAAGTTTGTACTTTGGCTTTCAAGTGTCCCCCTTTCTTTTCACAACAACACTGAACTTTTTTGGGGGAAAATGTCTCTTTCCCCACTGAAATGGGATATTATGGTGCTTGTGCCATGGGTTGGGCATGTAACTCAATATAACCAATCAATTTCCACCCCTTGCATGAGCATCAAAAACACTGCATTTGTGTGGATTTTATTCACCCCAACAGGGAAACTTTGAAGAGCCATTCATTTACTTTCTACTGAGGCAACCAGAGCTGCTCTGGTTTCCTTATCATTCTGAATCTGATTATTTAATCTTCTCTTTTCAGTCCTTTCAATGAATTCTTTTTAACTGCTAGAGTCGATTTATGTTTTTTACAAACATAGAACTCTAACTGACACAAATGTTAATTCTAAACTGGTAAATATATTATTCATCCTGTAAGATTCTAGGGATACAGGCATTCATTAGTATTATTCACCCAATCTTTCCAATTCTCCACCATTTATGTGGTAGGAGTATTCTTACTCCCATTTGAAGGTATGGCCATGTAAATTTTTTGGCCAATGAATTGTGTTTGGAAATTATATGTAGCATTTCTAGGTAGAGATTTTTAAAAGCCAATGTGCAATTTGCCACTGTTCTGGTGATGAAGCTCATATCCAGACGAAGTCTATTAACACGGGTATCTGAGTGACTATGACGAGGAGAGCTTCTCTGCTGATCTGCATGAGACTTGTAGTAAGAGGTAGATATAAATTTTTATTTTAAGCTGTTGAGAGGTTGGAGGGGGTTATATTACTAATACAAGAGTGCCTTTAAAGGATATAGAAAAATGTATAATTTTCTGGTTGCCAGCATTTACTCATAAAGAAACAGGGCATGTTGGATATTTACTCTCATGATTTAAAATCAGAGTCATTAGGGGTGCTGGGTGCCATTCGGCTCAGTTCATGATCCAAGGGTTGTGGGTACGAGCCCACTGCTGACAGTGGGTGTGGAGACTGCTTGGGATTATTTCTCTCTCTTCCTCTCTCCCACTCTTCCCTGCTTCCACATGTGTGCTCTCTCTTTCTTAAACAAAAACAGAAGTAAAATCAGAGTCGTTAGACTAGAAATACAGGGAAAATGAAAAAGATGGATATTTCTCCAACTTGAGTAATAATTAAACCTATTAAGATGAAAGAAGATAGATTCTAAATTATTTATATTTTAATAATAATGAAATATAAATAAAATTATATATTGAGATCATCCAATATGAATGATAATGAAACCACAAAACCAATATGATTTAAACTCAGCCCTAAAGTTTCATGTGCTAGTTGATATTATTTAGATTAACTAAATAGATTAGATTAATCTAAATAGATTTGAGATTTAAATCACTGTTTAGCAATATGAACATGGTACTGACTTCCATGGGTTTGATCTTTCAGTTCTACCACATGCCATGTGATGATTCAGGTCACCCACGTCTTTTCTTTATTTGAAACACTGCAAAATCATCACTTATAGAGGACACAATGATGTCATTTGGCCTGCTTTCTGTGTGCATGCATCATTTAAGTATTAAGGCATCCTCTGTTTTTTTTGACTAACAATTAAAGGAGTACTTCCTGGTACCAGTATGAGGATAATTGCAGACCCAAGAACAGAAGTGTGGCAATTCTCAACTATAAAGAGGCTGTCCAAATTATATTGAACATGTCTATATTGATTTTCAAAATATTTTTATTAAAGTTAAATAACAACATTAGAATAATTCTCACAGGAACTTGAGGACCTCTAAGGATATATCTTTGGACTAACCACTAGGGACAGCATATACCAGTCTGAAAAACATTGCATTTGATATATCAACATTTCAATAAGGCATTCTTATGGATGGACAAGATAATTAATATGTTAAACCACAGCATAATTAGTTGGATGTTTATTAATAGGTCAGTATCAATCTGGGAGGAAGTTTCTAGTGGCATGGTCTGGAGCTCTATCCTTAGACTTGTTTTGTTCTACCATTTCATCAAAATCACAAATAAAATACAGAATATATGTTAAGCAAGTATGCCAATGATAAGCTGAAGATGAAAACAAGTATGTTGTATAAAGAAAAATTATTCAAAGCAATCTCTAAACTGTCTCCCTCCCAAGATATGATTCTTATGTCATCAGATGTTTATTCCACCCACTACCCCACCTGTTTGCAGTCATGTACTGACCCTCAGAAGATCACTCCTCCTCATTTCTGTCATTCTTTCCAGTAATATAGCTATCTTCATTCGTAATGATTTATTTAGGCATATAGATGATCCTTCCATTTGCCTGGTTTTTCAGTTTATTGACCTACTTTCTTCCAATGACCTTGTCTTCCACCTCAGCCACTCTGCAAGTTATAACTTAAACCCTGTGTTTGTCAATAACTGGAACTCCTCATGATTTCAATTTCAAGCTCTTCTCCCTGATTATCACCTCCTCTAAACTTTCCAGTTCATTCCTTCCTGTATTTCAATTCCAATAATCCTTTGAACCCACCAGGCCAATAAAATATCTATCCTACTTGTTTTTTGTCTTCACTTCCTTGGTTAGTTATTTAGCTTGAATTATACAGTCAATTATACTATTCAGGCTCTTTCTACTTTTTCACTATATTGTTTTCACTTGTCTTCAATCCCGGTTAAAACTAATTTTATGCCTTTTGCATGTCTAGGCTTGTTTACTTGACATGACTAAAGAAAAACACACAACCATCTTGACTGGCCTCATTTTATGTTCTTGATCATTAACCTTAAGTGGGCCCGTAGTGCTGCCTAGGGATTATACTCCCACTCTGCTAGACTTAGATAATTATTGTATTCCTTCTCCTTCTCCTTAAATCCAACACTCCCTCCCTCATTCTCACTTTTAGCTTATGATCTTTCTTTCTCTTTTCCTGAGAAAATGGAAGCAATACTTAAAGAACGTCCAAAAGCATACCACCTTTTCTATCCACCCAGTGTATCTATGACAATTACTCTTTCTCCTCTGCTCTTATGGATAAACCAAATGTACTTTAGGTAGGGCCAAGCCTTCAACTTATGTTCTAGATCTTTTCACTTCTCTTTCACTCAAGGATATCTTTCAACTATTCTTCCCACTTCTCATGCATCATTAACTTCTTCTTCTCTAATGGATTTTTCCTAATAGTAAACAAACATGCTTTTTTAAATTCTATCTTAAAAAGGGTCACCCTTCTCTTGATTTCACTGCCTTTCTATCTATATTCCATTTCTCTTCTTCCCTTTATAACAAAACCCAAAGAAAAATGTATTTGTACATTCAATGTTCAATTCCTGTATTCTTATTCTTTCTTGAATCTGATTTAAATAAGCTTTTGTTCTTGCCACAGAAGAATCACTCCTGTCAATATCACCCAGAACCTCAAGTCTTCATTTTATTAGACTTTCAACAGTATTTGACAAAGTTGAGCACACCCTCCCTTCACTTGGCATGCAGAATGTAAACTATTGGTTTTTCAACTATCTTATTGACTGTTCTTTTTATTTTATTATTTTTTAATTGAAGTATAATTAACACATGGTGTTATAGTAGTTTCAGGTGTACAACATAATGATTCAACAATTCTATACATTACCCAGTGCTCACCATGATAAGTGTAGTCACCATCTGTCACCAAACAATGCAATTATAATCTTATTGACTATATTCCCTATGCTGTACTTTTCATTTCCATGACTTATTTATTTTATAATCAGAAGTTCGTACTTCTTAATGCTCTTTATCTATCTCACCTATCTCCTTTCTCCTCTGGCAACCACCAGTTTGTTCTTTGTATTTAAGAATCTATTTGTTTGTTTGTCTTTTTTTGCTTGTTGATTTGTTTGTTTCTTAAATTCCATATGCGTGAAATCATATGGTATTTGTCTTTCTTTGTCTGACTTATTTCATTTAGTATTAATCCATCTAGGGCCATCCATCTTGTTGCAAATGGCAAGATCTAACCCTTTTTTATGGCTGATAATCCACTGTGTATCTCACATCTTTGTTCGTTCACATATGGATGGACATGTATATTGCTTTCATATGCTGGCTCTTGTAAATAATGCTGCAATAAACATAGGGGTGCATATATCTTTTTGAATTAGTATTTATCCAAATAAAAGGAAAACACCACTTTAAAAACATATATGCACCCCTATGTTTATTGACTGCTTTTAATTCTCGTTTCCTGGTTGTTTCTTAATGTTGGAATGCTCTAGGGCTCAGACTTTGCACCTATTCTCTTTTCTATCTATACTCATTCCCTTGGTGGTTTCATCCCAAATCATCCTTTTAAGTACCATCTCAATGCTGATGACTCACACATTTATATTTTTCTAATATTTATAGCTCAGACCTTTCCCATGAATACCTGACTTAAATATCCAACTGCAAATTAATGGGCACCAAAATATTAATAGGCTCAAAACTTAGTCCCTCCAAAACTTTCTCCTTCTTGAGTTCTTCTCTGACCAGTTAATGGTAACTCCATTCTTTTAATTGCTCAAACCTGAGACTATAAACTTCAGTAAGAGTGTACCATCATGCACTAGTGGATTATCACTTCTTTAATGGTTTCTTCATTATGGTAAATTTTTTCCAAATATTGATAATTACTTATCTCAATGTTTCAAGTAAAAGGACTTCTATTTTATCATATCTAGGACCAAAAAGGTAACCTTCATATTTCTGGGAACCGTAATTAAGAGGACTACAATAGGAGCAATAGGAGGAAAGTGACCAAGATATTGAGGGAAAGTAAAGCTATGTTTTACGAGGAATAGTTGAAGAATTTGAGGATATATTTAATGTAGAGAAGAAAGAAACTGAAGAAGTGATATCTGTTATTGAATATTTCGAGAGTCCTTCATGTGGAAGGGTAATTATAACACTTAGTCTATCCATCTTAATTCAGTTAAAACATTAGGGATTTGACAATGGTTTCTTTTTCTGAGAATAGGTGAACTTGATAATCAGCCTCTAGAACATGATGCTGAGATATACACATGCGTGCGCGCACACACACACACGGATCTTTGCATGAATGATACTTTGCAATATCTCCAATAAAGTTTGGAGGAAGCCCATCATTCAGTGTCCTAAAAGAAAATATTTACATATCTCATATGAGAAAGAGATGGGCAGGCATCTTATGGGTAGAGAAGCAGTAACAGGATCACATCCATAGGGACAGATTCTACATGAAACTTTATGTCTATTTTTTTTAAAGTTTATTATTTATTATTTATTTTGAGAGAGTGAGAGTCTGAGTCGGCAAAGAGCAGTGAGAGAGGAAGACAGAGAATCCCAAGGATTCTATCTAGAGCCTGATGGAGGGCTCAATCTCACAAACTGTGAGATCATGACCTGAGCTAAAATCAAGAGTTGGACACTTAACCAACTGAGCTACCCAGGCACCCCTGTCTAATCTTCTTAAAACAGGGTATTCTGCTTAAATATGCAGAAGCGGGGCGCCTGGGTGGCTTAGTCGGTTAAACGTCTGACTTTCGCTTAGGTCATGATCTCGCAGCTCGTGGGTTCGAGCCCCGCGTCAGGCTCTGTGCTGACTGCCAGCTCAGAGCCTGGAGCCTGTTTCAGTCTGTGACTCTCTCTCTCTGACCCTCCCCTGCTCACACTGTCTCTCTCTCTCTTTCTCTCTTTTAGAAATAAATTAAAAAATATTTAAAAAAAATATGCAGAAGCTTAAGGAAAGGTATATTTCCTTCAAGGGTTAAAAAATAAATGGCACTTATATACGATGCCTGTTACTTACAGTTCTGAAACTTTTATTCATGCTTTATAAAAATAGCCTATCATTTAATTTTTTATCTGCCAAGAAGAGAATTTTCCCCTGATTTTCAGCTGAGAATTCCAAAGAAAACTTCTTTCAGGACCAGTAGGTCCTTCATTATTTTCAGGTGTGTTGCCTCCGGAGCAGTAATTCTCAATCTTGGATGCATTTGGAATCACTTGGGAAGTGTTAAATAAAAAACGCCTCTTATTTCTGGGTCTCAACTCCAGAGATTCTGATTTACTTGATATGATCTGTAGCCTCAGCATGGAAATTTTTAAAAGTTCCCAAGTATGTTCCATTGTGCAGCCAAGGTTTAAAACTTCTATGGAGATTTTTTACTCTTTGTAATTATGAGGGATTTGTTAATGGTAGAATGTGGAGGTGGGGGACAGATACACTTTGTTCTTTTTTTAAAAAAATTCTTTTAATGTTTTATTTATTTCTGAGAGGGAGAGAGACAGGCGAGGAGGGGGGGGTCAGAGAGAGGGGAAGACACAGAATCTGAAACAGATTCCAGGCTCTGAGCTGGAAGTCAGCACAGAGCCTGACACGGGGCTCGAACCCACAAACCGTGAGATCATGACCTGAGCTGAAGTCGGACGCTTAACCAACTGAGCCACCCAGGCACCCCGGACAGGTACACTTTGGACGACCACTTGAAACAAATATTGTTGAGGTAATTTAAGTATTAGTTACTTAGTAGATGGTCTTTTATATCTTTCTCACCCTTGGGATTTTATCATTTTATATTTACCCACCACAATGTATATATATAGAATCATATAGATATAGATAGAATCAAAGAAATATATACAAGGACACAAATTCCACTGTGCTGTATGAATCAGGATGATTTTGCGAGTATAGCTGTATCCCTAGTTGCTGCCTCTTTGGATGGGTGAACTATTTTATTCTGACTACTTTCTCAGTGCACATGACATAATTTTATTAGATTACATTATGCACAGCATCATTGAGTCAAAGTGATGTTATTAGCCTGCTAAAAGAAGCTTCTTACCCAGCTGTGAGGGCTCCTTAATATACATTATGATGTTAATAGTGCACAGAGTATGTGTGAGTAGGTGGTAGGGGACAGAAATTTAAACCAAATTAAAAATATGAGAGAAACTGCAGCACATGGGAAATAAATGCTCATTGCCACTAGTCTCAATTATTTTTCATTCTTTTCAAGGTCAAGCTGGCAATTTTTCACAACTCCTACCCACAAAATGCCCTTCCCGATTGATTGACTCTTACAGCTAGAAGCTCTCCTTACACCCAGGAGGCAAGCCTGCTTTTTATCGTATTAAGAAAAATCTAAATGCCAAAGTGAAAAGAATATTGAGCTTCTGTTTATTTTTATCTGAAAATCAAAACATGCAAACTCTAAAGCAGTTAATTTAGTATTAATCTGAGATTTTTAAAGAAGTTTAAATGATTTAAAAAATAATATGCTGAAGAAATTGTTATTCCTACTGAACCTAAATAAAGTCTACCATAACCCTTCAAGGTAGGAATTCTGTAATTCCTCCTTCCTACTATATAAAGCATACTCTCTGGTGTGGCAAAAGAAAATGTTTCCTTCACCATATATTCATCATTCCTATTGTAGAATGAATAAATATTTTATGTTCACTTATAACTGGGTAGGACTTTTTCTTTTCCTCATGGGTTTTTGTACCCCAAATCAACCATAGCTTGGAGAATCAGTGTAAATTATAATTTTGCATGTAGAGAAGGGGGGGTTTCCCAGGGATTCTTAATTGTCAAACTGATAAACAATCAGAAAGACATAAGAAGTTTAGCCGAAGTAGGAGAGTGTGTTAAATGGGAGAAGGTGGGAATAAGGTGGGAGGTAGGGGCTGTTAGTAGGAGAAATCTCTCTGATGTTGTTATTGTGTTAAAGAGTTGATGGTAGGAGGACTAGAATATTTTTATTTAATGGCTTCCATTTTCTCTATTCAGAACAAAGCCTTCAGCTGGGGTTGCAGTGGCAGAGAAGTTGGAGGCTAGGAAAATTAGAAAGGTTATGAAATATTTGTTGCAGACTATGACCTTGTTTTATGGGTTATCTTATTTTACTTTTGAATCTTTAATCATTTGTTCCCTGGTTTTACCTCTCTATCCCAAAATATTATTCATTCTATCCCAACCACCCCCTCCCTTTTTACATTTTCATTTTTTCTGCTTTCCTTTTTTCCTTTACTACCAAACTTCTTGAAATAGTAATTTATTATAACCACCAATTCTTGCTCATATTCCACTTGCTCCTCACATCTCTAGGGGTTGGAAAAAGGAAGATGATCCATTGAAGGAAGTAAGAGAGATCTCAAAGAAGTAATCAACATAGAGTTGTGTTGAGGAAGTAGTATAGAAAAAGATTCATGAAGCCCTCAAAACAACCTTCTCAATCATACACCTCTTTATTGAGGCACCTAGAAGAAATAATTGGCTTTTTTTTTTTTCAGTGCAATCACAGGGCTCTGCTTATACCACTCACATTACTCTCATAACAGTGTTTTATAATGAAGTGTTTGCATGCGTCACCTTATACTCAATTATTATCAGCTTTTCAAGGGTGTATTACTCTTTTTCTTTGTTTCTTTTTTTTTGTCCCCTATAACAGCTAGCATTTTACTTAGCACAAAATAAGCACACAATAGATATTTGTTGAATAAGTGAAGCATTTTATCTAACTTATGGCTTAATTACATCTTTAAATTCAGGCTTGAAATTCTAGAATGAAGAATATGAATATCATGTACTACTATTTATATTCAGCAAACATTTATTGAAAAACCTACCATGTGCCAGATGCTATTATAAATACCATGGATATAACCATGAACAAAATAGATAAAAATTACTGTTTGTAAGCCATTTTACAGATTAGAAAGCTGACTCATATTCATTCTCAGTACTTTTCCTCTTTTCTCATGTGAAAATATGAGACTGAAATATCTCTTAAGAGTTAATAAATTATAAATATGGTAACCATGTTAGAAAATTTACAAACCAAAACACATATTCTTATGAAAGATGTATTTTTTCTTATTTCTAAACAATTTTTTTACTTGAGCAAGAATTGATAGTTACGAATTACTCTTTCAAATAAAATAATCAGGTCCTACAGTGGTGCAAAATTTAAATCACCTTTAATTATACATCATATAATGAATCACTGTCATTAAAAAGTACACACTTACATGAAGAGAAATAAAAAATTCAGCCAAAACAACATATATTAGTTAATATAATATTTGCTTTGTCATTTTCATCATCTGCTATTGAAATTATAGCACATTATTCCCCTGTACTTGTTTAAAGAACTCTGCTTGCTTAATAATTGTTTATTCTTTCCAGTTTTTTTCCAGCATTTCTTGCCAAGTCTCTGAATACTTCATGTGGATTATTAGGAAATATTTTACAATAATCAATGGATGGCAATGGTAATTCTAATCTCAAAAGTTGTTAATGAGGAAAAAAAAACCAGAAGCCATAGAACAACAAAGAACAAGCAAGCAAATAATAACATTAACAACTCTCTTCCATCCTGGAGTTAGGACAGAGAGAGACTGAGTTTACACATTTTCTTTCTGTTTGGAAGTCTAATGTTTCCATATTGAAAATCTTTACACATACTTAACTGTTGTTGATCTATAGATACATTTTCTTTTGTCCTATTTTCCTAGTAAGTTCTTGTTAGGATATGGCCTAAAGACATAGTATTTATTAAACAGACAATATGACTAAGATTTCCAAGATTTACCATTCAGGGCCTCCCCACTTGAACTCAGCAAAGCTTAATAGTTTCTACAAAGATTTTCTTTCTAATAGACAAGTTAATTATCAACCTACAAATACCCCGTTACCTACTTTGCAAGGTCCAAACCACGACAAATAACATTTTAGTAGTTTTCATGTTAAGGTCTTTTACTTTAGTGGTAAAAATTTTTTTCTTATAATTCTCTTATGATTATCAATATTCATATGAAACTGTGGGACTGAAAATTAATAATAGCTAACATATGTGAAGGATTTCCTAGGTGCCAGGCAGTGTGTTGGATCCCAGTATGAATTTTTTCACCTAATTTTCACAACCATCTTCCTTTTATACATAAGAAAATTGAAACAGGAAAAGTTAAATAACTTGTCCAAGGTCACACACTAAGTAGCAGACTCTGTGCTGTCTGAAATCAGAGTTCCTCTTCTTAAATATACACTGTTGTGTATTTCCCTCCCCTACAGTTTTTGCCACTTAAGTTTAAAAAATAACATCATGGAAGACTGGCATTTATTGAGGGACTGTATGTGTTATCAGATGGTTATGATGGTTTATGAGAACAATTGTACAGAATATTTTAAATAGCAACTGTCCTTGAAAATTCAAGAAACTTTGTTTCCATAATTAAAGCACGTTAAACACAGACACACTTGGAAAACAATGCAAAATAATAATCTTTGCATTAAATAAAGAAGGATTATTGCTAAAGACAATAGAGTGGAAATAATGGCGGGGGGAAGAATGAGGCAAAGACATAAAATTTGTTTTTCTAACTGAGGAGAGCTAGAAGAAGCCATAAATCACTCTGGCTGTTACTGGAAAAAAAAAATACTTGTAAAAGTTCCTTAGCTTTGCAAAGGTTAAGAGAACAACAATGTTTTGTCAGCCAAGCTAGCTAAGGAGCTGATTGAAACAGAAAGCTTATCCTGCCTGGCCATACAGGACTCACTTAAAGGTTTTTCTCTTGTCTTAGTGCCTGTAATTGGACAGGCAAGAAGTCACTCAACTCTCTCCTACTCTCATGACTCCGTTTTGGAACTTTTGTTTATGATAAAGCAAAGTCATGCTAGTATCCTGGCTTATTTTCTAAAACTCTTGTGTACCAATTTTAGCAGAGCTAATAATTAATATTGACATTTACAAAATCTTAACATCTTAACCTGTTGTTACCTATTATAAAAAATTAATTCAGTATATTGTGATTGCCATCATGAAGGCATATGTATATCCCTAAACTGGTGTAATCATAAGTCATTGCAAATCCAAAAAAGGCTGTCAACCCTTTGTATTTTTATCATCTAGATGAGGGACTCATCATATAGATGAGAATCTATAATCTGTAGTTGGCATCTTGCTCTCAATTTCAATTTATATAACAAATTCCAAGGGTTCACATCTCTATTTGGTCTACAGTGGCAAAAACCCAACTTGACTTTAAGATCCTTAAATATTCCGGGTTGCCTGGGTGGCTTAGTCGGTTAAGCGTCCGGCTTTCGCTTAGGTCATGATCTCGTGGTTTGTGGGCCAGAGCCCCGTGTCGGGCTCTGTGCTGACTGCCGGCTCAGAGCCTGGAGCCTGTTTTAGTCTGTGACTCCCTCTCTCTCTGACCCTCCCCTGCTCACGCTGTCTCTCTTTCTCTCCTAGAAATAAATAAAACATTAAAAAAATTAAAAAAAAAAGATCCTTATATATTCTTTAAAGATTTGATTGTTTTCCTGTGAAATTATTCTTGTCTGCCCTTTAGGCTTTTTTTGTGCTTATTTTCTCATTATTTCCCCTCAAATAACAATATGTCAAAATTATAATTTTAATTTGCTCATATAATTGAAGTTTGTTATTACTTTTTAAATTTAGAAATCAAACATGAATTACTAACTTTCTTTTTAATATTAAAATTCTATGAAAACTCTTATATTTTCATCCTCCAGTCTGAAATTACAAGGTTTTACTAAAATTATGTTTTCCTGCTCTGTTTGGTTGATTATGCTTACCAATTCTTATAATTTTAAATTTTTCTGAACTTTTTTCAAGCAAACAATACAAATTTAAACAAAAAAGTCAATACAGGTGATATGAGATATCACTTTTCAAAAAGGTTCATTATTGAGTTCTCCACAGGGAGCTAACCTCTTAAAGAAATTAGGAATTTGTGTAACCTTTGAAAAATAAAACTTAGATCTAAGTATGAAGACATATTATTTTGACATAGTAATGCCCTCTAAAAGAAAGCTAATTGAGGGGCGCCTGGGTGGCTTAGTCGGTTAAGCATCCGACTTTCGCTTAGGTCATGATCTCGCGGTTGTGGGTTCGAGCCCCGCGTCGGGCTCTGTGCTGACTGCCAGCTCGGAGCCTGGAGCCTATTTCAGAGTCTGTGTCTTCCTCTCTCTCTGACCTTCCCCCTGCTCACGCTGTCTCTCTCTCCTAGAAATAAATAAAACATTAAAAAAAAAAAAAGAAAGCTAATTGAGGAGTTTCTGTTTAAGGAATTAACATTATGCAAACTTTTAATATTTAAAGCACATTTATTTAAAAAAAATCTGAAACTCTGCCAAAGATTCAGTATAAAAGTTTTTGTCCATTATTATTTATAATAGTGCAAAATTAGAAATAAAATATCCAAGAATATGAAAATGATAAGCACATTGTATAAATATCTGTATGATACTCAAAATGATTATTTCTGAAAAATATTTCATAAAATGAGAAAAGTTCAAAACAAAATGTTCAGTTAAAAATGTTTAGTTCTGAAAATGACTAGAAATAAATGTTTAAATTTTCTTAAGTTTTTATAATAAGCACACCTTATTTTTATAATCAGTGCATATAGAATCAGCACTTTATTTTATATATGTGCAGTGTATATAAATAGTAATAATAAATGTGATCTCCAGAAATCTCTAATTGATAGTTACTTTTGAGGATTTTCTGTATTTACTGTAGGCTGCAGTTCATCTCTGTTGGTCAGTACCCACACAGGTATTCTTTTAATTATTTTTGAATCAGGCTTAGTAGTATTTAGGAAAAGATTGCAGTGAATCTTGACTAAATCAGAGACAGGATTTTGGGTTTGAAAGATTTGTAAAGTTCATTTAGTCCAAACTCTCTTCCTCTCTTTCAATTTCAGCAACAATCAATCCGCAGATGCAAAGGACTTTTATATTAATAATAATGGGAAAAATAAATTCAACTCAAGTCAATTCCTATAAATAGTTTCACTAAAGCAAAATAATAATAATAACAACAATATATTTGTATAGTGGCTTGCATTCTGTAAATCACTTATAAATATATATATATATAAAATCTCATTTTTCCTTAAAATAATCTCTTTCTGTATGTACAGGAAAAATTGAGGCTTGGAGGCTGAAAGAGCTTGTTAGTGCCCCACTTAGGAAAACTAGTCCTGTCTCAACACTAAATCCCTTTCTCATACCACATCCCAATGTGATAGATAGATATGTGAACATCTATTTTAAAAGAGGCACAAAAAGCTGATTTTAATTTCATGTTTAATAGCAAATATTTGAGTTTTGCCCTAGAAGGCATGAGTTCTGTTTGCAATTCTGTCATTGATTGTAGGCCGAGCCATAGTGTATGTTTTGGGTCTATCCAAATGACTTCTGCCTGTTTGTTATGAGAGCTATGACATTATTTAATTAACCCTGTGGTTTCTCCCTTTGAGCACTTGGAGTAGTCTGAATAAGAGATTATAATGCTTGTTGCTATTTCCTGCCATAAGACAGAAAGCTAACAACTATCAACAAGTACCCCTCCTGAAGGACGTATAATCGTAGGGCAGGAAAAAGTCAGATGAAGATTTAGGGAAGGAAAGATAATTCCTAATCCTCTTGAAAATTTTGTGAGCCAGGATATAGGTGGAACCTGTTTTTCAACGGTGTTCTCTTAATGAAATTCTAAATCCTAGACTAGAAAATAATAAAGGATAGTGCTATAACTTGATTAAGGATTGGAAATGCATAATAAAAGATATTGCTCAGCTCAAGATCCAGCACCTCACAGCAAGCAGATTGGAAATGTTCACACTTGCTAATGTCAATAATTGCCAGTCTGGCCTTTTGGTAAATCTTGCCTCATTGCCCTCCCTCTACCCAAGTTCTTCTCCTAGCTGTTCTGATATTCACTGAGACTACAGTCTCTCTGAGCAATTTACTACTGCCTTGCTATGTTTAATTAGTTATTGAATAACTGATTTTCTCTTATTTTAGTGGGACACTCCCTGGGACTCTTAATATATTTCAAATTATACTGAGATTTATTGTGAGCTAAGAACTTCTGATTAGCATGTAATTCCCAAAGCTTGCTTCTAGCCACCTCCATAACTCTCAAATGTCTTTTTAGTTCTAGAATCCAAACCCTTAGCAGATATTCTTCTTTTTTCTGTTCTCTTTTGTCCTAATATTTGGATTTTGTAATAATTTCCCTTTCTAGTATCAAATATCAATGTAATGGGATTTCTTAGGTTTTACACTAACAGCATGAGGAAAGAGCTTTGGGATACAATTTATATAAGTCCAAATTCCTATTTCACAACCCTGCTAATGTATGATATTGGACATATTACTTAATTTTCCTTTGCTTCCATTTTCTTATCTGTGAATTGGAGTTGTCAACAGCTACCATAACTTATTGTTGTGAGAATTAAGTGAAAAACTAAATTTAAAATTGTTTATGCAGTTCCTGCTCATAGTGGATGCTGTCTTCAAAGAATATTGAATTTGATTGTCATATTGAATGGACAATTGTGTCCCCCCAGTGCCTCACAATGTGACTGTCTTTGGAGATAGGACCTCTAAGAGGTGATTAAGTTAAAATCAGGCCATTAGGGTGGCCAATTAGGCCTTAATCCAATATGATTAATGTCTTTATATGAAGAGGAAATTGGGGAGCACCTGGGTGGCTTAGCTGGTTAAGCACCTGACTCTTGGTTTCAGCTCAGGTCATGATCTCGCGGTTCGTGAGATGGAGCCCTGCATTGGGCTGCACTCTTTGATAGTAAAGAGCCTGCTTGGGATTCTCTCTCTGCTCCTCCCTTGCTTGCATGCTCTCTCTCTCTCTCTCTGTCTCTCTCTCTCTCTCAATAAAAAAATAAATAATCTTTAAGAAAAAAAGAAAAGGAAATTTGGACACACAGAGACACCAGAAATGTGCACACACAGAGAAAAGACTTTATGAGAACACAGTAAGAAAGAAGTCATAGGGACGCCAGAGAGACCTCAGAAGAAACCAAACTTGCTGACACTTTGATCTTGGACTTACAGCCTCCAGAACTTTGAAAAAAGTAGCTTCTGTTGTTTAAGCCAGCTGGTCTGTAGTACTTTGTTATGGCAGTCCTGGCAAACTAATACATATATATTCACTATTTCAGAAGAATTAACCTTCACCATTTTTGTATTCCAATTCCTATTTAATTTTCTAATTAGCAATAGGGCAGTGATTAAAAGTATAATCTTAGAAGTAGATCACCTTGAATCTGAAAACTGGGTTATCTACCTAAGTGACTTTGAGCGAATTTCTCATACGTTTCAGTCTTAAATTTCCTTATCTGTAAAATGGAAACATCTGTCTCATAGAGTTATAATTAGAGTCAAATTAAAAAAGATGTTTGTAAATTTCATAGTATAGTGTCTGGCATATGGGTGCTAAATAACTGGTAAGACTGATTATCTTTATGTATAACAGACCATTTGTACGTGTTTTCTCAATTTGGCTTAGTTTTCTCCAAGCCTAATCAGTTTAGCAAATCATCTCTGTGTGAAGTGCCATATATATTCATACTTTCTACAATTAGTTAGTTATTTTGAAGATGTGGAAAATCAGCTATTAGCTTCCTTGTTGGCTTGAATCAAAGATCGCAAACCCTTAAAGTGAGTTATAATACATTTTTAACATATGTTCTAAAAATCCTTTCAGTATATTAGATTTGTGTAAATAATATGATGATTTTGTTCCGAGGACCAAGCTTAGACCATTTTTCTTCCTTATAGACTTCACACTTGCCACTTTGGGAAGATATTGTGGCTTATCAGAAACTCCTCTCAATGATGTATTCTAGTTTGTAGTAGAACTCTCCTTTATTATTATCTGGATCAATTCTAAGGATCTCTACATTATTTTTTTAAAATTTTTTAATGTTTTACTTATTTCTGAGAGAGAGAGAGAGAGACAGCATGAGCAGGGGAGGGTCAGAGAGAGAAGGAGATATAGAATCGGAAGCAGGCTCCAGGCTCTGAGCTAGCTGTCAGCACAGAGTCCAATGCAGGGCTTGAACCCACGAACCGTGAGATCACAACCTGAGCTGAAGTTGGACGCTTAACCAACTGAGCCACCCAGGCGCCCCTCTCTACATTATTTTTAAGGTATATTTTATGGTCTGATGTCATTCCCTTTACCAAATGATTTATAGAATAACATCTTATTGCTCTTTAATTAATTAAGGATGGAATTTTCTTCCATAGATATGTTATTGTGCTTCTCTCATCCAGTAAGATTTGCAGGCTATAACTGTGCTGTCTTCTCATATACACATTACATTATTACATAAATAATGTACTGTGTCTTTTGCTCATTTCTATCCTTTGCTCACAGTTTTGAGTTGGCATTACAATATCCTCTGTCCACAGTTTCCTACTCTACGAGATGGCAATTATGTTAAAATTTTACTTGTTGTTATTTATTTAAATTAGTATTTACTGGGCACTATAACTATATACCTCTGTGAAAGAACCAAGATATTTAAAATAATCCCAATGATTCCATAATCTCAGCCTTCTAATCATATTTTTTTTAAGGCTTCTAACATTTGTTAGAAACATTTATATATTCTGACTTGGCTTTTCTTCCACTTCCCATTCCAATTTCTTGTCCCATCTGAAGGAATATCTACTCTGTCACCTCTTTTTAACTCAAGTAGGCCAATGAATTCCCTGTAGGGTCTTAAAGTAGAGTCTTTGTCAATCTGTTTTGTGTCCTTTTTTGTTCTCAGTTCTCCTCCTAGAATAAAACCACCACCAAAGAGTGGTGTTAGTGATGGGTGGTTTATGGGGTTTTCTTGTAAACATTACATCTCCTTTTGCTGAATCACTCTCCTCAAAAGACCAAACCATCAATTGCTATAGGCTTATTTCCATTTGTTTTAAAATTAAGGAATTGTCAATAGACTTTCTGATGAAGGGAAGGAGGGCATCTAAATGCAGTGTTTTAGACAATGCTACTTCTCAAAGAGTTAAAGTAATCCTCTCCACCACCCCTCCCCCCCATTTTTTAGAAGGAAAGACAGGCATAAAAGAGGAAAGCAAACTCTTTAGTCTTTTTTTAAATATATTTTTTAATTTATTTCTAGGAGAGAGAGAGAGCGTGAGCAGGGGAGGGTCAGAGAGAGAGGGAGACACAGACTCTGAAACAGCCTCCAGGCTCTGAGCTGGCAGTCAGCACAGAGCCCGACGCAGGGCTCGAACCCACGAACCGTGAGATCATGACCTAAGCGAAAGTCGGACGCTTAACCGACTAAGCCACCCAGGCGCCCCTCAAACTCTTTAGTCTTAATAGGCACCCATTCTTGGAGGTGAAATGGGATGGGAAGAAAAGAAGAAAAAAAAAGGAAAAATAGAGTAATGACAAACGTACATATTGTTAGTAATCCAATATAGTATTTGGAACCCTACCAAGATCCACTAGTTTTCACTAGATGTAGCATTTGTTTTCACCCATATTTTTACCCTTCCCAAATAGGATATAATTGGGTATCATTTCTTAAATCTTTTGCTAATAACCATTAACAAACCAACTATTCAAAATTCTTTAAGTGCCTCTTTTATGTAAAACACTGTGCTAGATGCTAGAAATCTATAATTCCATGCCTGCCTTCAATAGTGTTACTGTCTAACTGTGACAATTGGGGGTCATTGAAAGGTTTCAAAAGGAGAGGGTGAGCATTGAGCTGAGGATCTGAAAAACTGGGCTGTACCCCCTCTCTGTTATTTTCTTACTGTGTGACCTTGGACAAATCACTTCTCTTTCAGGTTTTCCCTTTCATCCCATCCTCTTCCTCCACCAGAAAAAAAAAATCATCCTAGGAGATCTAAAAAAGGTAAGACTATATGAGATGATTATTTAACGAGCTCTGTTGTGTTGCTCAGATTGAAGTCTGTAGCTAGCTTCGGCCCCCTGAGCTGCCCTTCATTTTCAGAGATAAAGAAATCGAGGTCTGAATTTTCCCCAATTCAGTATCAAGTCAGGGCTCAGTACCAAAATTTCCCATCCTGATGCTGTTATATATTTTTAATCCTGCACCATATAGTGTAGCTTTCAAAATGATTAATGTGACTCAGAAAGCTTGAAACATGTTCCTGACACGGCTTACTCAGACAAATGTCTCCTTTTTTTTTTTAGTGTATATGTGAAAATGGGGGTAAAGGGTAATTCTACGTATTAGAGGGAACAAGGTAAGCAATTGATTCCTTAGGATCTGATAGGCTATATATTCCAAAAGTCTACTGAAATACAATTCTCTCTGGCAGAGGTGACTTTTTAAGCAATTATGCAAGTAGCAGGACAGTGAGGGAAGCCCAATAGATGCACCTGGAGAGCGAATAGAGGTTAAAACTGAGAAAACAGTTGCCCAGTTCATAATATCCTCCAGGGTCAGATCTAGGAAAACCCTTCCAGCAGCCTCGGACTCAAGGCGCCCAAGTTTACTCACTTCCACGCATTCTATTGATTCACACTTGCGTCCTTCAACAGGTAGCGCCAATTACAGCTCACAAAACATGCCCCCCCCCCCCCCCCAGCATACTGGCCAATCTCTCCGTCAATCAAATACTTCATCCACCTTTCTAAACTCTCCCCTCCCCCTTTCATTGGCTTTTCCTTCGGCCTATCCCTAAATTTCTTCCGTGCCTCGCGACCGCGGAACTTGACTCTATGGAGCCTAGGATTGGAGCAGAGGCTGTTCCCTCCCTTTGACGTACCGTAACTCTCCGCCCCTTTCTCCAGCGCCGCGCGGCCTACAGTGGAGGGGGCGGGGCAAGCTAGGGGGCGTTCCAGGGGGTGGAGCTTGCATCCCACGGCGGGAGGGCGGAGCCTTCTTTGGAGCCTGCCTGCTTGGTTAGGACCTCGGAGAGCGCCGGGCGCCGCGACCAGAGGAACCGGAGAAGCGGCCGCAGTCGGACGGGACTGACGCCTGCTAGCCCGCCTCCCTCCGCACTTTCAGCTTCTCCGGCTGGCTGGCAGCTAGTGGCGGCCGAGGAAGGTGCCTAAGTCTGGAGTCAGATAGGCATCCCTCTGGGACGCCGACGCCGCTGTCCAGCCGAGGCTCCCTCACACCTGTGTGTGTTCATGAGCGTGAGCGCCCGCGCGCGAATTTCTGTGTGAGTGTGTTTGAGTGTGCTCCGGCTGGGCGCGCGTAAGTCTGTGTGAGGGTGTTTGTGTGTGCTCGGTGCCTAGGCGCTCGGCCCGGGTAGGGACCGCGGGAGCGGTGGCTCTGCGCGCCCAGCAGGCTGAGGCGGGACTTGGGCCGCAGCTGTCGCCGACACTGCCTCACGTCCCCCAGGAGCCGCCGCGGTGCTGCGGGGAGAGCGGACGGGCGGGCGAGCGCGGCGGCGGCTGAGGGCAGAGTGGGTGGGGGGGAAAGAAGGGGGAGAAGACGGAGGAGGGCTGAAGACGCTGGGGGGGGGGGGAAGGGGGAGGCGAAGAGAGAAGCGGAGGCAGCGGGCGCCACTGCTCGCCCCTCCCGTCTGCTGTTGCTGTGGGTCACCCGCAGATGTTTTGGGGTCCGGCTATTGGGGGGTGAGAAATGGAAAAAAGCCTCCCCTTCATTACCTACTGAGAAGAAGGAAGTGTTGAAGATGAGGAGGGAGAGTCCAGAAGGTGGTAGCAGAGTAAATACCCGCTTTCCCACCGCCCAACCCCAATATCGTTTTTCTGAAAATATTCTGGGCTGAATCTTTAGAAAGAAAGCCCGCCCTTAAGAGAGACAGAGTCTTGGTCTGTTGGACTCCGGCTTGATTGTATAATAATAATGATGATATAATGCTAATGACGATGATGACACTGCCTTTTATTTTTACCCCACTGCTGATAAAGCGTAGCTACAGCTGGGGATAAAGCCCTTGAAAATTTGATGTATGAGGAGGAAGTACTCTTGCCTTTAGAGCTATATTTTATTATTTCTTTTTAAAGGATGTTCTTAGAATTAAAATTTGACAAAATGAAGCCTCACTCTCTCGCCCTCTCTCTCTCTTTTTATTAGTCATTTGTAGCCAATGCTCGTAAAATGGGGACTGGCTACTGCCTTGACTAATATGAAAATCTTAACACTTTTACTCGTGTATAAGTCCATGTATTAAGTGACCTTTCCTTTGAATTTCTCAACAGTTTTTAAAATGAAGAAGTTTAATTTCCGAAAAGTTTTGGATGGCTTAACTGCCTCCTCCCCTGGCAGTGGTAGCAGCAGTGGCAGTAACAGCGGTGGCGGGGCTGGAAGTGGTTCCGTACATCCAGGAGGGACTGCAGGGGTTCTCAAAGAGGAGATTCAGGAAACCCTGACTTCAGAGTATTTCCAGATTTGCAAGGTAAGTTTCGAATTGGCTTAAAGCCCATTATTTCGTTATTTCACTGTTGTGAGGAAAGAATCATTAAAACAAAACAAAACAAACGACTCACCAGGGACTGGAAATTGTTGAGATGCCAGCATCAGGCAGTCCTGGGGAGAGAACTCTATAGATAGATGTTTGAATTAATAAAGATATTCTAGGCATCGACTTCAGCATCAATTTAAAAAGCAATGGTGATTTAAAGTGGAAATAAGCAAACATAAAAAGTAGAATTTGCAATGTCAAGACCCAAATTGTGGACACATTTTTAATGTAATAATCATTCTGGTTAATTCCATGTTGACATTCAGAGAAACTAATTGTTCTTTTATTTCACTGTGCAGTATAAAATGATTACAACTATTAAGATGTTGCTAGAAGTAATAGGTAAATGAACACATCCATTTTAAAAGACCTAACAGTATTGTTTTAAATTCATTATTTAAAATTCTATATGAAAACAACCTCGTATTCTTAAATTTTTAAACAAATCCATGGACTTAATCCTTGTAAGAAAAATAACCTCTGTTCTGGTTTAGTGAGGAAACATTTTGGATAATTATACTGGAATGTTCAACTTCTAATGAATAAGCGAAAGAGTTTCTAGTTTCTGATGGGGAGAGATGAGAATTTTCAAAACAAACATTTTGTTACTATATAGATATTGTTATATTTTCTGACATAAAGTAGTTTATATTTTTATTGTTTTCTTTGGGGGGGGGAGAAGTTAGCCTAGGAATGTGCTCTTGACTTCCATGTAGAATTAAAAATCTAAGTCATTCGTATGATATTGATGAACATAGTTTTAAAATGTGTTGGAATACATTAGAACAAATCATAAATTTTTGAAATCACAGAAATTATTAAATGTTTTGGTACTTCAAAAGAATTTTTTGAAATTATTAAAATTGTTTTTATAGTAAATAACATATATAATGGGGTAAGTTTAAATTATTGTCTTATTTGCTATTCTTGGTAGGATCATTATAAAAACATTAAACCTGTATTTATTAAAACATTATGTATTAATTTATTTAACAGTGAGTGTATTTAGAATTAGATTAAAAGATATAATTCTACTCTGTGAAGTTTGCATGCATACAGTTTTGCATACAAAGTTATATATAATTACATTCTCAATTTGAAATAATAGGATTGCCTGGGTGGCTCAGTCAATTGAGCCTCCAACTTTGGCTCAGGTCATGATCTTGCAGTTTGGTTCATGGGTTTGGGCCCTGTGTGGGGTTTTGTGCTGACAGCTCAGAGCCCAGAGCCTGCTTTGGATTCTGTGTCTCCCTCTATCTCTGCCCCTCCCCTGTTCGTGCTCTGTATCTCTCAGAAATAAACATTAAAAAAAAAAAAAAGGAATAATGGATATATTGTCAGATCAGGGGCTTAATATTGGTCATGAAAGAAATATGGGAAAGGGTCTTAGGGGCTCAAATTTTAACTGCTAGTTAGGAGAATAATTCTATGATTATCTAATATTTGGTGTATTACTTTCCCATTCTTTTTTTTTTTTAATGTTTTATTTATTTCTAGGAGAGAGAGAGAGAGAGAGAGTGAATAGGGGAGGGTCAGAGAGAGAGGGAGTCACAGACTGAAACAGGCTCCAGGCTCTGGGCTGGCAGTCAGCACAGAGCCCGACGCGGGGCTCGAACCCACGAACCGCGAGATCATGACCTAAGCCAAAGTCGGACGCTTAACTGACTAAGCCACCCAGGCGCCCCTACTTTTCCATTCTAAGATTCTGAAAAAATTTCCAAAATCTCTTAGTTCATGAATGTGAGGCAGGAGAGTTTTAGAAAGATAAAATTGTTATAGAAATGGTAGACCTCTGAAACAGAGTAGCCTTGGACTGTTGAGGTTTTAAATCTGGTAGAGGAGGTTTAAATTAAAAATTTCAGGGGAAATGAGTGAATGGAAGAGAGGAAAGTGGGAGATATATAGTTGTCTTCCTATTTATTCAGACAGGAAATAGTCATGAGAAGTGGCAAAAGTTAAATATGCATTACTTCAAAAACATATGGCATGGTAGGAAGAACACTGGCCTAGGAATTAGATTGTATTTTATTTAAAGCTCTCTCACTTGCTAACCACGTAATCTTGGGCAAGCCATTGATCTGCCTTGAGCCTTGATTTTCTCATCTGTAGTATGGTAATAAGCATTTCTGCTCTTCTGACCTACGAGGGTTATTGGGAAGATCAAACAAGATAATTAGGTGAAGGCAATGTATAAATTTGGAAAAGATGTTAAAATATGTATTTTTATATTCTTAAAACTTTTAAATCACATTATTCTTGGTGGAATGACTATAACCAGTGGGTTATAATAATATAGGTAACAAAATTATACTTTCAAAGAAATTAGGAGGATAGATAGCTGTATAAGTGGAACATTAATAATACTGAAAGGTTACTAAATGGGGAAAATACTATGGCATCTTTGGATAGCAATATACTTAATTTTTAAAAGTGATTTTATGATTGTACTTTAGGTTACCTGGACTATAATAAAATATATAAAAATGGATTAAGAAAATTCCAAAATTAGGACTGTTACTAAAATGGGGACTTCATTTGGACTCACTAATGGAATGTGCAAAGAACATTCTATTCTGAGCACTAAGAAGTTGGCACCTTTTGGGTACTTGTACCTTTTCCACATGATCAAAATCAAAGTATAAATCTGTAATCTGCTCATTTGAAAGCCATCCTCCTCTCTATTATCTGATCAGTCACCAAATCCTATCTATTCAATTTCCTTTGTATTTCTGAAATTTATTCCCTTTTCACCATCTCCAGTACCTGTTCATTCTATCATATTTTCTTAGTTAGTCTCTTGAAATCACTTCCTACCTTATCTTACCTCTACTTTTACCCTACTCCAATTTATTTTGTTATAATAAAGGTTATATCTGAACTTTAATGTTAATTATTTCATTTTCCTGCTAAAAATTGTATGTTCATTTCCCTAGAGCAATGATGCTCTATAAAAGCCCCATGTCATACCCAGTAAATAACCTCTATTAAAACAAATAAATATACCTTATTGGCATACATTTAAAAATAAATTATAATAATAAATTATACAGATATTCAATAAAAATCTTGTATTTAATATTTGGTTTTTGTTGTATAATATTATCCCTGTCAGGTGGTAGGACTTTTGCTGGCCTTATAAAACAATGACAAATGTATAAGAAGTTCAAAAACAGAAATGGTAGAAGAAAATTTGGTTCAAGTTTATCAAAAAACAAGTTAATACATGAGTTTATTGCAATCTAAGTTCAGTATGTATGCATTTGAATGCCCATGTTATTCAGATATTTATGAAATACATGAAGAGCCTTTTCTGAACTTGAATACTGTGAAACACAATTTGAAACTACTCTATACAAAAAATGTCAAGGTGCTTAACTTGATCTATATCAAGATAAAGCTCTTATTTACCTCTCCATTCTCATTTCCTTGATTTCCTAAGCATATTGCATTCCCTGAAAGCACTGTATTTTCTCATATTTCAATGCCTTTCCTTGATCTGTTGCTTTGACTAGAATATCCTTTCCAGCTTTAATAAAATTGGAGAATTCCTAGTTACATTTTATCTCATAGTTAAAATATCATCTCCATGAAAACAATTCTGACCACTGCCTTCCTCTTTTACTGCCAGAGTAAGCAGAATTAGTTTTTTTTTTCTTCTTCTTTTTTCCTATAGCACCTGGAATATTCCTATAGTGTGAATTTAGCACCTTACTATGATTAGAAAATTTATTTTTCGGTCATTGTCCTTATATTGTCAGCTCTATGAGAGGCAAATATATTTTGTTTCCTTACCATTACTAGGCTGCTTACTACCTAGTATACCAGTGGTTCTCAATTCTGTGTAAAAGAAAGATTTCTACCTCCACTCATTTTAGAGAATCCACATCTAGGGATGGGGTCTAGGCACTTGCATTTTTTGAAAAGGCCCCCCAGGAGATTCTGATACACAGTCAGTATTGAGAATGATTACAGTAGGCACCTAATATACTTTATGAATTAAACAGTATATACATGGCTGGTTGATTAAAGCAGAAAGTCATTAATAAAGATATATGTCTTAAACATTTTATTTTAACTGAAAATGTATATACTTCAATGTAGAGACCACTTGATAAATGAACAAGATTTTTGTTGTTGTTGTTGAGTATTGGTTCTGTAATTGGAATTCTGTGTGGACTTTTCTTCCATAAACCATCCCAAATTCATTATGTATAATTTATGGTTTTAACTTATTTAAAGTAGAATAAGAATTTCTTTGCTTTTGAAGAAAAATGTCAAGTCCTTTTAGATGATATATATGTATTATCTGGCAGTTTATACACATGATGAATATATAGTTGACCCTTGAACAATGTGGGGGGGGGTTTAAAGGTGTGGAACTGCACATGATTGAATATCTGTATATATTCTACTCCCCCAAAACTTAACTCCTTAAAAACTTTGTCTCCCCATAACTTAACTACAGTCTACTGTTGACCAGAAGGCTTACTGATAACATAAAGTTGATTAATACATATAGTTTGTATATGTATTATACAGTGTATATTTACAATAAGCTAGAGAAAAGAAAATGTTATTAAGAAAATCATAAGGAGGGGCGCCTGGGTGGCTTAGTCGGTTAAGCGTCTGACTTTCGCTTAGGTCATGATCTCGCGGTTGTGGGTTCGAGCCCCGCGTCGGGCTCTGTGCTGACTGCCAGCTCAGAGCCTGGAGCCTGTTTCAGTCTGTGACTCCCTCTCTCTCTGACCCTCCCCTGCTCACGCTGTCTATCTCTCTCTCTCTCTCTCTCCTAGAAATAAATAAAAATATTAAAAAAAAAAAAAGAAAATCATAAGGAAGTAAAAATACATATATAGTAATATGTATTTATCGAAAAAAAATTCCAAGCATCAGTGGACCCATGCAGTTCATACTCATGTCGTTCAAGTGTCAACTGTATATACATATATATAAAGTATAGGTGAGTGTATACACACACATAATATATATATAGATGTGTGTGTGTATAAAAAAATCTATCAATCTATCTTCATCCCTATAGTTAATTGACCCACATCTAATTAGGCTGGGAGTAGTAAAGCCTGAGTATTTAAGCTAGAGTTTACTAGTTTCAAGTATTCAGTGAACCATTAATGTTAATCCATGTTTAACAAGGAGAATGGAAAGTTTTTGCTAATCTAGTGAGTTGGTTAAGTTAAATTTAGCTTCGTTTGTAAGATCTTCCATTTTACCTTCAGAATAGTCCTATAAAGAAGGCAAGGAAAATGTAATTATTTTTATTTTACTGATAAGACATCAGAAACCAGAGATTTTAAGTGGTATCCTTAGGTCTTCTTGTTGGTAGGAGGCATACTAAGTTTAATGCTCTATTCTTCCATTATTAAGTCTAGTATTTTTCTGCTTTATCTTCCTAACTTATTAGAAAAGACAACATGGTTAATTCCTTAGAAAACATAGGGAGTTCCAAAAAATAGACTATTTTGTTGACTATTTTGTTGATGTATTCAAAATAAATCCTAAGTCTGATTTCATTTCTTTACCACCACATCTTTTGCCTGGACTACTATTACTCAGTAGCTTTCTAGGTATTTTCTCTGTTCTCTCTCAGGCTCCTCTTTCATAATAAGTAGTAGAATCCCTTTAAAATTTAAATCATATTATGCCATTCCTGCTCAAAACTCTCCAGTGACTTTTTATTTCTCTTAAAAATGAAAACAAAATCCCATTAATGTCTTATAAAGATCCAAATGATCTGGCCCTGACAAGATAATCATTTTCAAGTGTACTTCCTGTTACTTACTCTGCATCAGCTACATTGGCTTTCTTACTGTTTCTCAGACGTAATTCCTGCCTCAAGACTTTTTTATTTGCTTTTCCTTTCAACAGAACACTTTTCCTCCTTAATAATTATATTACATATTCCCTTTATGTTATTTAGTTCTAAATTAACTAATTGTTAACTTCTCAGAGAGATCTTCATTGACCACTGCTCATTCTCTCCCCTTGCTGCCCTTATCCTGATTACTTTTTCTCGATAACACAACTGCCTGCCATTAAATTATATATTTATTTGCTTATTGCTTGCTTCTCCTATCATAATTTAACAACATGGGGGTAGGGCTTTATTATGTTCACAACTATCTTACCAATTCATAGAACAGTGCCTGCCATATATAAGGTAATTAAATATTTTTTGAATGAATAAATGAGAACAGGGAAGGTAATAGAATGATGTATTAAAAGCAAACTAGGTATTATTTTGAACAGCATCTTGGAAAAGGCTTTTATGGAATAAATTTATATTACATGAAGACAAGGAAACTATTCAGTGAAAGTGACACCATTTTAGGAATATAGTATACAATTTTCAAAAAGACATAGAAAAAGAAGATTGTAGAAATATTCAATTAAGGTGCACCTGGGTGGCTCAGTCGGTTGAGCATCTGGCTTCAGCTCAGGTCATGATCTCACGGTTCGTGGATTCGAGCCCTGCGTCGGGCTCTGTGCTGACAGTCATCTCAGAGCCTGGAGCCTGCTTCAGATTCTGTGTCTCCCTCTCTCTCTGACCCTCCCCTCCTCACGCTGTCTCTCTCTCTCAAAAATAAATAAAAACATTAAAAAAAATATTCAATTAAATTTCAGTTTTTATTGGGGCACATGGGTGGCTCAGTTGGTTAAGTGTCCAACTTCAGTTCAGGTTATGATCTCACAGTTCATGAGTTCAAGCCCTGCACTGGGCTCTGTGCTGACAGATTTGGATTCTGTGTCTCCCTCTCACTCTGTCCCTCCTCCACACATGCTCTATGTTTCTCTTTTTCTCAGAAATAAACATTAAACAAAATTTTTAAAAAATTAAATAAATTTCAGTTTTTATTGAGAAAGATAAAAGGAACATTTTTATTGCTAAATCATCTTTTTAGGGGAACAATTCAGAAGTACTAGATTGACAGTGACAAACATATGGGATGATCTAGACCTAATTAACAAAATAGACAAAAAGAAATCTATCACTAGAACCAGATGGCATAATTCCTTAAGTTTTGAATAAACTCTTAAAATAGCCAACTCAATATTCATTAACATTTGTAAGCTATTTTTATAAAAAGGTCATAGTGTCAGAGCCAACTTGCAGATAACTAGTGTAACTTCTGCAAGGAAATGGTTTTGTAATCATGATGCTTATACCAGATATAACATCAGATCTTCCCAGATATATAAGTATAAAGTCAGAAACATGGTGTGGACTGTGGATAATTAGGCTTTCCAGGACCCCGGAAAGCTGAAGGAGGTCAAGTGCCTAGGTTTTCCTGATTATTATCTTTTCTTCAGGTTTCCCATTGTCTCCACATTCTTCTAATTTCACGTATCTTTACTTGGGAGATTTTGTAACTGAGTTTGGCACAAGACTGTGAGCACAGTTCTACATATTTGCAATTTTCATTCATTATAATATTCCCTGAGATGTGTGGACTTGTCTCATTCTGTGCTATAATTAGTATTATAAAAGGTAATATAGTTGACATAGTAGGATAACTTATTATGGATAAAGCATCTGACAATAACTTCATGTTTCTGTCATCGAAATGGACAGTTGAGGGTAGGTATTTTTAAGAATAGGAATGGAGGTAAACCAGAAGACTTAACCTACCTTACTAGGGTTGAGATGGTAACAAATTTAAGAATCAAATGATTAAAATTAATTTCTTAAAGAATCAGCAACAAGGGTACCTGGGTGGCTCAGTCTGTTAAACATCAGGCGCTTGGTTTTGGCTCAGGTCATGATCTCATGGTTTCATGGGTTTGAGCCCCATGTTGCACTCTGTGCTGGCAGCATGGAGCCTGTGTGGGATTTTCTCCCGTTCCCTGTCTCTCTGCCTCTCCCCAAGTTGTGTTGTCTCTATCTCTGTCAAAAAAATAAACTTAAAAAAAATCAGAAACAAAAGCCAGGTTATTCAGTTACGCTAGGCTCTCTACTTTGTTTATCCTAAGAGCATAAGGGTGCAGGTATAGGCTCATGTAAGGTATTATAGACTTGTAGGAAGTATGTTCATAAATTTTTTAAGTTACTATAGAGAAAAATCACATTTTCTTACAAAAAGTCCTTTGGTGCTATTATATTGTCAGCAAATTGGATTATCGGTTTCATTTAGTATGGCAGTTCTTCTCCTAAAAGCAAATAGTGCTCTTACTCAATAATGAAAAACAACTTTTCCTCTAGCTACCACAGTCAGACAAGAAGAAGAAATGAAAGGCATCCAAATTGGTAAGGAAGAAGTAAAACTGTCACTATTTGCAGATGACATCATACTGTATATAAAAACTTGAGAGACTCCACCAAAAAACTACTAGAACTGATAAGTGAATTCAGTAAAATTGCAGGACACAAAATTAATATACGGAAATCTATTGTATTTCTATACACTAATAGTGAAGTAGCAGAAAGAGAAATTAACAATCCTATTTACAGTTACACCAAGAATAAAATACCTGGGAATAAACAACTAAAAAGTGAAAGACCTGTACTCCAAAAACTATAAAACACTAATGAAAGAAATTGAAAATGACACAAACAAATGGAAATATATTACATGCTCATGGATTGGAAGAACCATTTGTTAAAATAAACCATACTATTCAAAGTAATCTACAGATCATTAGATTAGCAATCCCTATCAAAATACCAACAAAGTTTTTCACAGAATTAGAGCAAATAATACTAAAGCTTGTATAGAACCACAAAAGACCCTGAATAGCAAAATCAATCTTGAGACAGAAAAACAAAAGTAGAGGAATCACAATCCCAATTTCAAAACTCCATTAATCAAAATAGTATGATAACTGGCACAAAATAGACACAGAGAGGAAATGGAATAGAAAACCCAGAAATAAACCCACACATACATGGTCAATTAATCTGTGAGAGAGTAGGCAAGAATATACAAAGACTGTCTCTTCAAGAAATGGTTCTGGGAAAACTGGGCATCTACATGCAAAAGAATGAAACTGGAATATTTTCTTATACCATACACGAAGGCAAGGGAAACAGAAGCAAAATTAGACTAGTGGAACTAAACCAAAATAAAAAGCTTTTGTACAGTTAAGGAAGCTATCAGCAACATGACAAATCAACCTACTGAATGGGACAATATTTGCAAATCATATATCTGATAAGGGTTAATTTCCAAAACATAAAAAAGGACTTCTACAGCTCAATACCAAAGAACCAAATAAACGGATTGAAAAATGGGCAGAAGACCTGAATGACATTTTCCCAAAAAAGACATACAAATGGCCAAAAGAGACATGAAAAGATGTTCAACATCACTAATCATTAGGGAAATGCAAATCAAAACCACAATGTGATACCACCTTGTCAGAATGTCAAGAATCAAAAAGATAAGAAATAACAAGGTTTGGGAAGGATATGGAGAACAAGGGACCCTGTGTGCTGGGTTGATAGGAATGTAAATTGATGCAGCCATTGTGGAAAATAGTATGGAGGTTCCTCAAAAAATTAAAAATGAAAGAATGATCTAGTGATTTAATCACTGGATGTTTATGCAGAGAAAACAATAACACTATTTTGAAAAGATATGTACCCTTATGTTTGTTGCATTATTTATACTAGCCAAATTATGGAAGGACCCCAAGTGTTCATCAATAGATGAAAGGGTAAGGAAGATGTGGCATGCATATATAATGGAATATTATTCAGCCATAAAAAAAATGAGATCTTGCCATTTGCAACAACATGGAGGGACCTAGAAGGTATAATGCTAAGTGAAGTAAATCAGGCAGAGAAAGACAGATGCTATATGATTTTACTTATGTATGGAATTCAAGAAAGAAACTAAGAAAAAGGCAAAAGAAAAACAGATTCTAAAATACAGAGAACAAACTGGAAGTTGCCAGAGGGGAGGTTGGTGAGGGGATGGGTGAAATAGATAGAGGAGATTAAGAATACATTTACTGTGATGAGCACTGAATAACGTATGGAATTGCTGAATCATATTGTATACCTGAAACTAACAACACTATGTTAATTATACTTCAACTAAATATATATATATATATACATATATATATATAATATGTAATAGTGCTAGCATACTTTGTATATATTTCAATATAGAACTAATTTAAAAACTTACATAATTTCCAAGTTTGTTTATCTGTAGGATTATTACTAATGATTAAACCAAATTCCTATTTCTTAACGTTTAGTGTATTGCTGTAGACCCCCTTCTGCCTTCACCAGAAGATTGCCTGCAAAAAATCGTAGGGTTAACTGTTACATAGTTTACTTTTAATGATAGAATAATTGTATTTCTTTCCCATATTATAATTCTGTACATCATTTACATATTAATTTGTTAGCAATAACTTTGTATTCATTAAAGATTTCAAGTAGAAGTCCTGTTTTAAGCTTTAAATTGAATTTTTGTTGTATTCGAGAAAACTGAGTTTTTTGTTCCTACTTGTTAAAATAATGATCTTTGTAAAAGAATTTGGTTATAGCTATAATGCTCTATTTAAAGAAGATAAATTTAAACATCTTTTTAATATTTGAAAGGCTAATCTCTTAATGCATATAATATACTGGGAACTCATTCCTCACTTTCTAAGTAATTCTAAAATTTATTGATAAGAAGTGTTAGAAAATCAATGATTAAGTTTTAGGGGCGCCTGGGTGGCTTAGTCGGTTAAGCCTCCGACTTCGGCTCAGGTCATGATCTTACATTCATGGGTTCGAGCCCCGCATCGGGCTCCATGCTGACAGCTCAGAGCCTGGAGCCTCCTTTGGATTCTGTGTCTCCCTCACTCTCTGTCCCTCCCCCTCTCATGCTCTGTCTCTCTCTATCTCAAAAATAAATAAAAACATTAAAAATTAAAAAAACATTAAAAATTTAAAAAATTGTTAAGTTTTAGAAAGCCAAAAATAGAAAGCATTTTTAAAGGTTTTGGACAAAGTAGTTGTAAAAAATAGACTACAAGGTCTCCAGAAAGTACATAAAGGTCCACAGTGATATCTTTGTAGAGGCCTGGTTAAATGGAATATTCATAGTCACTGAAAGAATATGAGAAGATATTTTAATAAGTTTATTTCTCAAATAATATTTAGTATACAATATTAAAAATGATAGTACATAAACCATTCTCACCTGACTATAATAAGAGTGAAATAATACTTTTTGGTTGATTTATTTTACAAAATCAGTTAATGATATTTTCTGGACCTATTTAAGATACTAGAAGAAGAGAATGATTTTAGTTCTATTGGAGGTTTAAAATTACCAGTTGATATTGATAGTATATAGAATTATTTTGAGTATAATTGTGTATAATCAATATGATGAATTTGAATACAAATATAATTAAAGTTTTAATTTTAGGTATCTTATAATTGGATTATATGTATCCAGTAAGTATTTCTTGGATTGAAAATAGCATAAAAACATCATCATATTAGGATATATACATTTCATTATAAATAAAATTGATCATTATGTAATGATGATGGTTTTAGGTGTAGATTTGATACCTGGATTCAAAAGGTAAGGATTTGTAGTTAGAGAACACTGTTATTTTTTAAAATTTTTTCTGCTTTGCTAAGCATCTATAAATTTTGGTAGCATTAGAAACTAGTACTTTACCTAAGTGTACACAATAAAATTAGACGGTCAAGAAAATTAATTGGATTGCTTAATGTTTAGTCTAATTTATTTATTATAATTGACTAAACACCTGTCTATAAATCTGCAAACCAAAAATGTTTGAAAATCATTAGTATCATAATCAGTTGAGAAGTTGGATTGAATCTGAGGGAAATGCTTACAGTTTGTAAACAAACACCTGAGTAAATGAGAAATGTAAGCCTAAAAAAGAAGATATAGGAGGAATAAGCAGAATAAGAGGAAAGCTCAAGAGTAGAGGTAAATAATCTGATGCTTTCTTGTCTCAGCATTGCAAAAATGTCAAGGATGATGAAAACAAAGCAAACAAATTAAAAACAAACCAGAGCTGAGAGAGCCCATTTAGACCAGGAGGAAATGATTAGGGTAAAATATTTTCAGTAAGATAATGGATAAAATTAAGGTCACACTATAATAGGGAATAGAGTTGATAGAATCAGTACTTTAAGAGTAGGTGTGTAAGGAGACAAGTGGTAGGAAAGTAGCAGTGATGGTAGATATTGATATCATTTTGGTATATTGTAGTGGAGATAATATAGTTGAGCCATAGAAAAGAAGTTGAGGCTACCAGAATGGGAAGTGTAGTAGAGTGGGGAATAGAGGAATAGAGGAAAGATATTCATTCCCTTTAAAGTAAAGGTCTCTGATCTGGAAATTTTTTCTTTACTTGATGAGTAAATTTTTTCTTTACTTGATTCATATTTCATTTGAATTCTCAGCAAACTGCTTTAACATCCTCTCGGGTAAATAAAAATATGAGATTCTACTAGAGTATTGCAGTAGTCTACTAGAAAATACATTGCATTGCATTTAAATTTCTATTCCTATTTCTAATTCTATAAATAGAATTGATAAATCTTCTAGTTTCCTATTTCTGCTGTAACAAATTATCAAAAACTTAGCAGCTTAAAGCAACACAAATTTATCAGCTTATAGTTCTGGAGGTCGGAAGACTGATATGGATATCACTGGGCTAAAATCAAGGTGTTGGTAGGGTTGCATCTCTTTCTGGAGGCTCTAGGAGAGTGTTTTCTTTCTTTCTGGCTTCTAGAGGCTGCTTGCAATTCTGTCTTCTTCCCAAAATTAGCTAGTTGAATCTTTCTCACATTGCATCACTATGACACTAACTTTTCTGCTTCCCTCTTCCATATTTAAAGATCTTTATGATTACATTGGGCCCACTAGGATAATCCAGATTAATCTCCCCTTTTCAATCTACTGATCAGTAATCTTCATTGCATCTGCAACCTTGATTCCCCCTTGCCATAAAAGCTACATATTCACAGATGCTTTAGGGAACTATTATTTTGCTTGCCACAAAGATGTTCTTACCTTCACTTATCTCTTTTATTTTTAGTTACTTTATGGAAAATAAAAAGAACAGAGAGAATAGTATAATGAACTCCTACTTTCAATAATTATCAATTTTGCAAATCTTGATCTGTCATTTCATTGTTTTAATGTAAATCTCAGACATTATGCCATTTCATCTGTAAAAACTTTTGAAATCAGATAAGAACTCCCTCCTTTTCTCCTTTTAAAAAATATAAACTTTTCCTCCTTTTTTCTTAAAAAATCTCCAGTACCATCATACATCTATAAACATTAACAGGGGCTTCTGGGTGGCTCAGTCGGTTGAGTGTCCTGGATGATGTATTGTGGTTTTTCTATCTCTGTCCCTTCCCCACTCATGTACTGTCTCACTCTGTCTCTCAAAAATAAATAAATGTAAAAAAATGTTTTTTAGATCATTAACAGAATTTCTTTATACACTCTAATATGTGGTTAATGTTTACATTTCCTCAGTTGCTCCATAATTTATTTTTGTAATTGATTTGTTTGGATTGGGAACACAATAAGGTTCACACTGCATTTTCATCTGGGTTCAAGTTATCTGTAATTTTTTTTACATTTATTTATACAGAGAGAGAGAAGGACACAGAATCTGAAGCAGACTCCAGGTTCTGAGCAAGCGTTCAGCATAGAGCCTGACTCGGGGCTTGAACCCACGAACTGTGAGATCATGACCTGAGCTGAAGTCAGACACTTAACCTACCGAGCCACCCAGGCTCCCCAAGTTACCTGTAATTCAAAGCATGTAAAGTCACAGAGTTTTATTTTGTTTTGTTTCATTTTGTTTTAAAGATCAGGTATCCTATGCTTTTTTGTATGTTGCTGAAAACAAAATTCTTTGCCTGTTTCCTTTCTGAACTGTTAGACTATATGTGAGGAAGTACGTGGGTTGTTCAGAGTACCACAAGTTGAAAAATAGACTTTAGAGTTTTAAAATTTGTTTTCTAGAGATGGTTCCATCTTTTAAGGAATTGGAAAAATGATATTTTTAAGTTAGCCCAAGCTATTCCTACTTCATGATGCTTTTGTGGGGGTAGATTTCCCTTAGAATATTGAAAAGAGGAAAATATTTAAAAAAACATAGAAGATGTGAAAATTAGGGGCGCCTGGGTGATTCAGTCGGTTAAGAGTCCAACTCTTGGTTTCAGCTCAGGTCATGTCACAGTTTTGTTGGTTCAAGCCCCACATTGGGCTCTACTGACAGCACAGAGCTTGCTTGGCATCCTCTCTCTCTTTCTCTCTCCCCCTCCCCCACTTGCACTGTCTCTGTCTCTCAAAATAAGTTAATTAATTAAAAAAAGAAAATGTGAAAATAAGACTGGAGTTGATTCTTTTGGTTGTGTTGAATGGTATTTTTTATCTATGACATAAGTTATTGGAAGGATTAGGATGGGATCCAGTTTTTACATGTCTCTTCTTTTAAGTGAATATTTAAAAGCAATGAAAAAATAAAATATTCATTTGACAAAGACTCTATAGTACTTAGGATTATATAGCAAGATGCTAAAAGTGGATTAGTCAACTCTATTTTCTTACTTAGATTTCTTCTAAGTTATAGGATATCCAAGACCTCGGTTAATAGGCTAAATATACTTGAAGAACTGGATTTGAGGGCAATCAGGAGAGAAACAGAATACTGATGAGGAACATACTTTGGTTTATTGAGAGTTCCATTTATAAATAATCTATACATTATTTTTATTGGTTACTTACATAATTCAGAAGGTTCCTTACTGTGATTCTCTTCCATCCTTAGGTAGTTTATTGAATTTTTCTTTGCGTTTTCTAGTTCTATCTTAAACAAAATTTCTTTGCAATTTGAGGTAATATACAATACTTTTGTGTTTTGACAGTTATTCAACATAGGTGTTAGGTGAATTCATTTACTTACGTATATTACTTACTATGTACTTATTATTTATTGAAGGCCTATTTTATATATAACTCTATACTAGGCATTTTGTAATTGGGCCATCATTTTTTTGAATTTGCAAGGCCAGAATACACTAAATGAACCATTTTTATTTTTATGTGATTAATGATTTGCATCAAATGTATTTAATTCATTTTTTAACTTTTATGAAAGTTCTTTGATCCTTTGCCCTTTCTTACTCTTTACCTTGTACTTCTTTTTTTTTTTAAATCATTTTTTAGTGTATTTGCTCTTTGTCCTTCATTTATATTAACTTCTATTTATATTCTCTTCGCTATAAGCTCTTTTGTTCTAAAATAATAGAACCTGGAAGATATTTAAAACATATTTCTTTTGCTAAAATTTTATTCTCCTAACAAGTCTAATACTCTTATTGAGACTATCAATATACCAAAATAGTTCTTTAAATCACTATTTCTCTTTTATTATCAATTTTTCTTTAAAAGGATTGAAAAATGTTTAATCTTGATCTGCTCAGTGTAATCTTCAATGAATTATCTTCAAATCAAGCTTTCTTATTCTCTGATAACTAATTTCTGCCTTCACACAAAGCAGGATTATACATTTATCATAAAAAATTTATTTAATTTTAACTTTCACAATACCCATGTATTTTATGCTGAGGAGAGCTATAAGATTAAAAACTTGGAGTAAAAGATAAATATTGAGAGGATACAGTCTAAGAGGTAAACACTTGAGAGTTGACAACTGAAAACAAAGTGGGGAAGAACAAGGAAGGAAGAATTTGAGGTGTAATTTATGCATAATAAAACTCACAGGTTTTAAATACTCAGTTTAATGAGTTTTGAAAGTTATATATATCCATGTAGCCATCAAAATATGATATAGAATACCTTATATTTCTTAAAGTTTCTTCCTGCTCCTTTCCAGTTAATTTCCCCCTTCCACACCTTTCCTGAGGCAATGAGTTCTTAGTTTTTATCATGATTTAGTATTGTTTGTTCTCAGACTTCATATAAATAGAATCTTACAATATGTATTGTGGGTGTGTCTTTCATGCAATGTAATGTTTTTGAGATTTTTCTGCCAAGTTGAATGTATCAGTAATTTCCCCCCTTTTTATTACTGTATAGTATTCCATCCAATATTTTTATTGAAAAATTACATTTCCATTAAAAATATAGATATGCTCATCACAGAAAATACAACAGGGTAGAGAGAAAAACATTCTGAAATTATCCATGCATCAAATATTCAGATACAGATAACAATTAGGTACTTTTTGGGTGTATTTTATTTCAGTATTTTTTATGTTTAGTTTTTGTTGTATGGAAATAAATGACCACTCAGATAAGAACAGAGCCTATTTGTTTAGAGCTTGTTATAGTGAGGGAGTTAGCCACCATTGCTTGCATTTGGCAAAGACTCAAAAACAAGTAGGGGAGTGGGGAAAGTTTTATAGTGGAAAAAAAAAAAGGGTAGATTTCAGATATGCTTTTATAGGAGATTGCTGGTATGGGGACCTGGAGGCAGGCTAACTATAAGTGGGGTATCCTATGTGATTAGTGTGGAAGTCATATTTGGGTTTCTCTTATTTGTACTGAGTTTGAAGTGTGTGGGGGGTAGGAGTCTGCAAAAACTAGGGAACCTGGCAGTCATTGACCAAATCCTGAAGTTCTGGGCTGATTACTGTAAAGTTGTGATTTGGCTTCCTGGAATGGTTGCTGCAGGGATCCTGGTTTTGTTTCGTAGGCTGGTTGCTGCAGTTTCTCGGCCAGAATCCCGTTGTTGTACCTGGTCTGGCCATTGTATATTGTTTGTTTGGTATTTCAGTTATATAATGGATATTATGCTATCTTATGTTATGGATCTTCCATAGAATTTTACATCCTAGGTTTTTTGGGTTAACATTAGAAGATAAACTTTTTTTATGTTATGAATTTTTTCTTTACATAAATTTAATGGCTTTGTAACATTCCATCCAGTGGAAACACTCTTCCTTTATTATTGGAAATTCAGGTTGTTTCAGTTTTATCCATTTTAAAAATAATGATGTAATCAATGTATGAGCATTAAGACAGTAGTATATATAGTACTATTTCCCCAGACTAGATTCCTAAAGGTAAAATAGTTGGGTAATATACTTGTATATATTTTGCTGAAAGGATTCACAAATTTAAACTCACTTTAGTAATATATAACTGCCAGTTTAATGATACTGTCACAAGCTTTAGGTGTTTAAAAATATTTTTCTTACTTTGGTAAATGAAAAATAGAAATTGTAGTTATTTTAATTTGTACTTTTTGTTATTAGTGATCTTGGTTATTTTCCTATACATTTGTTAACCAATTGAGTTTCTTACATGAATTTTTTTCTTCATATCTTTTACTGTCATCTCTTCGTTCTTAGTAATTTTATGTTAGTTTGTATAAAAATTTTATATATTAAATATGTCAATCATTTAGCTCTTTGTTCATTATTTATATATATATACACATATATTTGTACGTATTTGGGTATAGTTAAATCTACTCATCCCTTCCTTTTTATCTTCTAAGCAAAGACTCTACAATTCAGAATTTTGATTAAATAATCATTTCTATTTTGTTTTATTTTTCAGTGCTTTGATCTTTTATATTTTAATGTTTTTTATCCAGTTGGAATTTGTTTTGGTGTATAGTATGACTCTAAAGTTATTTTTCCTACAAATAACCCATCAGTTTTATCATAGTGTTTAACTGATTCTTCCATTTTCCACTAGTTGTGATATTCCTTTGTCATACATTAACTTTTGATAGATATTAGGATTTGTATCTGGGATAACAATGTTCTTCCATCTTTCTGCCTGTTCTTATGTCAGTACCATACTAACTTAATATTTAGGCTAAAGACTGGCCAAAATGTATAGAATGGGTTTTGGAACATTTGAAAGGAAATGCAGTTTTTGTGCCCATCAACCAGATTGCATTTCTGTAGTCAAACAAAGTTTGATTTATTACAAAAGGGGAGATTGTGTATGATAGGGAACCATGAAATGTCTCAGTAAGAGGGTGTTAGGAAAGGCTTGTTATAGAATTCGGGTGTGTGTTAGGTGCTTCAGAAAAAAAATTTTTTAATGTTTTATTTATTTCTGAGAGAGAGAGAGAGACAGCGTGAGCAGGGGAGGGTCATAGAGAGAGGGAGACACAGAATCCAAAACAGGCTCCAGGCTCTGAGCTGGCTTTCAGCACAGAGGCCGACGCAGGTCTCAAACCCATGAGCTGTGAGATCATGACCTGAGCCAAAGTTGGATGCACAACCAACTGAGCCACCCAGGTGCCCCTGTTAGGTGGTTTTAGAAAAGTTCAAAGAAGTATGAATTGAATGTTGTCAGAAGGTAGGGAATAATTCTATTCTTTGAATCCTAAGAATTTTTATGGAGGAGGCCAGAGGAATGACATGGATGGGGCTAAAGCTATAATTGCTTAAAGAAACAGCAGTTGTTTATGTAAGCTGGATGTGGGGCACATTTAATTATTAGTATGGTTTGTACAGTGTTCTTACATTTATCAGCACCTAGATGTGATTCTTTGGTAGTTTTGTTTTTGTTTTGCTTCATCACCGTCATAGAGTGGCCTTGTTTGATGTGGGTTTTCTGTGAATTTGTTCATGTTCAACAGGAGAATGTCATGGCTTAGTTTTTAGTGCCAGGTAAACTCCAGCTGACAGCTGTTAGAGGCTGCTTTGTTTTCTTTTTTAACAATTTCTTTTAAAGTAGCTTTTGTAGCTAAAGTTGCTATAATATCTTGCTAGGTAGGCCTGGTTCAAACCCTTCACTTTTAATTGATCTTGTCTTTACAGTTAAAGTGGGTTTCTTATGGGGAACATAAGGTTTAGGTCTTGTTTTTTTTAATCCATTTTAACAATCTCTATCTTTTAAATTGGTGCATTTAGTCCTTTGATGTTTAATATATGGTTATTTATATAGTAGGATTAATATCTACCATATTTGTTAACTTTTTCTATTTGTTGCATATGTTTTTTGTTTCTTTTTTTAAATTCTACCAAATATTTATTTTTTGTGATTTTTTTTATTTAAAATTTTATTTACATCCAAATTTGTTTACATATAGTGTAAAAATTGTTTCAGGAGCAAAACTGAGTGATTCATCACATATATAACACCAGTGCTCATCCCAGCAAGTTCCCTCCTTAATGCCCATCAGCTCTTTAGCCCATCTCCCCACCCAACACCCCTCCCATAAACTTCAGTTCATTCTCTGTATTTGAGGATCTCTTATGGCTTGCCTCATATTCTGTTTTTGTTTTATTTTTTCCTTCCCTTCCCCTGTGTTGATCTGTTGTGTTTCTTAAATTCCACATGTGAGTGAAATCATATGATATTTGTTTTTCTCTGGCTGATTTATTTTGCTTAGCAAAATATATTTTATTCCATCCACGTTGTTGCAAATGGCAAGATTTCATTCTTTTTGATTGCTGAGTAATATTTCGGTGTGTGTGTGTGTGTGTGTGTGTGTGTGTATGTGTATACACAACCTCTTTATCCATGCTGTAGTTGATGGACATTTTGGCTCTTTGCATAAATTGGCTATTGTTGATAGTGCTGTTATAAACATTGGGGTACATGTGTCCCTTTGAATCAGCATTTTTGTATTCTTTGGATAAATATCTAGTACTCCAGTTTCTGGGTCATAGGATAACTCTATTTTTAATATTTTGAGGAACCTCTATACTATTTATCAGAGTGGCTTCACCAGTTTGCATTCCCACCAACAGTGTAAAAGTATTCCCTTTCTCTGCATCCTCACTAACTTCTGTTGTTTCCAGAGTTGTTAATTTTAGCCATTCTGAGAGGTGAGAGGTCATATCTCATTGTGGTTTTGGTTTGTATTTCTCTGATGATGAGTGATGTTGAGCATGTTTTCATGTGTCTGTTAGCTTTCAGGATGTCTTCTTTGGAAAAGTGTCTCTTCATCTTCTGCTCATTATTTAACTTTATTATTTGTTTTTTGGCTGTTGAGTTTGATAATTTTTTTATAGATTTTAGATACTAACCTTTTATCAGATAAGTCATTTGCAAATATCTTCTCCCATTTTGAAAGTTGCTGTTTTTGTTTTGTTGATTGTTTCCTTTGCAGTGCAGATTTTTTTATCTTCATGAGGTCCCAGTAGTTAATTTTTGCTTTTGTTTGCCTAGCCTCTGGAGACATGTCTAATAAGAAGTTGCTGCAGCCGAAGTCAAAGAGTGACTGTTCGCACAGTGACTGTGCTGACTGTTTTCTTCTTTAGAATTTTGATGGTTTCCTGGCTTACATTTAGGTCTTTCGTCCATTTTGAGTTTATTTTTGTGTATGGTATGAGAAAGTGGTGCAGTTCATTCTTCTGCATGTCGTTGTCCAGTTTTCCCAGCACCATTTGCTGAAAAGACTGTCTTTCTTCCATTGGATACTTTTTCCTGCTTTGTCAAAGATGAGTTGGGCATACATTTGTGGGTCCATTTCTAGATTTTCTATTCTGTTCCATTGATATGTCTGTGTTTGTGCCAGTACCATAATATCTTGATGATTACAGCTTTGTAATATAGTTTGAAGTCTGGAATTGTGATGCCTCCAGGTTTGGTTTTCTTTTTCAATGTTACTTTGGAAACCAGAAAAGACCTCCAAATAGCCATACTAATTTTAGAATTGTTTGTTCTAGCTCTGTGAAGAATGCTTTGTTTCTTTCATTTTTTTCTTCTACTCTTTTTTTTTTTTTTTTGCCTTTTCAGGTTTAAAAAAATTTTTTTAATGTTTTATTTATTTTTAAGAGAGAATGAGAGAGAGCATGAGTGGGTGAGGGGCAGAGCGAGAGAGGAACACAGAATCCAAAGCAGGCTCCAGGCTCTGAGCTGTCAACACAGAACCCAATGCAGGGCTTGAACCCACGAACTGTGAGATCATGATCTGAGCTGAAGTCAGATGCCCAACTGACTGAGCCACCCAGGTGCCCCACCTTTTCAGGTTTTACTGAACATTTTATATGATTGAATTTTCTCTCACTTCTTAGCTTAGCAATTATACTTCTTTTTATACTTTAGTGAGTTTGTGCCCTTGGAGTGTGACTTTAATAAGTACTTCTCAGTTTATTTTTTTCCCTTAAGTGAGACAGGAAGCCCAGAGTTGGTATTACCCTTCCGTATCTTGAGGGTTGGGGAACGAGAGTTGAGTATTTCCCGTCTCCCAATTGATTAGGCTCTGATAAAATTGTTTCTTTCAAAGGAAGGACTTGTTGAAAACAACAGAATGGTCTGGTCATATTTCACAATAGCTACATTTTTCTTCTTCCTGCCAGGAGCAGGAGGGAATTTTCTTGTCTTCACTGTGAGGACCTGGTAGAGCTTCTGGACGTAAAACTCCCAAAGGTGTGAGAGACCACCTAAGACTGGGTCCATTGACATTTTTAACTCACACTTGTCCACAGGAAGCCTCCAGCTTTGTCAACACCAGTTTAGAATTTCCTTCTCTGCTACTAGTTCATATATTCCTTCTCTGGTACTGGTCCAATAGTATAAGTTTCTGCTATTGGGCTTCTGTGATTCTCTGTATCTGCCTGTCTTTTCTCTCTAGTTTTGGGGCAGTGGTTTGCCCTGTGCCCTCACTTGTCTGACATATCTAAGAAAAATTATTAATTTTCAGCTTTTTTCCTGTGTAGATGGGACTTACAAATTCTAATTTCCTGTATGCCAGACTAGAAACTAGAACTTAAGTATCTTTTTTTAAACAACAAATGAACCTAAAATCTTGACATCTATACTGAAATTAATTGAAATAATTAGTAAAAGGTTTTAGCATCATAATAGTAAACAATAGTTGTAGCACCCGGGTGGCTCATTTGGTCCAATTCTTGATTTTGGCTCAGGTCATAATCTCACAGCCCTGTGTGGGACACCATGGCAGTATAGAGCCTGCTTGGGATTCTTCCTCTTGTTCTCTCTCTGTCCATCCTCCACTTGTGTAGATGAGTGTGCATGTGCTCTCTCTCTCAAAATAAATAAATAAACTTAAAATAATAGTAAATAATTGTTAATGATATACAACTTAGTGGGTTATTTTCAGAATTTAAATCTGATTTTGAAGTTCATTAGTTAAGGGTATAAATTTAACTTTTTCAGTTATATTGAGGATTGCGGTGAGTTATTTTAAATTCATGAAGTGTTTAGCAAGTATCTAAATGTAACTTGAATTCTTTTTCTATTAAACTTCAATTATTATTTTTTTTTTTTTAGCAGCTCCTGGGTGGCTCAGTTGGTTAAAAGTCTGACTCGATTTTGGCTCAGGTTATGATCTCGTGATCATGAGATCAAGCCCCATGTTGGGCTCTGCACTGAGCCTGGGGTCTGCTTATGATTCTTTCCCTTCTTCTCCTTCTGTCCCTCCCGCACTTGCATGTGTGCTCTCTCTTTCAAAAAATTAAATAAAAATTTAAAAACCACAAAACTTCTATTTGTTTTTACTTTACAAGTAATATGTATTCTTGTGAAAAACTAGAAAATACAGATAAGCAAAAAAGAAAAATTTTTTTACCACATATTACCACAATTAATGTTTTGCAGTATTTATTTCTAGATGTTTTTCTGTGTTTATGATTAATGCAAAGTTTTTATATCAAAATGAGATCTATATATTCTTTGTAACTTTTTCCTGCTTAATGTGTTATGAACATTTTCCTGGTCTGGTTATTTAGTTATTTTTCATATGGTTGAGTAGTTGCCTAGAATTCTGTTATACTTATGGATTCTAGCTTATTTAAGTAAATCCCCAGTTATTTCTAATATTTTACTTTATGAAATACTATAAGAAATATCTTTGTGCATTTTTATATACTCAGAATTTTTCTTAGGAGAACAAGTACAGAGCTAAAGAGTAAGCCTATTTTTTTTTAAGGTTTTTGATATATATAATTGAATTGTCTCACTGAAAATTTATAGGCATTTGTATTTTTATTAGAAGTTTATATTTATTTGTCAAGTATACCTCAGTAAATATGGGGTAGGAGTGAAGAAGTTTACTTGCTTTGTTTTACCTTTGGAAACCCTAGGAATTGCCATTATTTTAAAAATCTGACTGTATAATAGGTAAGAGATGGTAACTACTCTTTCAATCATCTATTCAGTTATTTTACTTGACCTGTTTTTCAATGCTTTATTTCATTCTATTAATCTGTGTCTTCCTATATTAATACTATGTTTACATTATGACCACTTTATATTTCATAATTTTATAGCTCTCCCACTGTTTGTATTTCCCTTTTAAAAATTCTTGGTTAGTTTCAGGTTTAAATTTCCAAATAGACTTTAGTTTTCATTTTCTGAAGTTTCATAAAAAATGCAGAAGGGATTCTGATTATTCTCTTACATTTCTACTCACCACTTCCCCCCCCATTTTTTCCCAAATTTTTATTTAAATTCCAGGTAGTTAACATACAGTGTAATATTACTTTCAAGTATAGAATTTAGTGATTCATTGCTTACATACAACACACAGTGTTCATCATAACAAATGCCCTCCTTAATACCTGTCACCTATTTAATCCATCCCACCGCCCATCTCCCCTCCAGTAACCTTCAGTTTGTTCTCTATAGTTAAAAATCTGTTTCTCTTCCCTGCCCCTGCCCCCACATTCATCTGTTTTGTTTCTTAAATGCCACATATGAATGAAATCATAAGGTATTTGTCTTTCTCTGACTGACTTATTTCACTTAGTATAATACTTTGTAGCTACATCCACATCATTGCAAATGGGAAGATTTCATTCTTTTTGTTGGCTGAGTAATATTCAGTTGTATATATATATCACCTCTTCTTTATCCATTCATTAGTTGATGGACATCTGGACTCTTTGCATAATCTGGCTGTTGTTAATGCTGCTATAAACATCAGTGTGCATGTATCCCTTAAAATCAGTATTTTTGTATCCTTTTGGTAAAAACCTAGTGGTTTAATTGCTGGATCATAGGGTAGTTCTATTGTTAACTTTTTGAGGAATCTCCATACTGTTTTCCAGAGTGGCTGCACCAGTTGTATTCCCACTACTAGTGTTAAGAGGATTCCCTTTTCTCTACAACTTCTCCAACACTTGTTTCCTGTATTAATTTCAGCCATTCTGACTAGTGTGAGGTGATATCTCATTGCAGTTTTGGTTTGTATTTCCCTGATGATGGGTAATGTTGAACATCTTTTCATGTGTTTGTTGGCCATCTGTATGTTTTCTTCAGAAAAATGTCTGTTTATGTCTTCTGCCCATTTTTTAACTGTATTATTTGTTTTTTGGGTGTTGAGTTTGATAAATTCTTTATAGATTTTGGGTACTAATACTAACCCTTTATCGGTTATATCATTTGCAAATATCTTCTCCCATTTTGAAGGTTGCTGTTTTTGTTTTGTTGATTGTTTCCTTTACTGTGCAGAAACTTTTTATCTTGATGAAGTCCCGGTAGTTTATTTTTGCCTCAGGAGGCATATCTAGTAAGAAATTGCTACAGCCAGTGTTAAAGAGACTGCCTGTGTTCTCTTCTCGGATTTTGATATTTTCCTGTCTCACATAGAGGTCTTTCATCCATTTTGAATTTACTTTTGTGTATGGTGCGCAAAAGTGGTCCAGTTTCATTCTTTTGCATGTCAGTGTCCAGTTTTCCCAACACCATTTGTTAAAGAGACTGTCTTGTTCCCACTGGAGATTCTTCCCTGCTTTGTTGAAGATTAGTTGACCATATAGTTGTGGGTTCATTTCTGGGTTTTCTATTCTGTTTCATTGATCTATGTGTTTGTTTTTTTGCCAGTACCATACTGTCTTGTTCCCTATAGCTTTGTAATATAACTTGAGGTGTAGAATTGTAATATGTCCCACTTTGCTTTTCTTTTTCAAGATTGCTTTGACTTTTTGGGGTCTTTTATGGTTCCATACAAGTTTTAGGATTGTTTGTTCTAGCTCTGTGAAAAATGCTGGCACTATTTTGATAGAGATTTCATTATATGTGTAGATTGCTTTGGGTAGTATAGACATTTTAACAATATTTGTTCTTCCAATCCATAAACATGGAATGTTTCTTTGTATCATCTCAATTTCTTTCACTAGTGTTTTATAGTTTTCAGAGTATAGGTCTTTTACCTCTTTGGTTAGGTTTATTCTTAGGTATCATGTGGTTTTTGGTGCAATTGTAAATGGGATCAATTGCTTGATTTCTCTTTCTGGTGTTTCATTCCTGTATAGAAATGCAACAGATTTCTATATGTTGATTTTGTATACTGTGACTTTACTGACTTTGTGTGTTCTAGAATTTTTTGGTGGAATCTTTTGGGTTTTTTATATGGAGTATCATGTCATTTGCAAATAGTGAAAGTCTGACTTCTTCCTTGCTGATTGCAGTGCCTTTTATTTTTTATTTTTTGTCTGATTGCTGAGGCTAGGACTTCCAGTACTGTATTAAATAACAGTGCTGAGAGTGGTCATCCCTGTGTTGTTCCTGACTGCAGAGGAAAAGCTCACAGTTTTTCTCCATTGAGGATTATATTAGCTATGGGTTTTTGTATATGGCCAGTCTTGCAGCCCCACTGGTTACAAAAACTCCCACAAATCAGCTGTTCTCATTTTCCCAGCCAATGGGTTTGGCTTATTTTCATAGCCATTTGCATACCCTGTAAGCTCCATTCTTTCTTGCTTTTTTTCTGAGACCAGGGCTCCTTCCCTTCCACAGTACCTGCTATTCATTTCTCCCCCAAACCATATTGGCACTTTATGCCTTTTTCAGTGCAGCATCTTCTCTCCCTCCAGTTTTCTGTTTGTTTTGTCAGTCCTCTGATCAATTTCTTGAGTATTCAGAATGATTTAGTAGTTATATCGCTGTGTTCAAGGGCAGAAGCAAGTCTAGGGTTCTACTACTATGCTGCCATCTTAACTCTCTCTCCCTCCCCCCATACACTGTAAAACTTAATTTGGGGAAAGTTTGACATGTTTTGAATATTGAAACTTCTGAGTTTATGATATGCCTCTCTAGTTATTCATTATTTTATATTGATCAGTGTTTGTAGTTGGGTTGGTTGTTGCTTGATTGACACTTTCTTGCTAGGTTTTATCCTATAATTTTATTCGTTTTGTTTTTATTTGTTTTGTTATTTTGAATAGGAATCTTTTAACTTTTTTAATTTAATGCTAATCTAGGAGAAAGCTAATATTTTGCTATATTTATTTTGTAATTGTTTCAATAAACTTATTAAATTCAAGTTAGAATAGAGAGATCCCTAGATTTATTGGAGATATATTTAAGAGATTGTACCAGTTTGTATTTCTTGAATAAATTCTACTTGATGATGTTATAATTTAAAAAAATTAGTTAATTTAAAATAAATTTACATCCAAGTTAGCATATAGTGCAACAATGATTTCAGGAGTAGAATCTTTAATGCCCCTTATCCATTTAGCCCATCCCCCCTCCCACAACCCCTCCAAGTAACCCTCTGTTTATTCTCTGTATTTAAGAATCTTTTATGTTTTGTCCCACTCCCTGTTGTTGTATTATTTTTGCTTCCCTTCCCTTATGTTCATCTGTTTTGTAACTTAAAGCCTCATATGAGTGAAGTCATATGATATTTGTCTTTCTCTGACTAATTTCGCTTAGCAATATTGCCCTTTGGTTCCATCCATGTAGCTGCAAATGGCAAGATTTCATTCTTTTTGATTTTTGAGTAATGCTCCATTGTATATATATACCACATCTTATTTATGCATAATAAAGTTATACTTTTTAAAATACATAAGTAGAATTACTTTTCAAATATTTTACTTGTGACCTTTATATTTCTAAAATTTTTTAATGTTTATTTTTTAGAGAGAGACAGAGACAGAAACAGAGACAGAGAGGCAGAGTGTGAGCAGGAATGGGGCAGAGAGAGGGAGACACAGAATCTGAAGCAGGCTCCAGGCTCTGAGCTTGTCGGCACAGATCCCAATGTGGGGCTCAAACCCATGAGCTGTGAGATCATGACCTGAGCTGAAGTCAGATGCCTAACTGACTAAGCCAACCAGGTGCTCCCATATTTCTTAATAGAATTGATGCATTGATGGGCAATTTGTGTGTATGTGTGTGTGTGTGTGTGTGTTTCTATATTAGGTTTTTGAATCTGAGTTTAATCCATTTTTTTCTCTATCTGAAATAAAGTACCTTGTGCCTTGAAGGTTTGAAAAATACTCATTTGGCTGGGATCAGTATTTTTGAGGGAGTGTTTTTTTCTAAACAAAAACTTTATGGTAATTGTTCAATTTGGATTATGCCTTTTTTTAATGAAACTTTTCCAATTTATATTTTCAGAGTAAATCCCAGGTTTTATCCAATGTTTCACATTTGTTAGTACACAGTTATATATATTTTTTATAATAAAATCTCTTTGGTAATTATATAACTATATTTCTCAATTTAATATTGTTTTCTTTTTGTTAACTTTTCAAGTAATTTGTCTTTTTATTGGCCTTTTAAAAGAACAGGTTAATGGAACTGATACTTAACCATTTAAATTTTAAAAATTTTTGCCTTTCACTAATGTATTCTCTATAACATCTAGTGTTTGGAATTTGAGATTTTTCTTTTTGTAATTCTGTGAGATAAATCATTATAAATGTTCTAATAACATTGGAAAGGAAGGCTAGAAAGTATTTTCTATGTAGGTAGACACATTTCATTATATTTGTAAATCTTACTAATTATGTATATAGTTCCTCCATATCCTTGGTTTTGACTTACCAAATTAGTTAATAATGGGTAGGTATATTATTCCACACATCTGTTATGTTTCCTTCGTTTTTCTTCTTTTTATTAATTTATCTTTAATATTTTAAAGATAATCTCTTTATAGATTGGCCTATTCTGGGCATCTAATAAAATAGCATTATTTGGTATGTAGATTTTTGTGACATATTCATTTTTAATGCTTTTTGTTTTCTTTTTCTTGATTTTTCTTTATAGGTTGTATTTTCTTTCCCTTTTTTAGTGTCGAATGTGGGGTGTGTGTGTGTGTATGTGTGTGTGTATGTGTATACATAAGTAGACGTACACATGTATAGACAAAATAAAGAAAGGATTTGCGTGCATGTGTGTGCATACATATTTTTTATTTTGTGCCTAATCTCTGGTCTGCTCTGGAGAATGTTCCGTGTACACTTAGGATGGAATGCTCTGAATATATCTGTTAAATACATCTGGTCCAATGTGTCATTCAAAGCCAATTTCCTTGATCTTCTGTTTTGATCATCTATCCATTGATATGTGGTGTGTTAAATTCCCCTACTATTGTATTACTATTGATTAGTTCCTTTACATTTTTTGTTGACTGTTTTGTGTATTTGGGTGTTTTCATGTTGGGTGCATAAATATTTATAATGGTTACATCTTCTTTTTGGATTGTCCTCTTTATGATTATATAGTGTCCTTTGTCTCTTGTTACAGTCTTTGTTTTAAAGTCTATTTTGTCTGATATAAGTATTACTACCCCTGCTTTCTTTTGACATCTACTTGCATGATAGATGTTTCTCCATCCCCTCACTTTCAATCTGCATGTATTTTTAGGTCTGAAATGTGTGCTTTGTAGGCAGCATAAGATGGGTCCTGTTTTTCTTATCCATTCTGTCACCCCATGACTTTTGATTGTAGCATTTGGTCCATTTACATTCAAAGTAAATTAATAGGTATGTATTTGTTGTCGTTTTGGTATTTGTTTTGTTGGTGTTTTATGATCTACTTGGATCCCTTTCTTTTTATTTTTTGTATATCTGTTACTAGCTTTCTAGTTACCATTAGGTTTGTGTATATACTGTTAATGTATGTTATATACATATAGCAGTCTGTAATACATTGATGGTCACTTACTCTTATTTATGGTCTTTACTTTCCACTCACAGTCCCTTTTAACATTTCTTGTAGGGCTGATTTAGTGGTCATAAATTCTTTTAACTTTCTTTTGTCTGGAAAACTCGTTATCTCTCCTTTTGTTGCTGGATAGAGTATCTTGGTGCAGTTTTTTCCCCTTTAGCACTTTGAGCATATCATGCCACCATCTTCTGGCTTGCAAAGTTTTGCTGAAAAATATGCTGATAGCCTTATGGGGTTTCTTTTGTATGTAACTGTCTTTTAAAAATTTTGTTTAAAAATTTTTTTCCTTATCACTGCTTTTTGCCATTTTAATTAACTATGTGTCTTGGTGTGGACTTCTTTGGGTTGACTTTGTTGGGGGTTATCTGTGCCTCCTGTATCTGGATTTCTGTTTCCTTCCTCAGATTAGGGAAGTTTTCAGCTTTATTTCTTTCAATAAATTTTATGCCCCTTTATCTCTCTCTCCTTCTAGGAACCTTATATTGTGAATGTTATTATGTTTGGTGGTGCCACTGAGTCCCCTAAGTCTATTCCCATTTTGTATAATTCTTTTTCTCTCACTTTTACAGCTTGATTACTTTCCATTACTCTGCCCTCCAGGTCACTGATTCATTCTCCTTCCTCCACCCTGATATTTATTCAATCTAGTGTATTTTTTAAAATATTTTTATTTATTTCTAGGAAAGAGAGAGAGAGAGCATGAGCAGGGGAGGGTCAGAGAGAGAGGGAGACACAGACTCTGAAATAGGCTCCAAGCTCTGAGTTGGCAGTCAGCACAGAGCCTGACGTGGGGCTCAAACCCACGAACCGTGAGATCATGACCTAAGTGAAAGTCGGACGGTTAACTGACTAAGCCACCCAGGCGCCCCAATCTAGTGTATTTTTAATTTTATTTATTGTGTTCTTCATCTCTGATTCTTCCCTATTCATCTTGCAAATGATATTAGGTACAACACTTTCTAAGCTCTTTGTATTTAAGAATATCTTTCTGTAGTCCTAATATATAAATAAAAAATTGGATGGTTAAAAATTCCTCCTTATAGTTTTTCTCTCAAAATCTGTGTTGTTGCATTTTCTTTTGAAATGTTTTGAGTAGCCAAACTTCAAGACCAACCTAAGGCTTCACATGAAAAATGACTAACATATCTTTTGAATTGCTTGATAATAATGTAAACCTATTGGTAACCAATCTTTCTCTCCTGGAGATTTAAATAGTCTTTTTATATGATAAAATACATAAGAAGTCTATGGTATATAAATTTATGTGACCAATGTCAAACTTTGTCTCAAATTTTCAGCTTATGTGATTTATGTGGGTGGTTATGTGACTTTTTTTTTTTAGAGATTTTATTTTTAAATAATCTCTACACTCAGTGTGGGCCTTGAACTCACAACCCCAAGATCCAAAGTCACATTCTCCACCCACTGAACCATCCAGGCATCCTTGTGTGAACTTTTTGATATAACACCACTTATCCTTAGTCTTCTAGGGAGTATACTTTGAGAAATTTTATGATTCAGTGTATCTTCCCCATAATTAAGTAACTTCCTTATGTAATATGTCATTCTGTATGTGAATACATAAAATGAATTCAAGACTATTCTACCTGACTCATGCAACTGAGACGCAAATTGAAGATTTCCAAATCTTGGGGAATCATTGAGTCCCTTGGAAATAATATGAAAATAATATGAAAGCATCACAAGATTTTAGATAAGTGAAATGTGTGCCTTTTGAGGGTGCAGAAGCCAAGCTAAAAGATATTGAGGTTACATGATTAAGATAACACTAAGGTTAGATAATGTTAAACATTTTTATATTTTAGCAAGGTTTTTGGAAAGGAAATAACCCATTCTGTGTTCCTAATGTAGAGATAGAGCTAGGACTCTAATTCAATAAATACCTCATAATGTATAATTCAATATAACAAAGCTACTCTGTATCCCATCAATGCCCTTTTGTTAATGTTAATCTCCTGAAGGCTAATTCTTATTAAATACTGCTTTTTATATGTCTCTTTGCCTTTAATAAGCTGTTCAGTAAAGCTGTGCTTTTACTCTGCCATTTTCGTGCTTAGCAACTGCATTGTGGAATAACTTTTTTTTTAGTTTTTAAAAATAAGAAACTGACATGTTTTTCAAAATTCTGTTGACAGTATAAATTATAACTTTCTTTACTTAAAATTATAGGATTCTGTGGTGGGGTACTTATCTCATCACTTTGATTTTATAGAAGAAAAATTTTAATTTGAAAAGTTAACTGGAAATCTGGTTTTTGACAGTTTGTATCAGGTCTGCTGTTTGCTTTTGGTGGATGGTTTAGATAAATCACATTTGAAGTACTTTTAAGATGTTTGAAGTTAAATGAGAAGGGGAAAAATAAGTCAAAAGTTATTATTGATAGGTTTACTGTAAAAAGGAAATCAGTTTTCCTTTCTCTGCTTCCTACCTTTCATAGTAAATTACCAACTGATAATTACTTTACAAACAACTTCATGATTATTTGTTTTTTCTCATTTAGAATTGATTCTGAAAGGAAAACTGGATAATGTTCTTCTTTTAGTATCCTTAACAAAATAAATTAAAAAAGAATTTAAGATTTAGGAATTAACATTCTGTAAAAATTTAGTGAATGAACTCCACTGCTTTTTATGAGCTATAAATAGTAAGAAAACTTTATGGGAAAATTCAGTCAGCGCAAGGGCTTTCAGTGAAGGTTGAGAAAGCTAAGTTGTATTTTGGGGAAATATGGGTGTTTTTGAACTCTTGATAACAATATTTACTTTTGTTTTCTTGGAATGGTTTCTAATAGTCTTTGTGATACAGAGGATGCTCAAGAAGTGATGAGGGAATATGGTTACTGTATGAAGTACTATATGACAATAGGAAGCACAGTGGATATATAATATGGCAAATGACAAAGTAATTTGGGTGAGTTTGCTTGTAATTTTGCTACTGCCTTAGGGTAGGCCAGCTACCCTAAGCTGGCTAATGCTACCTTCAGTTTTAGCTTTTGTTGGTATTGAGTTAAAACAATTTCTAAAAGCAAATGCCCTGTATTATACCCCAAGATATTGACAAAATAGCCTTGTGAAAAGTGCACAGTAGGGAGGAAAACACCTCTGCTAGCATCTCTTTGTACAATATCCTTCTTACCCCTACTTTTGAAAATATGATATATTTGATGTTTTCCTTATGAAAACCAAAACTAATAAGGACAGTGAATATCTTCTACATAATATAGAATTGGACAACTATTTTTAGTGAGGTTTTTGAATGAAGTATCTTTGAATTGTTAAAAGGTATTTCAATTTTATGTGATTTCTCTAAAAGACAGTACTAATCTGATTGGTAAAATAGTCTATATTCCAGAAGATCCTTCAGATGGATAAATAAATTGAAAGACAATGAAAGCCTATTTACCCCTCTGATCTACCCATTTGGCCTACTGAACATTATTATTTTTTAAAATTTTATTTCTAAGTAATCTCTACATCCAATATGGGGCTCGACCTCACAGCCCCGAGATCAAGAGTTGCATGGTCTACCAACTGAGCCAGCCAGGCAACTCCCCCACTAACCGAGCATTTTTAAGAACAGCAAAAAAATACTATATGGAAAAACTTAAACATGTACAGAAATAGAAAAAGTGTAAAAAACTGTATCCATCACCCATTTTCAAAAATTATTACATTTTCTCATTTTATCTATTCCTTCCCCATTTACTCAAACACACAACGTTTTTTAAAAAATCGCAGTGTTTTATTAACTTTTATTTTGAAATAAGTTCAGACTTACAGAAGGGGCACGAAAAGAGTACAAAGAATTCCATATATCTTCATCTAAATTTGACAAATATTTTGTCACATTTAAGTTATTATTCTTTCTCATTTTTTGAACTGTTTGGCAATAAGTTACAGACATGATACCTTTATGTCCCTAAATACATATGTTTTTATTTCCTTGAAAAAGGAAATCACAACCTTTACCTATGTATCTTTAACATGTAAAGTTTTATTTAATTTGTTCTTTTAAAGATTTTATTATTTAAAAAATTTTAATGTTTATTTTTAAGAGAGAGAAAGAGACAAAGCATAGCTGGGGAGGGGCAGAAAGAGAGGGAGACACAGAGTCTGAAGCAGGCTCTAGGCTCTGAGCTGTCAGCAAAGAGCCTGATCCAGGGCTCAAACCCACAAACCCTGAGATGATGACTGGAGCTGAAGTTGGAGGCTTAACTGACTGAGCCACCCAGGCTCCCCATAAAGATTTTATTTTTAAATAATCTCTACACCCAACGTGAGGCTGGAGCTCATGACTCTGAGATCAAGAGTCACATGCTTCTCCCTCTAAACCAGTCAGATGCCCCTAACATGTAAGGTTTTAAAAGAAACAATCTTAGTGCTGCTGTCAGACTCAGAAAAATTAGTACTAATTCCTTAATATTATTTAATATCTAATCCTTGTTCAGTTTTCCCTGATTATCTCAATGATTGTCTCATTGCATTTTTATAATAGATTTGTTTAAATAATGATACAAGGCCATGCACTCTATTTCTTTGCATATGTCCTGTAAGATTCTTTTTATTTATACTGGTTCCCCTTCCTTTTCCTCCCATGCTATTAATAATTGAAGAAACTAGGCCATTTGTCATATATACTTTCTCAATTGTGTTTGGCTAATTGCTTAACTGAGTGCTATATCCTTAAGCTTTTTAAAAATTGGTGGTGTAGCTTAAGAAGGAAATAATGATCAAATTACCCATTTGCCTTGATCTATACTCTTGGTTCCAGGGTATTTTATTTTCATGATGGAGGCATTCTTTACGATTATAATGTTGATGATGATTTTAAATCATGATTTGGCTTTGCTCTTCCGTGTCTGTCCGAAGCACCTCATTCTAGAGTCAGGCAAAGGGATCAAGTCCAGTCTAAAAGTATCTGTTGAATTCATATGATGGTCACTGTAACAGCTTTAGTATATAATCATGGTTTATTTAATCTTGTAATTCTATTCCATTCCATCTAAAACAAATGGAAACTGCTTCATTGCTAGGCCTAAAGTTGTTACACCAAAAATGGAGGACTATTTTTCATTAACTTGTTTTACTCCTAAGAATAATTTGTTTAGAAGCAGGGGCCTAATTATTATTATTATTATTTTTTTTTACAAATAGTTTATTGTCAAGTTGGTTTCCATATAACACCCAGTGCTCATCCCAACAAGTGTCCTCCTCCATGCCCATCACCCCCCTTCCACTCTCTCCCACCCCCATCAGCCCTCAGTTTGTTCTCAGCATTCAAGAGCCTCTCATGGTTTGCTTCCTTCCCTCTCCACAACTATTTTGCCCCTTCTCCTCCCCTATGGTCCTCCTTTACGTTCCTCCTAATCCACCTATACATGAAAACATATGGACAGAAAACATCTGTCCTTCTCTGCCTGACTTATTTTGCTCAGCATAACACCCTCAAGTTCCACCCATGTTGCTACACATGGCCAGATTTCATTCTTTCCCATTGCCATGTAGTATTCCATTTTATAGATAAACCACATCTTCTTGATCCATTCGTCTGTTGATGGACACTTAGGCTCTTTCCATGTTTTGGCTACTGTTGAGAGTGCTGCTATGAACATTGGAGTACATGTGCTCTTATGCATCAGCACTCCTATATCCCTTCGGTAAATTCCTAGCAGTGCTATTGCTGGGTCGTAGGGGAGTTCTATTGTTAATTTTTTGCGGAGCCTCCACACTGTTTTCCAGAGGGGCTGCCCCAGTTTACATTCCCACCAAAAGTGTAGGAGGGTGCCCGTTTCTCCACATCCTCGCCAGCATCTAGAGTCCTCTGATTTGCTCATTTTAGTCACTGTGACTGGCGTGAGGTGGTATCTCAGTGTGGTTTTGATTTGTATTTCAGCAGGGGCATAATTATTATCAACTCATCTGCATTTTCTAACGTATAGTAAGACAGTTGAATAAAGTAGAACATAAGCTATTTTTTTTTAAATTTTTTTTTTATGTTTTATTTATTTCTGAGAGAGACAGACAGCACCAGCAGGGGAGGATCAGAGAGAGAGGGAGACACAGAATCTCATACAGGCTCCAGGCTCTGAGCTAGCTGTCAGCACAGAGCCCGACCCGGGGCTAGAACCCACAAACTGTGAGATCATGACCTGAGCCAAAGTTGGATGCCCAACCGACTGAGCCACCCGGGTGCCCCGAACATGAGCTATTCTTACCAGCAATGATGTGTTCAAGTAATGCCTTTTAGTCATTCCATAGGACTTAACTTGGCATTTCAATATTTTTCATTTTTCCATGTTTCATCACACACAGAGGCATAAACATACCCACATGCCCCATTAACTAGACTAATCATTAGCCTATTAGGGAGAGAAGATCTAAATAAACATAGAGAAAAGTATATTTTAATAACTAGATGAAAGCAAGTATAGTAAAAATGAATGTCTGGTATAATATTAAAGTATTATTTATTAAATATATATTTTAATGTTTATTTTTGAGAAGGAAAGTGTATGAGGGAGGGGCAGAGAGAGAGGGAGACAGAGGATCTGAAGCAGACATTGTTTTAACAGCAGAGAGCTTGATGTAGGGCTCGAACTCACAAACTGTGAGATTATGACCTGAGCTGAAGTCAGACACTTAACCAAATGAGCCACCCAGGAACCCTGGTATAATTTTTGATATTTAAATAATAAAAGAAGGCAATTATAATAATAGTTAACATTTATTGAGCACTTAGTTATGGTCAGGCAATGAGAAGAGCACTTTAGAAGAATTACCTCTTTTGAATGTCATCACAACAAGACTATGAAGTAAAAACTATTCTTATTTTTATAAATCAGATTTAAAACATTGAGACTTAGGAAGATTATATAATTTGCCTAACCTCACATAACTGACAAGTGTAGAGTTCTCATTTAAAATCAGGTCTGTTTAACTTGAGAATTTAAGCTCTAAAGCAGGTCAAATTTGCCAGTTTTTGTAATTTGTCTCACTACTGTGAGGTCATTTATTACTAGTAGTTCTGACTCTTAGTTTCTGCTTATTTATCTGAAAATAATCTCCAACCACTTAAGTACTTGGCTCTTTTAGACTCTCTTGGGTCTTTTCAGACAGATCTGCCCAGTAGCAAAGGCAGACCTGTCTGTAAAATTAGGCATTTCTATCTATAAAATCTTATTATTGCCAAACTTTTCTCCTTTCCTTTCCTTTCCTTTCCCTTCCCCCTTCCTTCCTTCATCCCTTTTTCTCCTTTCCTTTACTTTCCTTCCTTTTCTTTCTTTTGGTGTTACAAATAATCATTATGCTTATGATTTTGTGAGTTAGCTGGGCAAGTTTTCTGGTCTGGACCCACAAGCTGACTACAGGCACAGGCTTGGCTCTCTGCCATGTCTAGGATCAGCTGGTGGGTGGGTTGGTAGCTGTGATCATCTAGGATGATCTAAGATGGCCTCAGTCATATCTGGTGATTTGTGCTGGCTGTTAGCTGTGATACCTTGTTCTTTCTTGCTGTGGCTGCTCCATCTAGCTTGGGCTTGGATTACATGATGATCTTGAGGTTCCAAGAAAAGCAAAAGATAATCTCCAGTGCACAAACACTTTTCAAGTTGTTGGATCATGTGTGTTAATGTCCTATTGGTCAAAGCAAATCACACACTTAAGATGGAGGTGGGTATATAGACTCCACCTGTTGACTGGAGAGATAGAATTTTTGGCCATTTTGCCATCTATCACAGAACCCCAGGATGGGAGGGAAGCACATTGGGGCTTTTGAAACATTTTAGCCAGGACTTAGAGCTTAATTAAATATCAAGTCTTAGTATGATGTGACTAAAAATCTAAAATTATTTTTCTGAGTAGTTATTTAATTTCCTCAATTCTAATTATTGAATAATTAATTCATTCCCTAATGGTTCTTGATTTTTAAAAATTAAATATTACATTCAACCAAAAGTCATAAGTTAAAACTTCCCCAAACCTTATCTTGAATCTGCTTTGGAGATGTTAATTCTATTTGGTTCATCTGTGTACCCCAGTGCCATACTGACTTATTTATTATAGATTTAGAACATGTTTATTAAGTGGTAGGCCTAGTTTTTTCTTATTACACTTTTAAAAAATGTATCTATTTCTTTTTTTTAAAAGTTTATTTTTGAGAAAGAGTTACAGTGGGGGAGGGGTGAGGAGAAAGGGGGAGAGAGAGAATCCTAAGCAGTCTCCACACTCAGTATGGAGCCTTAAATGGGCTTGATCTCATGACTATTTGGATTTTTTTTTTTGGTAGTTCCATATGAATTTTAGGGTTATTTTCCTATTTTTTTTGAGAAATGCCATTGGAATTTTGGTGGGGAATTGCCTTGAATATGTAGATTGTTTTTTATGGAATGAACATTTTAACAGCATTATTTCTTCCAGTTCACGAACACAGGATATCTTTGCATTTGTTTGTGTCTTTGATTTCTTTTGTCAATGTTTTAAGAAAACTGTAAGCCAGTATCCCTGGTGGTGGACATAGAGGCAAAAGTCCTTAACAAAATAATGGCAAGTTGAATTTAAGATAACATTAAAAGGATTATACACTGTGAGCAAGTAAGATTTATTGTGGGATGCAAGGATGGTCAACATACACAATATAATAAATGTGATGTAAATATTAAGATGAAAAATAAAAATTGTATGATCATTTCAATAGATGTAAAAAGCATTAGACAAAACTCAGTATTATTTTATGATAAAAATTGTAAAAAAATTAGGTATAGAAGGAATGTACCTCAACATAATATAAGCCATAAATGATAAGCCAAAGATAACATCATACTCAGTGGTGAAAAGCTGAAGAAAGCACTTCCTCTAAGATTAAAAGAAGACAAAGATGTCCACTCTTGCCACCTCTAGTCAACATAGTACTCATGGCCAAAACAGTTAGGCAAGAAAAAGAAATAAAAGGCATTCCAGTTGGAAAGGAAGGGGCAAAATTAATGGTCTCTATTTGCAGATGATAGGGTTTTACACATAGAAAACCCTGAAGACTCTACTAAAAACTCTTAAATAAATTCAGTAAAGTTGCAGGATATAAAAATAAATATCTAAAAATCAGTTGAATTTCTTTACACTAACAAGAAGCTATCCACAAAATATATTAACACAATTCAGTTAAAATAGCAACAGAAATAATAAAATATTTAGGAATACATTTAATCAAGGAAGTGAAAAGTACGCACACCAAAGATGGTCTTGAAGTTTATTTTTCTATAGCCTTGTGCTACTACTACCCAAAGGATACGGAATAATAATTATTTCAAGTATCTCTCTCTCTCTCTCTCTTTTTTTTTTTTTAAGTTTATTTTAAGTATCTTAAATATCACCTTTGGGATTACTGTTTCCCAGCATGAAAAATACCTCCATTCATAGCTTCTACCTCAGTAGATAAGGTTGGTCTTCAGCTTCCAGTGTTCTCTTTTTCAACTTTTTCCTTTCTATTATACTGACACCTTCCTCCCCTTTAGGAATAAAAGCACTGCTACTCATTATGATAGTCCCACTGTGAAAAGGTATTTAAATCAATGTATTATTTTATAAAATATCTCTCCCAGGTGTTGTCTTTCCAAGTTTTTGTTTTTTGACTCTTTGTCACTGTTTAAAACTATTTTTTGTCCTTCTGAGAATTGAATTTGGGCAACAGACTAAAATAATGGAAATTTGGGGGGTATATGGAGTCAAAAAACATTTATATTTCTCCTGACTATGGAAAATAAAATTCTTAGAGTAAGAACAAATAGCTGATATTTTGCTTCTGTAAGTGGCTTTCTGCTTCTCAATTGTTACTTTATGGACTTTACTGGCCATGATTAAGGCCTATTACAAGCAGCAGCTTGACATGGAGGCAGCCCTAACAAAGCACGGGGTCATTAGCTTGTCATTTTTCTCTTTTGTAATCTCTGCCAATCTTTTCTTTTCTCTCTGAGAACAGACCTTATGTCCCATTCTTTTTTGTTTTAATGTTTATTTACTTATTTTGACATGCCGGGGGGGGGGGAGGAAGGGAGGGAGGAAAATGCCTGTGCAGGTGATTTGGGGAGGGGGAGAGAAAGGGAAAGAGAATCCCAAGCAGTCTCTTCACTGTCAGCCCAGAGCCCCAAGGAAGGCTCAATCCCATGAACCGTAAAATCATGACCTGAGCTAAAATTAGGAGTCGGATGTTTAACCTACTGAGCCACCCAGGCTCTTTTCCCATTCTTAATCATAAATTTCTGAGTTTTTGTGTCCATTTTTACTGTATCCTGACCCACTATACTTTTGCTGTAATCCATGGTCTCATTTTTTTCTTGCCCTATATTTGCAAAATGAACTGTTTTTGCACATTCCAGGAAAATTAATAAACTAATGCTTTTGATTTTTATAAGTACCTTGAGTTATAAAGCCAAAAGAACTGTAAAGCCTTGTGTGGATCAGTTTTTTCTTAGCCTAACTTTCCAGAAAGGCCCTGGGGAGTAGGAGGTAGAAAAGTATTTCACTGGTCTCTAATGCCCTTTTTTCCATTTTTTCCACTCTGTGACTCAGATGAGAAGTAACCACTGCTTCTCCTTCTTTGATACAATCTTACTGTTCTGTTGATTGAAGCATGAGGCATAAGGATCACTTGATCTTACTGATACCACTTAGTGACATTAGAAGAAGTACTTGGTTATTGGTTATTGTCTTTGTGATTGCTCTAATTCAGTGGCTGATCTTGATTCTACCCTAATTTGAAGCTCTATTATTTCTTAGAATCCTTTGAACATTATTCCTATCTGGCTCTGGTTTTAAATTCATATCATGCAGTAGAGGCTAAAGTCTGGGATTGTGATGCCTGCTTTGGGTTTCTTTTTCAACATTACTTTGGCTATTTGGAGTCTTTTGTCTTTCCATACAAATTTTAAGATTGTTCTAGCTTTGAGAAGAGTGCTGGTATAATTTTGATTGGGATTGCATTGAATGTTTAGATTGCTTTGGGTAGTATTGACATTTTAACTATATTTATTCTTCCAATCCATGAGCATGGAATGTTTTCCCATTTCTTTGTGTCTTCTTCAATTTCCTTTACAAGTTTTCTATAGTTTTCAGCATATAGATCTTTTACATCTTTGGTTAGGTTTGTTCCTAGAGTCTAAATGTCTATCAACTGATAAATGGATAAAGAAGATGTGGTATATACAATGGAATACTACTTGGCAATGAGAAAGAATGAAATCATGCCATTCGCAGCAATGTGGATGGAACTGGACAGAATTATGCTAAGTGAAATAAGTCATTCAGAGAAAGACAGATATCACATGTTTTCACTCATATGTTGAACCTGAGAAACTTAACAGAAGACCATGGGGAAAGGGAAGGGGAAAAATAGTTATAAACAGAGAGGGAGGGAGGCAAAACATAAGAAACTCTTAAGTACAGAGAAAAAAACTGAGGGTTGATGGGGGGTGGTGGAGAGGGGAAAATGGGTGATGGGCATTGAGAAGGGCACTGTTGGGATGAGCACTGGGTTTTGGATGTAAGTGATGAGTCATAGGAATCTACCCCCAAAACCAAGAGCATACTGTACATACTGTATTCTAGCCAACTTGACAATAAATTATATTTTAAAAATTTATATCATGCAAATCAGGAGGTTATATTCTTTCATATTGAGAGAAGATTAGAGTACTGAAAGGTTACATAGCTCTCATTTCCAAAGCTATCAATCAAACTGTGTATTCACTAGTTTGGTGACCTTACACAAGTTGATTAAATTTACTAAGGCTCAACTTCATCTGTAATGACACCACCTATCTCATGGGGCTATAGAAATAAATGAATATTAAATGAAATAATCCATGTAATGTGTTTTTCATTGTACCTTGTACATAGTAAACAAATGGTGGTGACAGCAGCCTTGGAGACAATGATTGTGTATATATAGTCTTCATTTTTTATTTTGAATGTAGCAAGAGAAAAACTGTCATTTTCAAGTTCTTTGGAACAGTAAATAAGCTGAGGAAAGAAAGACATTGCAAAATGCTGTTTCTGCAAGTAGATTATAAATTTAGAACTTATTTTATGTGTAATGGAGACTCAAAATGTCCATTCTCCCTATTACTGGAGATTTAAGAAGACGGCATCTGAAGAAGAGAGGTAGCCCTCAAATACTTAAGGGGTATTTATACTTATAGAAATAACAATCATATCAGGTATCCCAGTGGGCTATTTGACATGCAAGTATGTAGTTCACAAGGGAATCAAACTAAATAAACACTGAATCATCACTATAACTAGTTAGGTAATTAGTCCTTTTGAATCAAGGAACATAACACTAAATATTATTCTATGTCATCCTGCTATAATTTTGCTTTACAAGATTTTTATTTTCTTTTAAAAGTGATTTTTATTTTGGAGTGCCTGCTGGCTCAATCAGTGGTGTGTGTGACCTTTGATCTTAGGGTTGTAAGTTTGAGCCCCATGTTGGGTGTAAAGATTAATTAAAATCTTTTTAAAAAGGTGATTTTTATTTTGCTCTATGGCCAAATTATTTTTCTGTGACTACTAATTTTAATATTTATAATATATCAATGAGAAAGGAGCTTTATATTCACAGAAATTTGATATATGTATAGATATATAAAATAGATGCAATAAAAGAAGCACTTATTTCTTTCAAGCATGATACAAAATTAAGTTGCAATGTATTGAGATGTTAAATAAATTAGGAATAGAGGCTAGTGTATCCAGAAAGAAAACAAATGTTTCAGATAGGTAGACAGGTTTAAGTATAAGTACTGAGATGGTAAGAAAGATGGAACGGATGTGATAACAAGGAAAGATACTTTGAGTAAACAAAGAAAATGGCCAATCAGAGTTCTCAAAGAGGTCTAGAAGTGTATGATGTAAGGTTGTGTTCATTTGAGGCTGATTTTATTAATTGGTGGTGGTCAGATGAGTTGAAATTGAAGGAAGAATGATGTATTCAAGGTGTATGTTAGATTGAAGCAAGGATATTAAAGGCATAAGGCTGTTAATAAGGTTCTGAGTAAGTAGAGAGAAAATGTATAAGCCAGATGATAAAATCACCTAAGAAGATAAAATTGAGTCCTAGGGATGGAAAGGAAAAAGAAAGATTGAAGTACTCTGAAGGGAACAATCTGGCCACATTAAAGGCTATTCTATCATTTAGTCCCGTGTCCTTACTGAATAATAAAGACGATAGAATTGGATACCCTTTGGGGTATACCCATGGTTAGTTCATGTTATTATTGTGCTAGTATTCATATTACTTTTGTCAGTACATATTTGTGTATATATCTCTATACTCTTCAGTCGTGAGAATTGGAGCTGTTCATATATTATGTGGTGTGTTTTTTTGAAGGTATGTTTTAATATACCTACATGACAGTATGAGAGAAGGTAATAGTATGAGACTAAAGAGATAATATTAGAGAAAGTAAATGCATTTAATTTGAACTTGATTTTGTCATATTTGGAAAGGACACTTTTCTGTGAAGTTTAAGAACCACAAACTTATAAACTGTTTATAGTTAAGCTCAATGTATAAAGCATATTTACAGGCATTATCTCAACTATCAACATGCATTGATAAGATTAACAGACTATAGAATCAAAGTTGCTGTATGTGTTAAACAGTTGCAATAGAAGTCAGTAGTTTTTTTGAATGCCTATAAGGCTCTTAAGCTTGAAACAACAGAATATCTGAATTCAAGTGGTTATATAATATAGTAGGAAGAAACACAATTAGGTGGTAAAGAATAATATACTTTTACATTAGATTTAGTGATCCCTTGGTATCTATAACATAACTTTAATTAAATAACTGTATTAAAAATATTATCCAAATGTGGATATTTGTTCTGTTCTAATGCCTTAGCATTATATAATTCAATTGCATATAGTTACAATAATCACTAAGGTGCTCAGAGGGAAAAGGGTGAGAATGATAGCTTTTGAATTAAAAAAAATTTTTAAATGTGCTTTTATTACAATGAAAGTTGTAACAGAGTTCAGTATTCTAGATAAACATTCTATTTCATTATGTACAAAATATTTGGTAACATTCATTGCTCTTTAAAAATATAAGAAAATTGGTTTTGAGGGAAAACTCCTTATATGCCTAAATCACATTAATTAACTTAAAAACAACCCTAAATAATCATAGCACTGAAGTAGCTAAGTGAAGGGGACAAATTAAAGGCAGAGTTCCTGTTCCTGAAGGAGCTTAGAACTTACTTGGGGAAGCCAAAGAGTAAAAACCTTTCTTCAGTAATTTTTAAGAAGCATTAAACTGTGGTGTTGGCTTAGTATTTTAGCAAATATTTTATGTAGGGATAAGACATTGACCTGGGAGTTAAGAGATAAGGAGATGAATATTTTATTTTTGAAAAATGCTAATAATTCAGACATTTGTTTATCACTTTGTATGGTTTTCCACTATTAGGTTTTTGTAGATACTTTGAAAAGAGATACTTTTAGTTGCTGGAATCAGAACAATGATAAAAACTTTCTGTATAAACAAATTATTGCTTCTTGAATACTAAATTCTAATGGGATTTTGTTGTCATAGCTACAACATAAACTAATTACATCAGCTCTGTATATCTAGTGGAATTCTAACAGTTGTGCTCTAACTTCTGTGGTATTGAATAAACCTTGATATATATGAATATAATCCTGCTATTAATCAGATTAAATTCAGTCTAGTGAAAAATATTTTGTCTCCCTAACCATTTTATATATTAGGAGAGATACTAACCAAGGCTATTGAATAAAACATTTGTTTTTAGGTTTTTAACATACATGACAAACTTCAAATTAACAACCAAAAATATAAAAAGTGATTTCCCCCTAATTTTACTGATAATTGGTCATTACTAATAGAAGTTACTGATTATTGTTTATTTATCTTCTGTCTAGACAACTTACCACTTTGTTTCTTTCTAAAATATTTCTGTAACCTTTTCCCCTTAAATTTCCTGTATTTATATGCATTATTTCAGTTCCTTGTGTTACTGAATTAGCTTAAGTCTATGAAACAAAGTTGAATAATAATGGACAAAATTGACATACGTGTCTTCTTGATTTTAATGGGAATGACTATAACTTTTTGCTATTTAGTATCATGTTTATTATTTTCATTATTGTTAATATTTATCATCTTTAAGCAATTTTCCTCTAATCCTGTTTCACATAAAATGTTTACTTGGATTGATTGCCAAATTTTCTCAAATGCCTTTCTAGAACTTATTGATGTAATCACGAGGTTTTATCTTTTAATTTATTGAATTAATGAATGTCAATACATATTTTCATACTGAGCTGTCTTTGTGTTAATTTAAATGAGATTAGGCAGTCTACTCTGTCTAAATCCAACAGAGACATACTCTAAAATTTTATTTTCTCTTCCATGCATATGAGAGAAAAGAAAACATACCAATGATCCTCTTCGGGCTCTATAAAGAAAACTCACATGTACTTATATTTTTCTGAAAATGCTATGTCAACTTAAATATCATATCAGGGCAATACATTATCAAGTAAAACAACCAATCAGAATTATATACTCCTTAGAAATTCAAGATTACATTTGCAAGAGATAGGACAATCTGTAAAATACAGATTCCTTTTAGAAATAACATTTGCAAAGACATTTATATGCTGAAGAATATTATTTGCTTTTCTGTATCTGTGTGTTGTCAAAGTTTATTTTGTGATCAGTTAGAAATGCCTCTAGTTTCAAAACTGAGCCCTGGAAAGCTTAAAATCTAAGTTAAGGAAAGGCAAAGGATGAAATATATTAGTAACAAATGGAATATGAGGTATAAATATATCTATCATATATATATGAGATATATATAAAGTAAATAGTTATGAATGTAGGTACAGAATACTAAATAAAATACTAGTAGTTTAAATCCAGTAAAATATCCTGACAGGGATAAGCCATGACAAAAATAAAGTTTATTCTAGAAATATATATATCTCAGCATCTATACTGAGTGTGTGTGTATATATATACACATATATGATATATACAGGTACAGATATATCTCAGCATCTATACTGAGTATATATGTATATGTACATATATATGAGTCACATATCTCTATCATATATATGATGTATATATCTCAGCATCTGTACTTACATTTCTAGAATTTCTAGAATAAAGTATTTACTTTAAATTGCATAAAACAGGGGCGCCTTGGTGGCTTAGTCGGTTGGGCGTCCGACTTTCGCTTAGGTCATGATCTCGCGGTTGGTGAGTTCGGGCCCGGCGTCGGGCTCTGTGCTGACTGCCGGCTCGGAGCCTGGAGCCTATTTCAGTCTGTGGCTCCCTCTCTCTCTGACCCTCCCCTGCTCGCGCTGTCTCTCTCTCTCTCCTAGAAATAAATAAAAAATATTTAAAAAATAAAAAAATAAAAAAATAAATTGCATAAAACAATCTGAAATTATATATATTGTGCTATATGATGAGTTTCCTGTGAAATCACTATCACAGTTAAAATAGAGAATATTTTCATCGCTCATGGTTCTTCATAGCATCTCTTCCTTCTTTCTGTATCCTGACAACACTGATTTCATTTTTTATGACTTGGAATTGTTTGAATTTTATATGTATAGTCCCTCCTTTTCTTTTCTGTCTTTCCCTCTCTGTCACTCACTCTCCCTGCCTTCCTCCCTCACTCTCCTTCCTCAGGTATGTATACCTGATGTATTCAACATATTTAAAGATGATTTGGGCAATTGGGGAAAGGATTTGAGGATGAATTAGTGACCAGCACATAAAAATTTAAAAAATGGAACTTAAAAAAGAAGGTAACCTCAGAGAACAAAAACATTTGTGAGGCAAAATAAGAGATTAATATCAATAGGGCATTAACACTGATGGTTTTGATTTTTCGCTAGGTTGGGGGTATGGCAAGGATCCTGCATGTGTCATGAGGGGGTGGGTGAAAAAGAATTTTTTTTCTGGAAAAGTCAGTAAGTAGCAATATAAAAATATTATTTTGAGACACATGAGGAAAATACAAAATAAATAGCAGAAATATTGACAAGTGATTTCCTCTGGGAAGTAGGAATTACGAGGGGTAAGGGGACAAATTATTTCTAATTTTTAGAAATCCTTTAGATTTGTCAAGTTTGTTAAACTGTGTGCATGACTGAGTGTGATAAAAATAAAATTAAAATAAGAAAAGAAAAAAGGATATAAAATTTCAGAAAACATTCCATTTCTATTATGTCAACTTCCAAATATCTTATAAAATTGAGGTTATTAGTGCCTTATTCTTGTTTAATTTTAATATCAACTGCATTTAAGGGAGGAGGTGGCAAGATGGTGGAGAAGTAGGGAACTCCGTACATTGCACTCGCTCCCATTCTCACACGGAGAAGGTCTGAAGCCTTAGGAACCCTTACAGAGTCCAGGAGTTCGGGAGGAAAAGGAGACAGAGTCCACTGAGAAAACCTTCTAGCGTGAGTGCAAACAGGGGAAGATAAAATCGGGCCGGGACCAGAGACACAGAGGGATGGGGGCGATTCCCCTCTGCAGGAAGTTTAGAGGGGAAAGAGAGAGGCCGAAACTGCTCAAGACACTGTCCCTGTCACTGGGGAACAGAAAAACCTCTGCTCGGGACACACAGGGATCCAGGTCTCTGGTTCCCCAGCTGACCCTAGGCGGGACGTACTTGTCCCAGGCGACCCCCGGGGAAATTGCTCCCTGAGCGCCAGCTCAACCTGGAGGGTACATGTGGCGGCCGCACCTTTGTGCTTCTGGATCTGCTGGATCCCTAGAGGGGAGACAAAGGGCTTAAAACTGGGAGATTTGCCCGTGAGTTTGTGTTTCGGGTGACGAGACACGGAGGGACCCAGTTTCCTGCTCTCCAGCTGACCCTAGGCGGGACACACTTGTCCCAGGCGACCCCCGGATGAAACTGCTCCTCACTCGCCAACCGACCTGGAGGAAATGGGAGCAGTGGCTTCTGGCTCAATCCCCAGGAGGAAGGCAAGAGGCTTGCGACTGCTCTGAGGGGATCGCCTGCGAGTTTGTGTTTCTGGCAATTTCATTGGGGCACGCGGACTGAGATCTGGAAATGAAGCCTGGCCTGGGATACAGAGCATGGCTCACTTTGGCTGCGCCCCCAGCACAGGGAGTTTACACACCCAAAAAAGTGAGTTGCAGCACTTGGTTCAAGAAGGGACTGGAGTGCCTCCACTCTTCTCCCCACAACCTCCAAGGCAGGACTTCCTCGGAACACATTGAATCAAACCACACCCACCCCTGCTAGAGAGCTGCCCTCCTTCTCCTTTTCTTGTCTTGTCTTGTCTTGTCTTGTCTTTTATCTTTTTTTTTTTTTTTTTTTTTTTTTTTTTTTTTTTTTTTTGTTTTTTTTTTTTTTTTTTTTTGAGAAAGAAGACACACAGTGTGAGAGAGAGAGAGAGAGAGAGAGAGAGAGATTTTTTTTTTTTTTTTTTTTTTTGGTTTGAGAAGGGACTGAGACGCCACCACTTTTCCCCCCACAACCGCCAAGGCAGGACTCCCGCGGGATGCACTGGACCAAACCACGCCCATCCCTGCTAGAGAGCTGCCCTTTTTTTTTTTCTTTCTTTTTTTTACTGGAGCTGGGGCAAGACCAATTCTGGTCACTGGCTTGCTTAAATAGTCACATTTAATCCATTCTCTAGATGTAAATTCTACACCTACCTACCTTTCCGTCTCTTTCTCTCTGGAGTATCAGACTATATAGTTTCTCTGGATAACACCATCATCATTTCTTTTGCCTTTTCAACCATATTCCATTCTTGCTCTTTGAAAACAGCTTCTTATTCCTTCTGCCTGCTCATTTCATTTCCAATTTCGCCTCATCCCAGCCCTGTCATTTCTCTCTTTCTTAATGTTCTTCAACCAGCACTGCATACACCCAGCTATTTATTTGTAGCTGGGAAATCTGGTTATATGCTTTAAACTGTTCTTTGTCTAGTGGTTTTCTTCTTTTTTCCTTTTCTTCTTTCTTTTTTTATGTATTTTTATTTTTTATTACTCGCCTTTCCTCCTCCCTCTTTTCTCTTTACTTTTTCATTTTCCCTTTCAGTTTGTGTGTTTTTTGGATTTGTCTGTGCGTTTGTGTGCCTTTGTTCCCTGTGTGTTTGCCTGTCTGTTTTCTTCTCCAGGGCTACCTCAAGAAACAAGCCAAAGTACACATGGTGGAGAGTCCCAAATACCACTACAAGTAAGAAAATAAAATAACCAAGGTCTCAACAGAGAGAGCAAGAGATACCATTCAAAGAACACTTTCTGAATGGAGAGGCCCTGGACAGTCAAAGAGTCTTATTTGGTGCAGCAGCGCTCACAGGTGCAGAGAGCATAACAAGCTTTTAAAACTAACAAGACATAGAAAGCTAACCAAAATGACGAAACTAAAGAGCTCTCCTCCAAAGAAATTCCAGGAAAAATTGACAGCTAAAGAACTGCTCAAAACAGATATAAGCAACATAACTGAACAAGAATTTAGAACAAAATCATAAAATTACTAGCTGGGCTTGAAAAAAGAATAGAGGACATCAAAGAAACTATGGCTACAAACACCATGAAGCTTAAAAATAGTTATGCTGAATTTAAAAATGTGATAAATGAGATACTTAATAAACTGGAGGCATCCAATGCACGGATTGAAGAGGCAGAAAGGAGAATAAGTGATTTAGAAGACATAATTATAGAAAAAGAAGAAACTGAGAAAAAAAGATAAATTGATCCAGGAACATGAAAGAAGAATTCGAGAGCTCAGCGATAGAATCAAACGGAACAATATTCATATCATAGGAATCCCAGAAGAGGAAGAGAGAGGGAAAGGTGCTGAAGGAGTCCTGGAACAAATTATAGCAGAGAACTTCCCCAACCTGGGGAGGGAAGTAGACGTTGAAATTCAAGAGGCACAGAGAACTCCCCTCAGACGTAATTTGAATTGACCTTCTGCATGACATATCATAGTGAAACTGGCAAAATATAAGGACAAAGAGAGAATTCTGAAAGCAGCTAGGGAGAAAAAGGCCCTAACATATAAAGGGAAACCTATCAGAGTGGTGACAGACCTATCTACTGAAACTTGGCAGGTCAGAAAGGAATGGCAGGAGATCTTCAATGTTATGCGCAGAAAAAATATGCAGCCAAGAATCCTCTATCCAGCAATCCTGTCGTTCAGAATAGAAAGATAGATAAAAGGTTTTCCAAATAAACAAAAATTGAAAGAATTTGTAACCACTAAACCAGCTCTACAAGAAATCCTGAGGGGGACACCCTGAGGGAAATGTTGCAAGGAATGCAAGATGCTAGACACACACCACAAGCATGAATCCCACAAATGACACAATGACTCTAAACCCATATATTTCAGTAACAACACTGAATGTAAATGGACTAAATGCCCCAATCAAAAGACATAGAGTAGCAGAATGGATAAAAAACAAAATCCATCTATTTTTTGTCTACAAGAAACTCATTTTAGACAGGAGGACACACTCAGATTGAAAGTAAGGGGATGGATAAATATCTATCATGCAACAGGAAGTCAAAAAAAAGCTGGAGTGGCTATACTTTTATCAGACAAGCTAGACTTTTAAGTAAAGACAGTAACAAGGGATGAAGAAGGGCATTATATAATAATTACAAGGTCTATCCATCAGGAAGAGCTAACAATTATAAATGTCTATGCACCAAATATGGGAACACCTAAATACATAAACAATTAGTCACAAACAGAAACAGTCTTATCAATAAGAACGTGCTAATAGCAGGGGACTTTTGTACTCCACTTACAGCAATGGACAGATGAATAGAAAGAAAATCAACAAAAACAGAATGGATTTAAATGACACATTGGACCAGATGGATTTGACAGATATATTTAGAACTCTACATCCTGAGGCTATGGAATTCACATTCTTCTCAAGTGTGCATGGCACATTCTCCAAGATAGATCACATACTGGGACATAAAGCAGCCCTCATTAATATAAAAGAATTGAGATCATACCATGCACACTTTCAGATCACAATGCTATAAAACTCGAAATCAATCACAGGAAGAAGTCTGGAAAACCCCCAAAAACATGCAGGCTAAAGAATACTCTACTAAAGAACGAATGGGCCAATCAAGCAATTAGAGAAGAAATTTAAAAAATATATGGAAACAAATGAAAATGAGATACAACAATCCAAACACTATGGGATGCGGCGAAAGCAGTTCTAAGAGGAAAGTACATTGCACTCCAGGCCTATTTCAAGAAATTAGAAAAATCGCAAGTGCAAAATCTAACAGCGCACCTAAAGCAACTAGAGGGAGAGCAACAAGAGCACCCCAAACCCAGTAGAAGAAGAGAAATAATAAAAATCAGGGCAGAAATAAATAATATAGAAACCAAAGAAACAGTTGAACACATCAATAAAACCCAGAATTGGTTTTTTGAAAAAATAAACAAAATAGACAAACCTCTATCCAAGCTTCTCAAAAAGAAAAGAGAGAGCACTCAAATAGAGAAAATCATGAATGAAAACGGACTGATTATAACCAATCCCTCAGAAATACGAGCAATTATTAGGGATTACTATGAAAAATTACATGCCAACAAACTGGACAACTTAGAAGAAATAGAAAAATTCTTAAACACACACTCACTGCCAAAATTCATACCGGAAGAGATAGACAACCTGAACAGATCCATAACAAGTGAGGAAATTGAATCAGTTATAAAAAATTTCCCAACGAATAAGAGCCCTGGGCCAGATGGCTTCCCTAGGGAATTCTACCAGACATTTAAAACAGAATTAATATCCATTCTTCTCAAACTATTCCAAAAAATAGAAATCGAAGGAAAACTTCCAGACTCATTTTATGAAGCCAGCATCACTTTGATTCCCAAGCCAGACAGAGACCCAGCAAAAAAGGAGAACTATAGGCCAATATCCTTGATGAATACGGATGCAAAAATCCTCAACAAGATACTTGCAAATCAAATTCAACAGCACATTAAAAGAATTATCCACCAAGATCAAGTGGGATTCATTCCTGGGATACGGGGCTGGTTCAGTATTTGCAAATCAATCAATGTGATACATCACATCAACAAAAGAAAAGATAAAAAACATATGATCCTGTCGATACATTCAGAAAAAGCATTTGACAAAGTACAGGATCCATTTTTAATAAAGACCCTCAAGAAAGTTGGGATAGAAGGAACTTACTTAAACATCATAAAAGCCCTCTATGAGAAGACCTCAGCTAACATCATCCTCAAGTAGCCAAAGTCGTATTGAAGAAGAAAACCAAAATGGTAGGCATCACCATCCCAGACTTTAGTCTCTACTACAAAGCTGTCATCATCAAGACAGTATGCTAATGCCACAAAAACAGACACATAGACCAATGGAATAGAATTGAGAACTCAGAATTGGACCCAAAACTATACAGCCAACTAATCTTTGACAAAGCAGGAAAGAGTATCCAATGGAAAAAAGACAGTCTCTTTAACAGATGGTGCTGGGAGAACTGGACAGCAACATGCAGAAGAATGACAGAAACTAGATCATTTTCTCACACCATACACAAAAATAAACTCAAATGGATAAAGGACCTGAACGTGAGACAGGAAACCATCAAAATCCTAGAGGAGAAAGCAGGAAGCAACCTCCTTGACCTCCACCGCAGCAATTTCTTACCTGACACGTCCCCAAAAGCAAAAGAATCAAGAGCAAAAATAAACTATTGGGACTCATCAAGATTAAAAGCTTCTGCACGGCAAAGGAAACAATCCATAAAACTAATAGGCAACCAACGGAATGGGAAAAGATATTTGCAAATGACATATCAGATAAAGGGTTAATATCCAGAATCTATAAGGGACTCACCAGACTCCACACCCGAAAAACAAACAACCCAGTGAAGAAATGGGCAGAAGACATGAACAGTCACTTCTCCAAAGAGGACATCCAGATGGCTAATAGAACTTGAGGATGTTACGCTGAGCGAAATAAGTCAGGCAGAGAAGGACAAATATCATATGTTTGCATGTATAGGAGGATTAGGAAGAACTTAACGGAGGACCGTGGGGGAGATGAAGGGGGAAATAGTGGGGGAGAGGGAGAGAGGCAAACCATGAGAGACTCTTGAATGCTGAGAACAAACTGAGGACTGATGGGAGTGGGGGGAGGGGGGTGAAGGGCATGGAGGAGGGCACTTGTGGGGATGAGCACTGAGTGTTATATGGAAACTAACTTAACAATAAACTATTCGTAAAGAAAAAAAGATATTGAATAGTGTGGAAAAATTTATATAATGTAAAAATGTCATATAGTTTTATTGCAACTATGAAAAACAAAGCATATAAAGGTTTTAGAAAGAAAATACAAACTGTTAAAAATAGCTACCTTGAAGTTGTTTTGGGGGGACATACTTTGAAAACTATATAATTTAGATAATTACATAAACTGCAATTATATAATTTCTCTATATAAAAAAATATCAACTGCATTTAAATCTTTGAACATGATAGTTTTCTCATTCTTTTAAGAAATTTAAAAGTTTTACTGAGAACTGGTGCCAATACCTCAGTTGCTAATGGCATCCCCAGGAACAGGTACTTTACCATCTAGAACAATTCTACCTTTTTATCACATTATATTGAGGTTTCATAGAAACTTCTTTAAATTTGTTACCATTATGCCACTTGATGTTGTCATATGCCTGTCATGGTCCTCTTACTCAGTCTTTTCCTTTATACAACATGGCAGAAAATTATTAAGGAGTACATTCAGTGGTCCAAGATGACATCAAATTTACTTTATAAGCTTAAACCAAATATTGAAATTGAGGATATTTTACCACTGGTGGGAGTTGCTCCACAGTTACAATATAGTAACTTGGCTTTTGCTTACCAAAATATATTGTGTCCATGTGAAAGTCATTTTTGCAGCAGCGTAACCAGATTTCTTATCTCAAATTATTTAGACTTAACAAATTCTGAGACTGCAGTTAATTTCCAATTTCTGGATTCAAAACCAGGAATAATTTACTTATTCCCCAGAACGTAACATTTATAGACCAAACCAGTCATGTGAACTTAATCAAAATAAGCATGTATTATATAATCATAAATCTTTACAGCAAATTTTTTATCTAGAATTTTTATATAACATCAATTTATTGAACAATTGTAGTATTCTATTTTTTGTAATCTGTTATTTTTTTCTATGCAAGTTTCTTCCACTATCTGAAGGTAGAGCGTTCCTTTGAAATCTTTCATAAGCCAAAATGACATAAAGCAAAGAAACAACTACTATTAATTTACGTGGAAAAGTTTTTGAGCATTCCCAGTCCCAAAATATAACTTCTCCTAGATGTTTCTAATATCTTAGGGCACATCTTGCTAACAGATTCACAAAATAAATTGAGGTAAAGCAAAGATGCTCACAGACATAGTTTAAACTATGGCAGCTTGATGCTAAGATGCTGAGTGTAGTTCCCAGGGAAGGTGGGTACGTGGTGGTGCCACTCTTTCTGCTTGAGGCATGTATTGCCTCTATAATGGCTGGCTGCAAAACAATCACTCAACTCTATTTTCACTTGTTGCCTTTTTTTTTTTTCGTAAAAGCAAAATTCTCTTCACATTTCTTTTGCTTGGTGAAAACAAGTACTAATGTACTAATGTAGGTCTTTTGTAAAAGTAATGTGGCATACATGAACTTTCAAAAGTATAGGATACTTGTATCTGGGAGTTTCTAAAATCTTTCATGTTTTTATTTTATTTTTGAGAGAGAGAGACAGAGAATGAGTGGAGAAGGGACAGAGAGAGAGAGAGACAGAATCAGAAGCAGGCTCCAGGCTCTGAACTGCCAGCACAGAGCCCAACGTGGGGTTCAAACTCACGAACCACAGGTCATGACCTGAGCCAAAGTTGGATGCTCAGTCGACTGAGCCGCTCAGGCGACCCTGGGAATTTCTGATAGTCACATTTGTATTATTAGATGAAACCTAGTACATGATTTTAGGAGTTTTGTGCTCAGATTATGGAAATGATAGTTTTGGCTTATCAGTAGTCTATGGCAATGATACATACAGGCATGAATCACCAATATGGTAGTGAGCTGGAGTCCTTTTAGTATAGAATCAAAATCCATTTAATTTCTTTCATTTTTCAGACTAATGATCAATACTAGGGAACATTCCTCATAAAATTAACTTGGTGGTTTAATAAATATTTACTTGTTTGAGGAATGGTTGAGGTGGGTGTTAGGATGCCAGTTAGGATCTTATAATAGTCCATAATAATTGTGGCTTACACGATATAAAATTTATTTGTCTTTCATGAAATCTTTCCAAGTTTAAGTAACCCAGGACTGATTCAATGGCTTTATGGTATCTAGAGCCTAACAAGCCCCTTTGCTTTTGTGAAAGACCTTTCTATCTTGTTACTCTGCTATCTTTAACCTATGACTTCCATCTCATGTTCCAAGATGGCATTTCCAAACCTGCCATTGAGTACATTTTCCAATTAGTAGGAAGGTGAGAAATAAAAGTAGCATTTGCCTTACTTTTAAGGCTTCATACCATTTCTGCTCTTATTCCTTTGCTCAGATTCAAATCTAGTCTGCTGTGGAGACTTCGAATATAGTGTGAATTGGATTGCTACGTGCCGAACTCAAATTTTATTTTGAAAATAAACAAAAACTTTTTCTATTTTATAGAAAAAGGGGGAACAAAGATATTAAGAAACAACAGTGTATGTCACAGGTGGCTTTGAGGCTGTTTTGAAATATTATAGCAGTATTAAGCCTAGTCAATCATGCCACATATGAATTTTGCTTTGTCTCATACTGCTCTCAGTTCTGCAATGGTCCTTCTGTGTTCTCATTTATGTACTAAGGATATTGAAATAAATTTATCTATCTATCTATCTATCTATCTATCTATCTTAAATAGTTTATTGTCAAGTTGGTTTCCATATAACACTCAGTGCTCATCCCAACAAGTGTCCTCCTCCATGCCCATCACCCCCCTTCCACTCTCTCCCACCCCCATCAGCCCTCAGTTTGTTCTCAGCATTCAAGAGTTTCTCATGGTTTGCTTCCTTCCCTCTCCACAACTATTTTGCCCCTTCTCCTCCCCTATGGTTCTCCTTTAAGTTCCTCCTAATCCACCTATACATGAAAACATATGGTATCTATCCTTCTCTGCCTGACTTATTTCACTCAGCATAATACCTTCAAGTTCCATCCACGTTGCTACAAATGGCCAGATTTCATTTTTTCTCATTGCCATGTAGTATTCCATCGTATAGATAAACCACATCTTCTTGATCCATTCGTCTGTTGATGGACACTTAGGCTCTTTCCATGTTTTGGCTACTGTTGAGAGTGCTGCTATGAACATTGGAGTACATGTGCTCCTATGCATCAGCACTCCTGTTATCTCTTGCATAAATTCCTAGCAGTGCTATTGCTGGGTCATAGGGGAGTTCTATTGTTAATTTTTTGCGGAGCCTCCACACTGTTTTCCAGAGGGGCTGCACCAGTTTACATTCTCACCAACAGTGTAGGAGGATGCCCGTTTCTCCACATCCTCGCCAGCATCTAGAGTCCTCTGATTTGCTCATTTTAGCCACTCTGACTGGCGTGAGGTGGTATCCCAGTGTGGTTTTGATTTGTATTGCACTAATGAGGAGGGATGCTGAGCATCATTTCATGTGTCTGTTGGCCATCTGGATGTCCTCTTTGGAGAAGTGACTGTTCATGTCTTCTGCCCATTTCTTCACTGGGTTGTTTGTTTTTCGGGTGTGGAGTCTGGTGAGTCCCTTATAGATTCTGGATATTAACCCTTTATCTGATATGTCATTTGCAAATATCTTTTCCCATTCCGTTGGTTGCCTATTAGTTTTATGGATTGTTTCCTTTGCCGTGCAGAAGCTTTTAATCTTGATGAGTCCCAATAGTTTATTTTTGCTCTTGATTCTTTTGCTTTTGGGGACGTGTCAGGTAAGAAATTGCTGCGGTGGAGGTCAAGGAGGTTGCTTCCTGCTTTCTCCTCTAGGATTTTGATGGTTTCCTGTCTCACGTTCAGGTCCTTTATCCATTTGAGTTTATTTTTGTGTATGGTGTGAGAAAATGATCTAGTTTCTGTCATTCTTCTGCATGTTGCTGTCCAGTTCTCCCAGCACCATCTGTTAAAGAGACTGTCTTTTTTCCATTGGATACTCTTTCCTGCTTTGTCAAAGATTAGTTGGCTGTATAGTTTTGGGTCCAATTCTGAGTTCTCAATTCTATTCCATTGGTCTATGTGTCTGTTTTTGTGGCATTAGCATACTGTCTTGATGATGACAGCTTTGTAGTAGAGACTAAAGTCTGGGATGGTGATGCCTACCATTTTGGTTTTCTTCTTCAATATGACTTTGGCTATTTGGGGTCTTTTGTGGCTCCATACAAATTTTAGGATAGTTTGTTCTAGTTTTGAGAAGAATGCAGGTGCAATTTTGATTAGGATTGCATTGAATGTGTAGATTGCTGTAGGTAGTAATGACATTTTAACTATATTTATTCTTCCAATCCATGAGCATGGGATGTTTTTTTCCTTTTTTTTTTCTTTTGTGTCTTCTTCAATTTCCTTCATAAGTGTTCTCTAGTTTTCATCATACAGATCTCCTATATCTTTGTTTAGATTTATTCCTAGGTATTTTATGGTTTTTTGTGCAATTGTGAATGGGGTCAGTTTCTTGATTTCTCTTTCTGTTGCTTCATTGTTGGTGTATAAAAATGCAACTGATTTCTGTACGTTGATTTTGTACCCGGCAAGTTGGCTGAATTCTTGGATCAGTTTTCGTAGGCTTCTGGTGGATTCTGCTGGGTTTTCTATGTAGAGTATCATGTTGTCTGCGAAAAGTGAAAGTTTGACTTCTTCTTTGCCAATTCTGATGCCTTTTGTTTCCTTTTGTTGTCTGATGGCTGATGCTAGGACTTCCAGCACTATGTTAAGCAACAGTGGTGAGAATGGACATCCCTGTCGTGTTTCTGATCTCAGGGGGAAAGCTCTCAGTTTTTCCCCGTTGAAGATGATGTTAGTTGAGGGCTTCTCATAGATGGCTTTTATGATGTTTAAGTAAGTTCCTTCTATCCCAACTTTCTCTAGAGTCTTTTTTAAGAATGGATTCTATATTTTGTCAAATGTTTCTTCTGCATCTATCGACAGGATCATATGTTTTTTATCTTTTCTTTTGTTGCTGTGATGTATCACATTGATTGATTTGCGAATATTGAACCAGCCCCGTATCCCAGGAATGAATCCCACTTGATCTTGGTGGATAATTCTTTTAATGTGCTATTGAATTTGATTTGCAAGTATCTTGTTGAGGATTTTTGCATCCGTATTCATCAAGGATATTGACCTATAGTTCTCCTTTTTTCTGGGTCTCTGTCTGGCTTGGGAAAATGAGTCTGGAAGTTTTCCTTCGATTTCTATTTTTTGGAATAGTTTGAGAAGAATGGATATTAATTCTGTTTTAAATGTCTGGTAGAATTCCCTAGGGAAGCCATCTGGCCCAGGGCTCTTATTGGTTGGGAGATTTTTGATAACTGATTCAATTTCTTCACTAGTTATGGGTCTGTTCAGATTCTGTTCTGTGTCTTCCCGTGTGAATTTTGGTAGTGAGTGTGTGTTTAGGAATTTGTCCATTTCTTCTAAGTTGTCCAGTTTGTTGGCATGTAATTTTTCATAGTATTCCCTGATAATTGCTTGTATTTCTGAGGGATTGGTTATAATAAGTCCGTTTTCATTCATGATTTTTGTCTATTTGGGTGCTCTTTTTTTTTTTTTTTTTTTTTTTTTTTTTTTTTTGGGTTTTTTTTTTTTTTTTTTGAGAAGCCTTGCTAGAGGTTTGTCTATTTTGTTTATTTTTTCAAAAAACCAACTCTTGGTTTCATCGACCTGTTCAACTGTTTTTTTGGATTCTATATTGTTTATTTTTGTCCTGATTTTTATTATTTCTCTTTTTCTATTGTGTTTGGGGTGCTATTGTTGCTCTCCTTCTAGTTCCTTTAGGTGAACTGTTAGATTTTCGTATTTGCGCTTTTTCTAATTTTTTGAAATAGGCCTGGAGTGCAATGTATTTTCCTCTTAGGACTGCCTTTCCTGCATCCCATAGAGTTTGGATTGCTGTATTTTCATTTTCACTTATTTTCATATACTTTTTAGGAAATTGAAATTTAAACTAAGCTAAAGGTAAGATGTTCTGGTTAGATTCTGCCAATGGGAGGCACTTATGCTGGATTAAAAGATACAAAGAAAGTAAAAGTCATTTTGCTTTTGGTAGTAACTCTTGCACAGTCAGCAGTGAATACAGATTTCTTTCATCTAAAAGGTGGTAGCAACTTATGGTACCATGACCAACCTTTCCACATATTTGTAACCATTTCTCTCTATTATATCTTTCTTTGCTTCAAATATCTTTTGTTTCAAGAACTGTTGATACATTTGGCCACTTTACCTCATCCCTTGTAATAATTTCAAGAAACAGTGCTATGAAATGATCGTGTCCCCCTAAAATTCATATTTTGAAACTCTAATCCCCAGTGTGATGATGGTATTTGGAGAGGGGACTTATGGGTTTTAGTTAGAGTTAGACAAGACCTTAAGGGTGAGCCCCTCATGATGATATTAGTGACTTTTTTTAAGAATAGGAAGAGTGATAGAGAGACCCCTCCCACCCATCATGTGAAGATACAGTGAGAAGGTGGCTATCTGCAAGCCAGGAAGGAACAGAATTGGCTGATAACTTGATCTTGACTTCTAGCGTCCAGAACTGTGAGAAATAAATATTTTGTTTAAGCCACCCAGTGTATATTATTTTGTTATATCTGCCTGAACAGACTAATATAGGGAGTAAAACAAAAGAAAAGAAGAGAAGCAAAATAACAGTAAGAAAAATTCATTTGTTGTAATGATCACTGGGTGTTATATGTAAGTTATGAATCACTAAATTCTACTACTGAAACAGATATTACACTATATTTAACTAACTTGAATTTAAATAAAGTCTTGCAATAAAAAAATAAAGAAAAATTAGGTATTTTAAAACCTCATTTTCTTGTTTATCAGCTTTGCTGAAATCTTATTTCACCATCTGAGCATATAGTATTTTAACAATCCTTCCTGGCCCTAAAATTGAGAATTTTTTTTTCCCTTGACATGTTTTTTCCAGACTCTGTTCTACATTTTTCTCCTGCCTCATTTATTTTTACTGCATTTATGTCATTCTAATTGATAGCCTTGATTCTTTTGACATCAACCACATACTCTCCAGATACTTTTGTACCTTCCATTAAACGGAACCAGATAATATATGACTGGCTTCTTTCATTTAGTATCATTTTCAAGGTACATCCCTGTGTAGCATGTATCTTTACTTCATTCATTTTTATGAATATGTAATATTCTATTGTATGAATAATGCTGCTCTGAACATGCAGTAGAGGCTAAAGTGTGGGATTGTGATGCTCGATTACTGTAGATTTGTGTAAGTTTTGAAAATAGAAAATGTGAGTCTTTCAACTTTCTTCTTCTTCAAGATCATTTTGGTATTCTGGATAATTGAATATCCATAGGAATCTTAGGAATAACTTGCTGAATTTTGCAAAAGATGCCAGCTAGGATTTTGATAGGGACTGCATTGACTCTGAAGATGAATTTGGGGAATATTGTCACTTTACCAATATTAAGTCTTAATCCATGATATGGTATGGCTTTCCTTTTCTTTGTCTTTAATTTTTTTCAATAATGTTTTATAGTTATAGCATGTATGTTTTGCACTTCTCTTCATTTTATTTTGAGTATTTTATTCATTTGGATGCTATTATAAATTAAATTGTTTTCTTAATTTTATTTTGGATAATGCATTGTTAGTATATAGAAATATTATTTTTGTACAACTAATTTTGCAAACTTACTGAACTCCTTTATTCTAATAATTTTTCATGCACAGCTTTAACAAAATTTGCTCTGAACCCAGGGCCAAGGCTAGGAGGGTTGGAGTGGGCGAATCCACAGGAGAACTCATGGGCATGGCACACTGCTAGCAGATTAGTTAGCAAGGGTCTATACAGCCTTTCCTCCTGAAGATGGCTCTGTGTTTATGCTAGGGGCGGGGAGGAAATGGTGACTGCCAGCTCCTTCATTTTAAGGGAAGTCATCTAACACATTTTGAAATCAGTATAAACAGATTTGGCTTCTGTTTGCCCCCTGTGTTGTGTTAATTGCCATTTTTATGTTGCCTCTTTGCCTCTTTTTTTTAAGGGCAGCAACCCAGCTATCATTTGCCCTCCTGGCTGAGTTAGCTGACGTTTAAAGCTCCAGGCTCCAGGGGAATTCAGCCCCTCTGATTTTCAAAAGCCAAACAGTATGAGGATTAGGGTCTCCCCACACCACCCCACCTCTGGGCTCCCTGGTGCTAGGGCCCACTTCTCTGCCCTGAGTGCCCTCCTGCAGGCAGCCTCATTCTGCCTTTCTGTCCTTGCTAAGCTTTCAGATGCAGCTCCTTCTCTATGTTTAGCTGTAGAGTTTGTTCTGACTTTCTTCAGATCATAAGGGTTTATTTACTTGCATGTGGGTGATACCTAGCTGTAAGCATGGGATGGTATGAGCTCAAGTTCTTCCTTGACTCTACTGTCTTCCCAAGCGCCTTCTAGAATCGCCTTTTCCTGACCTATGTGGGTCCTCTATTTCTTTGAAAAGTTCTATTTCATGTTGAAATTAATTCCTGTATATTATTGGATATCCTGATGTTAGTTTTTTTTTTAATTTTTTAATATTTATTCAGTTTTGAGAGACAGAGCATGAGTTGGGGAGGGGCGAGAGAGAGGGAGACAGAATCTGAAGTAGGCTCCAGGCTCTGAGCTGTCAGCACAGAGCCCAACGCAGGGCTTGAACCCATGAACTGCAAGATCATGACCTGAGTCGAAGTCAGAGGCTTAACCCACTGAGCCACCCAGGTGCCCCTCCTGATGTTAGTTTTATCACCTTTATGACATTATCAACTCTTTATATTTCTTCTTTTTTTTTCCATTGTGTGACTATGAAAGCTTTCAAACATACAGAGGAGTTGAAACAGTTATACTATGAACATTCATGTATATATGTGTATACATACATTCCATACATTCTTACCACTTAGATTTGGCAGTTATGATTTTGCTATATTTGCTTTATCATATCTATTTATCTAACCATATTATTTCTTTGGATGCCTTTTGAATTAAATTGCAGGTGTCAGTACACTTTACCTCTTAAAACTTCAGTGTGTTTATCATTAACTAGAGTTCAATATTGTTAATAATACTTTTTTCTTTTTTGACATTCAGTTTACATACAGAGAAATCATAAATTTTATTGTACCATTTGATGAGTTTTGACCAATGTATACACTTGTGTAATCCAAACTTCTGTCAAAATACAGAATATTACCTTTACTCAATAAGGTTCCCTCATACCCCTCCTCCAGTGAGTTCACCTCAAGTGGTCACTGCTCTGATTTTTTTTTTTTTACCATAAATTAGTTTTGCTTGTTCAAATTTTAGTTAAATATAATCATACTATATGCGCTGTTTTGTGTATTGCTTCTTTTATTTAGCATAACATTTTTGAGAATCATCCACTTTCTTCCATCTGTCGCTAGTTTTTATCTTTTACTGTTGAATAGTAGTTTATTGTATACCACATTTTAGTTTTTTGGTTCTCTTGTTGGACACCAGGACTTTTTCCAGGTTGTTACATATTAGGGGCATACTTGCACAAATTATTATGTGGCCATATGCTCTTTATTTTCTTGGATACATAAACAGTAGTGAAATATAGGTCATAGGACAGATAGTGTTTCTGTCATTTTACATTCCTACCAACATATGGTAGTAGGTTTTTTTAAATTAAAAATACTTATTTTAGTCACTATGGTAGTTGAATAATGGTATCTTGTGATTTAAATGTTTGTTTTCCTGATGATTATTTTTACTATCTGCTCTCTTTCAGACAGTTCGGCATGGTTTTCCTTATCAACCCACAGCATTAGCCTTTGATCCAGTTCAGAAAATCTTGGCTATTGGGACGAGAACAGGTGCTATACGAATGTATCCTTAACTTTTGGTTCATTATTTGTTGTATTATTACCAATTATTTTTCCTTAAATATTCAGGTAAGTGAATATTTACCTTTAGGACCAAATAAAGTTTATTTCTTTTGAAATGAGTAATGATTGTGAAAACCCACGATGTCTAGTTTATTGGCATGTTTCTAATGTCTGTGAGAGAACTATCAAGACCCTTTCTTTAATTCTTGATATTGGTAATTTGTGTTTTCTCTCTCTTTTTTATTTTCTTCTCTCTTTTTTTTGATCAGTTGTATTGATTTTCACAAGAACCAATTTTTGGTTTCAGAGCTTTCTTATATTGTTCTAAATTTAGTTTCGTTGATGCCTACTTTAATCTTTTTATTTTTTTCTGCTTAACTTTGAGTTTAATTCAATCTCTTTTTCTAGTTTTTAAAGGTGGAAACTGAAGTTATTGATTTGAGAACTTTCTTTTCTAATACATGTCTGTAGTGCTATAAATTTCCTCTCAAAGTATGCTTTAGTGTCATTCCATTTTTTTAATTGAATTTCTTATTTTGATACTTTGGTTGTTGCTCTCATGAAATACAGATTTAATTGTAATTGCAGGAAATAATACAGAAAAACCTCATGTACTCTTCATTCAATTTCCACCAATAGTAATGTCCTACAAAATTAAGATATAACATCACAACCAGGACACTGACATTAATACTCTCAAAGTACAGAGTGTTTCAGTTACCACCAAGATTCCTCACATTTTCCTTATATAACCACATCCTCTCCTTCCAATTCTCCCACCCCCATTCCTGATTTCTAACTATCACTAATTTGTTTTTCATTTTATTAATTTTGCCACACTGAAATGTTATATAAATGAAATTATACAGTATGAAACCTTTTGGAATTTGCTTTTTTCTTCCCTGAAGATTCATCAAAGTTGTTGTATATATCAGTAGTTTTTTTTTAATTGTTCCATGGTATGGAAGTACCACAGTGTGTTTGGCTATTCACTTATTGAAGGACATCTGGGTTTCCAGTTTGTGGCTATTATTATTAAAGCAGCTATCAACATTTATGTACATGTTTTTCTGTGAATATAAGTTTTCATTTCTCTGGTATAAATGCCCAGAAGTGTAGTCAAAGGGACCCTGTGGTAGTTCAGTGTTTAGTTTTATAAAAAGATCCCAAGCTACTTCCCAGAGGGGTTGTAACATTTTACATTCTGTATCTTCACATCATTACTAGTGCATCTTGTTCTTTTCTTTTTTTTTCTTATTTTAGCCATTCTGATAATTTTGTAGTGATATCTTATTGTTGTATTCCTATATATTCTAGATACTACTCTTTTGTCAAATATATTATTTCTTCTAGTCTATAACTTGACATTTTACCCTCTTAACAGGACTTTCAGAGTCCATTTTATCAGTTTTTCTTTATAGATTGTGCTTTTGGTATCATTCCTTAGAACTCTTTGCCTAACTCTGGATCTTAATTTTTAATCTTTTTCCTAAAAATTTTAGTTATACATTTTATATTTAAGTACAGTTCTATTTTGGGTTATTTTTTTATTTGTTTTTTTATTTGTATTTCTTTGGTTCTTATTTTGGGGTAATATTAGCTTCATAAAATGAATTGAGAAGTGTTTCCTCTTCTGTTTTCTGGGAGAGATTGAAGAAAATTGGGATTAATTCTTTAAATGTTTGGTAGATCTCTAGTGAAAAATACCTAGGCTTGGAGATTCTTTTATGAGAGATTTTATATTACAAATACAATGTATTTCATAGTTATGGAAATCTTTCAGTTTTCTATTTTATCTTAGTTGGTTATGTGTAGTCAGTCTTACTAGTAGTTTTTAAATTGTACTGATTTCTTTTTTGGGGAACTAGCTTTTTGTTTGATTTTCTCCATTATCTTGTTTTCATTTTTTTCTGGCTTATTTTTATTATTTAATAAATCATCCCTATTATTTCTTTCCTTCACTTTTCTTTGAGCTTACTTTACTCCATTTTTCTAGTTTCTTGAAGTCAGAACTTAGATGATTGATCTGATATTCTATTTTCTAAGGTTTGCATTTAGTGTTATTAATTCTCAGTACTGCTTTAACTGCACCCTGGAAATTTTGATATATGTGTTTTCATTTTAATTGAGTTATATGTAGTTTTAAAAATTGCCTCTGAGGGTTGCCTGGGTGGCTCACTTGGTTAAAGCATCCAACTTTTGATATCAGCTCAAGTCATGATCTCATGGTTTTGTGTATCTGAGCCCTGCGTTGGGCTCTGTGCACTGACCACGTGTAGCCTGCTTGGCATTCTACCTCTTTCTCTGCCCCTCCCTAGCTCATGCTCTCTTTGTCTCTCTCAAAATAAATAAACCTTAAAAATTGCCTTTGACACATCTTGGGACCATGAATTACTTAGAAGTGTTTTAATTCATTGGAGAGTGGAAATTTTCTTGCCTTTATATTATTGATTTGATTCCACTGTGGTAAACTCTCTCTCTCTCTCTCTCTCTCTCACACACACACACACACACACACTATGATTTCAGTTCCTTTAAGTCTAAGGTTTGTTCTATGGTCTTGGATATGGTCTTTCTTAGCGATGCTCTGTGGACTCAGGAAAAACATGTGCATTCTTATTGAGTTGAATGTTCTATGTTTGTCAACTAGATGCTGTTGGTTTAAAAAAAAAACTATTGTTGGTTGATTGTGTTGTTGAATTCTATATCCTTGCTTATTTTCTGTCAGATAATTCTATCAAATCCCAAGAGTATATTAAGATCTCCAACTATAATTTTGGATAAATTTATCTCCTTTTCCAGCTGTATTAGTTTTTGCTTTCTGTATTTTGAGACTCTTTGGTTTGGTATGCATACATTTAGAATTCTCATGTCTTCCTCCTGGATTGATTCCTTTACCATTATGTAATATCTTTTTGGTTTCCAATAATTTTCTTTGCTCTGAAATCTACTTTGTCTCATATTAATATAGTCTCTCTAGCTTTTTAAAAATATCTAAATATTTGCATGATATATCTATTTTCATCCTTTTAACTTAAATATGTCATAGAACTTGAAGTAGTTTATTATAGATAGCATATTGTTAGATCATTTTATTTCTTCCTTTAATTGAGCTGTAATTGACATTAGTTTTAGGTGTGCAAAATATTGATTCAATATTTGTATATCTTGCCAAATGACCTCTACAATAAGTCTAGTTGATATGAATCACTACACACAGCTGCAAAAATTTTTTTTCTTGCGATAACTTTAAAAAATTCTCTTAGCAAATTTCAAATACACAACTCAGGTTTATTTACTATAGTCACCATAATGTACACTATCTTCTCTAGGTCTTACTTATTTTATAACTGGAAATTTGATCTTTCAAATCCGCCTTTATTGATTCTGCCCAACTCATACTTTTATCTCCAACAACTGCTAGTCTTTTCTCTGTGTCTGTGAGTTTGGTGTTTTTGCTTTCTGTGTTATTTTGTTTTGTTTTTGTATTTAAGGGATATTATATAGCATTTATCTTTCTCTAACATATGTTACTCAGTGTATTGCCTTTCATATCAATTCATATTATTTAAAATGGTAAGATTTCTTTTTTTATGGCTGAATGATATTCCAGAGTGTGTGTGTTTGTGTATATATTTTTTAATCTATTCATCCGTAATAGGCACTTAAGTTGTTTCCACATCTTCTTTATTATAATAAATATTCCTGCAGTGAACATGGAATGCATATATCTTTCAAGTTAGTGTTTTTGTTTCCTTTGGATAAATACCCAGAAGTGGAGTTGCTTGTCCGTATGGAAATTTTATTTTAATTCTTTGAGGAGCTCTGTACTGTTTTCCATAGTGGCTGTACTAATATACAGTCCCACCAATAGTGTACAAGGGTCCCCTTTTCTCCACATCCTCACTAACGCTTGTTATTTCTTTTCTTTTTGATAATAGTCGTTCTAACAGGTGTAAGGTGATATCTCAATGTGGTTCTGATTTGTGTTTATCTGATAATTAGGGATGTACCAGTTAGCCATCTGTAGGTTTTCTTTTGAAAATGTCTATTCAGATCCTCTGTCCATTTTTTAATCTAATTGTTTTTGTTTGTTTATTTTACCATTGAGTTGTATGAGTTCTTCATATATTTTGGATATTTATATGTGATTTGTAAATATTTGCTCCCATTTGGTATATAGCCTTTTTATTTTGTTGATGGTTTCCTTTGTTGAACAGAAGCATCTCATTCTATCTTGTAGTCCCTACACTCCACTGATGCTACCTTGACAGGGGTATTAGAACACCTCTTTTGTGCTAGGAAGAGGATGTAAGACCAGGTGCTCATTCAAACTCACTAATACTATCCCACCAGATTGGAGTGCTCCCACCTGCCTCTATTAGTCTGAAGATGGCAGATCAGAATCCTGTTTAGTGCATTAATACCATCTGGCAGCGAAATAGAATGCTACTTGCTTCTGCCAGGCCCAGGGGATGGATGAATAACTTCCTGCTTGTGTCCCTTACCACTCTCTGCTGAACAAACTGGAGTGTGGTCTCTGAAGGGTAGGGGTAGAAGAAGGTGGAAGATCAGTTCCCTAGTCAACCCTGTTGAACTATGTGGAGTCCAGGAGAGGAGAGTTTTTTCCTTATTGTTTGCTACTATAGGGTGTGTGATGCCAAAATTTGTTCCGGGATACCCTGTCTTCTCCATCTTTTGACTGGGAAAATGGCCTTTTCTTGGAGTTTTTGGTTTTGTTTCTATTTTCTTTGGTTCTGTTTCTTTCCATCAGTTGATGGTTCTTGGTTGAAGACTTCTATGGTGCATTGCCCAGGATATATGAAACAGAATAAGAAAACCCAAGGATATCACTGCTGTGTCACTCTTCAAGTCCTTAGTTGCTTTGCCATTCCTCCTCTTTTCTATCTTTCAGAATTTTTCTCTGCTTGTTTGAAATGTTATATTCAGGGATTTTTGTTTTTAAGTTGTAAGAGGTAGAAACTGGGAGGAATGGAGCTACTTCATATTGGCAGATTTGGCATTCTCCACTCTCAAATTTTAATATGTTGTGTTTTCATTTCATTCTGTTTCATTATTTTTTTAAAGCAATTCTACTAAACTTTTATTTTTATTTACATTTTACTTTTTATTTAAATTTTAGTTCACATACAGTGCAATATTGGTTTCAGGGATAGAATTCAGTGATTCATCACTTACATACAGGACCCAGTGCTTATCATAAAATGTGCATTTTAAATACCCATTACCCATCTAGGCCACTCTCCACCCAAATCCTTCCTTTAACCCCCAGTTTGTTCTCTATCATTAAGAGTCTCTTGTGGTTTGTTTCTCTCTCTAGTCTTTTATTTTCCCTTTCCCATATGTTTATCTGTTTTGTTTCTTAAATTCTACACATGAGTGAAATCATATGGTATTTGTCTTTCTCTGATTGACTTATTTCACTTAGCATAATACATTCTGGCTCCATCCATGTGGTTGCAAATGGAAAGGTTTTGTTCTTCTTGATGGCTGATTCATATTCCATTATACCTATATAGCACATCTTTTTTTTTTAAAAATACTTTGTTTCTTTTAATAATTTGTTTAGAGAACAAGCAGGGAAAAAGCAGAGAGAGAGAGAGAGAGAGAGAGAGAGAAGAACAGAGGATCTGAAGTGGGCTCTGTGCTGACAGCAGAGAGCCTGGTATGGGACTCGAACGCATGAACTGTAAGATGCTTAACTGACTGAACCACCCATGTGCCCCTTTACCATATTTTCTTTAGCTATTCATCAGTCGATGGACATTTGGGCTCTCTTTGTAGTCTGGCTATTGTTGATAAGGCTGCTATAAACATCGGGGTGCATGTACCCCTTTGAATCAGTATTTTTGTGTCCTTTGGGTAAATACCTAGTATTGCAGTTGGTGGATCAGAGAGTAGTTCTATTTTGTTTTTTTTGAGGAACTCCATGTGCTCTCCAGAGTGGCTGCACCAGTTTACATTCCCACCAACAGTGTAAGAGGGTTACTTTTTCTTCACATCCTCGCCAACACCTGTTGTTTCTTGTGTTCTTCATTTTAGCCATTCTGATAGGTGTGAGGTGGTATCTCATTGTGGTTTTGATTTGTATTTCCCTGATGAATGATGTTGAACATCTTTTCATGTGTCTGTTAGCCATCTGGATGTTTTCTTTGGAGAAGTGTCTATCTATTCATGTCATCTGCCTGTTTCTTAACTGGGTTATTTGTTTTTTGGGTGTTGAGTTTGCTAAGTTCCTTATAGATTTTGGATATTAATGCTTTATTACGTATGTCATTTGCAAATACCTTTCCTCATTCCATAGGCTGCCTTTTAGCTTTATTGATTGTTTCCTTCACTTCGCAGAAGCTTTTTATGTTGATAAAGTCCCTTTGTCAAAGATTATTTGACCATATTGTTGCTGGCCCTTTTCTGGGTTTTCTGTTCTGCTCCCTTTATCTATTTGTCTGTTTTTGTGCCAGTACTATACTATCTTGTGGATGACAGCCTAATACATTGAAATCCAGAATCGTGATGTTTTGTTTTTCTTTTTCAGGATTGGTTTGGCTATTTAGGATCTTTTGTGGCTCCATAAAAATTTTAGGATTGTTTGTTCTAGCTCTATGAAAAGAAAAGAGGAAGGACCCAATATAAAATCATGAATGAAAGAGGAGCGATAACAACCAACACCACAGATATATGAATGATGCTGCAGTAAACGTAAAGGTGCACATATACTTTCAAATTAATGTTTTCCTGTTCTTTGGGTAAATACCCAGTGGTATGAAAACTGGATAATAGGGTAATTCTGTTTTTAATTTTTTGAGGAACTTCCATACTGTCTTCCACAGTGGATGCACCAGTTTGCATTCCCACCAAAAGTAAACCAGGGTTCCTTTTTCTCCACTTACCCATCAACACTGCTTCTTGAGTTTTTGATTTTAGCCATTCTGACAGGTATGAGATGATATCTCATTGTAGTTTTGATTTGACTTTCCTTAATGGTGAGTGACATTGAGCATCTTTTTATCTGCCAGTTGGCCATCTGTATGGTTTCTCTCTTTTTTTAATTTTTGATTTTTATTCCAATAGATTTGGTGTTATATTAGATTCACGTGTACAATATAGTGATTCGACAGTGATTCATCATGATCTCTTTAATCTTTATCACCTATTTCAGCCATCCCCCTACTCACTTCCCTTCTGGTAACTATCAGTTTCTCAGTTTGTTCTCTACAGTTAATAGTCTGTCTATTGGCTTATCTTTCTCTTTTCCTTTGCTTGTGTATTGTTTCTTGAATTCTATATCTGAATGAAATCATATGATATTTGTTTTTCTCTGACTTATTTCACTTAACATTATACTATTTACCTCCATCCATGTTGTTGCAAATGGTGAGATTTTATTGCTTTCTATGGCAGAATAACAACATTCCATTGCATATATATACCACATCTTCTTATCCCTTCATCCATTGATGCGCACTTTGGCTGCTTTCATAATTTGGCTATTGTAAATAATGCTGCTATAAACATAGGGGTGTATGGATCATTGAATTAGTGTTTTAGTAGTTTTGGGGGGGAAAATACCCAGGAGTGCTATTACTAGATCTTAGGGTAGTATTGCTTTTGACTTTTTTAAATCATTCTTTTCTAAAAATTTTATTTATTTACATTCAAGTTAGTTAATATATGGTTTAGTATTGGTTTCAGTAGTAGAACCCTGTGATTCATCATTTACATGTAACACCCAGTGCTCACTCCCACAAGTACCCTCCTTAATGCCCATCACCCACTTAGACCACCCCCCCACCCCTCCAGTCACCCTCCAATTTGTTCTCTGTATTTAAGAGTCCCTTATGGTTATATATATATATATACACACACCACATCTTTATGCATATACATTTTGGGCTCTTTCCATAATTTGGCTAATGTCAGTAGTGCTGCTGTAAACACTGGGGTGCATGTGCCCCTTTGAATTAACATTTTTGTATCTATTGGATAAATACCTAGTAGTGCAATTGTTGGGTCATAGGGTCATTTAAATTTTTGGGGGGAACTTCCTTAATGTTTCCCAGAATGGCTGCACCTGTTTGCTTTCCCACCAACAGTGCTAAAGGGTTCCCCTTTCTCCACATCCTTGCCAACATCTGTTGTTTCCTGAGTTGTTAATTTTAGCCATTCTGACAGGTGTGAGGTGGTATCTTATTATGATTTTGATTTGTAGTTCTCTGATGATGAGTGATATTGAGCATCTTTTCATGTGTCTGTTAGCCTTCTAGATGTCTTCTTTAGAAATCTGCCTATTCATGTCTTCTGCCCATTTCTTCACTGGATTATTTGCTTTCTGGTATTGAGTTTGATAAGTTCTTTAAAAGATTTTGGATAGTAACTCTTTATCTGATATGTCATTTGCAAATATCTCCCATTCTGTAGGCTGCCTTTTAGTTTTGTTGATTGTTTCCTTTATTGTGCAGAAGATGTGTATCTTGATGAAGCCCCAGTAGTTTATTTTTGCTTTTGTTTCCCTCGCCTCTGGCAGTGTGTCTAAGTAAGAAAAGGTCAAAGAGGTTGCTGCTTGTGTTTTCTTGTAGGATTTTGTTGATTTCTCATCTTACATTTAGGTCATTCATCCATTTTGAATTTATTTTTTTATGGTGTAAGAGAGTGGTCCAGTTTCATTCTTCTGCGTTCTGCTGTCCAGTTTTCACACCCCCATTTGCTGAAGAGGCTGTCTTTTTTCCATTGGATACTCTTTCCTGCTTTGTTGAAGATTAATTTGCCATACACTTGTGGGTCTATCTCTGGGTACTCTCTTTTGTTCCCTTGATCTATGTGTCTGTTTCTGTGCGAGTACCACACAGTCTTGATGATTATAGCTTTGTAATACAGCTTGAAGTCTGGAACTCTGATACATCTAGCTTTGGTTTTCTTTTTCAAACATTTCTTTGGCTATTTGGGGTCTTTTCTGGTTCCATCATTGTTTGTTCTATCTGTGGGAAGAATGCTGGTGTTATTTTCATAGGGATTGCATTGGATATATAGATTCTTTTGGGTAGTATCAACATTTAACCAGTATTTGTTCTTCTAATCCATAAACATGGAATGTTTTTCCATTTCTTTGTGTCTTCAATTTCTTTCATAAACTTTCTATAGTTTTCAGCTTACAGATCTTTAATCTCTTTGGTTAAGTTTATTCCTAGGTATCTTATGGTTTTTGGTGCAATTGTATATGGAATCAATTCTTTTATTTATCTTTCTGTTGCTTCATTATTTGTGTACAGAAATGCGATCAGGGGCGCCTGGGTGGCTTACTTGGTTAGGCGTCCGACTTTCGCTTAGGTCTTGATCTCTCTGTTTGTGGGTTCTTGCCCCGTGTCGGGCTCTGTGCTGTCTGCCAGCTCAGAGCCTGGAGCCTGTTTCAGTCTGTGACTCTTTCTCTCTCTGACCCTCCCCTGCTCATGCTGTCTCTCTCTCTCTCTCCTAGAACTAAATAAAACATTAAAAAAAAAAAAGAAATGCGATCAGTATCTATACTTTGATCTTATAGCCTGCAACTTTGCTGAATTCATGTGTCAATTCTAGCAGTTTTTTAGTGGAGTCTTTCAGGTTTCCATGTAGAGTATTTGTCATCTGAGAAGAGTGAAATTTTGAATTCTTTGCCAATTTATATGCCTTTTGTTTCTTTTTGTTGTCTGATTGCTGAGGATGGAACTTCCAGTACTGTGTTGAACGGCAGTGGTGAGTGTGGATATTCTGTCATATTCCTGACCTTAGGGGGAAAGCACTGTCACTTTTTCCCCATTGAGGATAATATTAGCTGTAGGACTTTCATATATGTTCTTTATGAGGTATGTTCCTTCTATCCTGACTTTCTTGAGGGTTTTTATCAAGAAATGATGCTGCATTTTGTCAAATGCTTTTTCTGCATCTATTGACTGGGTCATATGGTTCTTATCCTTTCTTTTATTAATGTGGTATATCACATTGTTTGATTTGTGAATATTGAACCTGGCCTGCAGCCCAGGAATAAATCCCACTTGATCACGACGAATAATTCTTTTTTTATTTTATTTTATTTTGTTTTGTTTTGTTTTATTTTTTTCTTAAATAGTTTATTGTCAAGTTGGTTTCCCTATAACACCCAGTGTTCATCCCAACAAGTGCCCTCCCCTGTGCCCATCACCCCTCTTCCCCTCTCCCCCACTCCCATCAGCCCTCAGTTTGTTCTCAGCATTCAAGAGCTTCTCATGGTTTGTCTCCCTCCCTCTCCCCAACTATTTTTCCCCTTCTTCTCCCCCATGGTCATCCATTAATTAATTCTTTTAATGTACTGCTGCATTCAATTTGCTAATATCTTGCTGACAAATTTTGCATGCAGTTTCATCTGGGTTATTGGCCTGTAATTCTCCTTTTTAGTGGGGTCTTTGTTTGGTTTTGGAATCAAGGTAATGCTGTATTCATAAGATGAGTTTGGAAGCTTTCCTACCATTAAAAAAATTGTTTTAATGTTTATTTATTTTTGAGAGACAGAGAGACAGAGCATGAGCAGGGGAGGGGCAGAGAGAGAGGGAGAGATAGAATCTGAAGCAGGGTTCAGGCTCTGAGCTGTTGACACAGAGCCTGACGCAGGGCTTGAGCCCACGAACTGTGAGATCATGACCTGAGCTAAAGTTGGCCGCTTAACTGACTGAGCCACCCAGCCACCCCCATTTTTATTTTTTGGAACAGTGTGAGAATAATAGGTATAAACTCTTCTTTAAATGTCTGCTAGAATTCCGGGAAGTCATCTGGCCCAGGACTCTTGTTTGTTGGGAGATTGGTGATAACTGATTCAATTTCTTTGTTGGTTATGGGCCTGTTGAAATTTTCCGTTTCTTCCTGTTTTCATTTTTAGTTGTAGTAGTTTAGAATTTGTCCATTTCTTCCAGATTGTCCAGTGTGTTGGCATATAATTTTACAGAGTATTCTCTTATAATGTTTGTATTTATTGTACAAAAATTTTTGTTATATAATTGTATTGGTATTTGTTGTGATCTGTCCTCTTTCATTTGTGATTTTATCTATTTAGGTCCTTTCTCTTTTGTTTTTGACAAATCTGGCTATGGATTTAGCAATTTTGTTTATTCTTTAAACGAACCAATGTTTAGTTCCATTGATCTATTCTACTGTGTTTGTTGTTTTGGTTGCTTCTATATCATTTATTTTTGCTCTAGTCTTTATCATTTTTCTTCTGCTGGATTTAGGCTTTATTTGCTGCTCCACCTCTTGCTCCTTTATCTACAAGGTGAGGTTGTGTATTTGGGACACACATTATGTTGTGTATTTCTTGTTTCTTCAGGTAGGCCTGAATTGCAATGCACTTCCCTCTAAGGACTTCCTCTGTTGCATCCCAAAGATTTGGGACTATTGCGTTTTCATTTTCATTTGCTTCCATGTATTTTTTAATTTCCTTTTTAATTTCCAGGTTAGCACATTCATTCTTTTTTTTTTAAGTTTATTTATATATATATATATATAGAGAAACATGAGAGCATGAGTAGGGTGGGGCAGAGAGAAGGAAAGAGAGAGAATCCCAAGTAAGCTCTGTACTATTAGGGTGGAGGCCAATTTGGGGTTCGAACTCACGAACCATGAGATCATGACCTGAGCCTAAACTAAGAGTCAGATGCTTAACCGACTGAGCCACCCAAAATGTCCCTAACACGTTCATTATTTAGTAGGCTATGTTTTTTTTTTTTTTTTTTTACCTAAAATAAAACCTTTACTGCAAACAAAGGCAGAGACAATGTAGTTCAAAGTAAGTCATGGAAAATGAATATTTCAGAATTCCTTTGGAATTATAAGGCACATAATTCTGAATAATGGCACAGAAATAATGGCCTATCATTACAATTTTCGCCCCAGTAAATATACACTACTTGCATTACATTTGAAATAAAGTAGCAACAAGAAAGACTATTTTGACACAGCTTGGCACTTATAATGTCATTCTCTACCTTTCTGTGAATATTCCATTTTTGTACAATGCTAGAGAAATTGCATTTTCATTCTTCTGTAGTTCATTATGGTTCATTGTTGTAACAACTGCCAAACCAGTCAATTTGTATAAATAATAGAACAAGGTTCTACTGTCTCTCATCTGACACAGTGCCAACAAGTTGGTCTACCTTTTCCAAGAGGCAAATCATGTTTTTTGACTCTTTATCTAATTTTAATGTACCTGGATACATAACTTGGAGTTATATTCAGTAAGTTCTTTTGGAGCCTTGAACTGAGAGTTTTTATTTAAATAGTAGGATGTTCTTTAACCTCCATGTATTTGATGGCTTTCCAAATTTTTTCTTGTGGTTAATTTCAAGTTTCATAGCATTGTGATCTGAAAATATGCATGATATGATCTCAGTCTTTTTGTATTAGTTGAGGGTTGATTTGTGACACTTGTATGTGACCTATTATGGAGAATTTTCCATGTACGCTTGAGAAGAATGTGTATTCTGTTGCTTTAGGATGATACCTGTTAAGTCTATCTGGTCCTTGATAGCCATTGTTTACTTGTTGGTTTTCTGCTTAGATGATCTGTCCATTGCTGTAACTGGGTGCTAAAGTCCCCTACTATTATTGTATTATTATCAATGAGTTTCTTTATGTTTGTTATTTAATTGATTTATATATTTGGGATCTACTAGGTTGGGAACATAAATATTTACTATTGTTAGATCTTCTTGATAGATAAACCCCTTAATTATGATATAATGCCCTTCTTCATCTCTTGTTAGAGTCTTTGTTTTAAAATCTAGTTTGTCTGATAGAAAGGTGGCTACTCCAGCTTTCTTTTGATGTCCATAACATGATAGATGATTCTCCATCCCTCATTTTCAATCTGCAGGTGTCCTTAGGTCTGAAATGAATTTCTTGTTGGCAGCATATAGATGGGTATTTTTTATCCATTCTGATACCCTATGTGTTTTTGATTGGAGCATTTAGCCCATTTACATGCAGAGTAATTTTGGTAGATCTGAATTTAGTGCCATCGTATTACCTGTAGATTTGGTGTTTCAGTTGATGTTCTCTGGTCCTTCGTAATCTTCATTGCTTTCTTCATCTTTTTTTCCCTCCACTCAAAGAGTCCCCCTTTAAATTTCTTGTAGGACTGGTGTAGAGGTCACTAACTCCTTTAGTTTTTGTTTGGCTGGAAAAGTCTTTATCTCTTCTTCTGTTCTGAATGATAGCCTTGCTGGATAGAGAAGTCTTGGCTACATTTTTATCCCATTCAGCACATTGAACTATTTCCTGCCACTCTTTTCTGGCCTGACAAGTTTCAGGTCTGCTACTAACTGTGTATGTCTACCTTTGTAGGTTAAGGATCTTTTGTCCCTAGTTGCTTTCAGAATTCTCTCTTTATCGGGTTTCACTATGATATGTCATGATGTTGACTTGTTTTTGTTCATTTTGAGGGGAGTTCTCTGTGCCTCTTGGACTTGAACACCTATTTCCTTCCCTTGATTAGGGAAGTTCTCAGCTATAATTTGTTCTAATAAACCTTCTGCCCCTTTTTTTGTTGCTCTTCTGGGACTCCTATGATACAGAAATTATTTTGTTTCATGGAATCATGTAGTTCTGTAAGTCTACCTTCTTGATCTAGTAATTTCCTTTCCCTTCGTTTTTCAACTTTATTATCTTTCATAATTTTATCTTCTATTTCGCCTATTTTCTCCTCTGCTTCTTCAGTCCTCATTGTCATTGTATCCAGTTTATTTTGCATCTCACTTATAGCATTTTTATTTCATTCTGACTAGTTCTTGGGTCTTTGATCTCTGCAGCAAGGGTTTCTCTGGTGTCTTACAGGGTTTTTCAAGCCCAGCTAAGTCTTATGACTGTTGTTCTAGATTCTTGTTCAGATATATTGCTTATATCTCTTTTAATCAAGTCCCTGACTGTGATTTCTTCTTGACCTTTCTTCTGAGGGGAATTCTTCCATCTTATCATTTTGGCTACTTTTCTGTCTTTTGAATGTTTTAAAAGGTTGTTGTGTTTCCTGAACCTGAGAGTACTGCAATATTAAAAAGGGCTCACACATTGTACAGGGCATGGTGCTTCAGGATATGTTTTTGTTGTATGCTGTATGCACTCTGCTCTTGCATTTTGGCTGCTCTTTCCCATGGTCATTCCTCTACAGAACTTCTTTTTGCTTGCAGTGGTGGAGTGTTTGGATCTTTAACTAGGTGTTCTTTAATTTGTTTGGTGAAGTAACCCTGGAAAAAAGGGTGGGAAAGATTGATCCCAAAAGAAGAGAAAAGGAAAGTGGACAAAAAAATCCCAAAAAAACAGAATCAAAAGCTATAGGGTTGATTCCAAAGAAAAAAAAGGAAAGAAAAAAGAAGGTAAAAGAAAAAAAAATAAAACCTCAGCAAAAAAAGGGAGAAAAAGAAATGAAACAAACAAGAAACTTTGAGCCTGATTCCAAAAGAAAAAATGAAGAAGAAAGAAACAAGAAAAAAGAAAGGTAGGTATTGCTTTGAAGCCTTGGATTTTAGTGCACTTGGTGCTTGAGGTGGGGGGGTGGGGTTGTTGGCTATGCTGGTCTTCCAGAGGAGAGGTAAGCTGCTTTGGCATAGAGTCCATCTTGTTCCAGTAAATAAGCAGTTGCCAGGCACAAGAGATTGGGGTTTGATGTTAATGGTTCCTATCTCCACTGGGGGAAGCTGTGTTGCTCTCTGAAGTGCCACTGTGTTGTTGGGAGGAAAATGGTGTCACCCCAATATCTTGTCTTGAACTAGGGATCTCACACCGCCTGCTGTTCAGGCAGCCCTCACAGAATAGCATAGGCAGTAAGCTCACACTGCACCATAAATCCCCTGCATTTTTTCTTTAGCAAGCAGCTAGGATTTAAAAGCCAAAGTCTGAAAGGATCCAGTACCACACAGATATGCTCCCTCCTTTGGAGTAGAGCCTCTCCATTCTGTGTGAATTCCTCTGTCCCCGAGAAACAGTCACATGCCTACACAGTGTGTGGAATCTATGTTGTTGCACTACTAAAGGCAGCAAAGATAATATTTCCTGTGGGTGTGCCTCTCTCCCCTGCTGATGAAAGGCCTTCGGCTGGCACCTGCAGGGTCTTTTGTCCTTGGGAGGCAATAAACCATCTTCCAAAAGTACTCCAAGAGGGGGAATGTTCTCTCTCAGTGGCTGTGCGTTTTTCACATAAGGCCTTACTTAATTTTTCTGAGTTATGTTCCCTGGAGATCTACTTTGTTGAGGATTTTTATCATGAATTAATGTTGTACTTTGTCAAATGCTTTTTCTTCATCCACTGAAATGATCATATGGTTTTTATCCTTTCTCTTATTGATGCAATGTATCACATTGATTTGTGTTTGAACAATCTTTCAACTCAGGAATAAATCCCATTTGATTGTGATGAATGATTCTTTTAATGTACTGTTAGCTTGGATTTGCTAGTATTTTATTGAGAAATTTTGCATCCATGTTCATCAGAGTTACTGGCCTGTAATTCTCTCTTTTTTTTAATGGTATATTTATGTGCGTTTGGTATCTGTAATTTTAGCTTCAATTTGGAAGTTTTTCCTTTTTTATTTCCTTGGAATAGTTTGAGAAGAATATGTATGAAGTCTTCTTAAAAATTTTTTTAACATTTCTTTTTGAGAGAGAGAGAGAGATAGGGCATGGGTGGGTGAGGGGTAGAGAGACGGAGACACAGAATCCAAAGCAGGCTCCAGACACTGAGCTGTCAGCACAGAGCCTGATGGAGGCCTTGACTCACGATCTGTGAGATCATGACCTGAGCTGAAGTCGGACGCTTAACTGACTGAGCCACCCAGGCACTCTGGTATTAACTCTTCTCTAAGTGTTTGATAGAAATGGCCTGTGAAGCCGTCTGGTCTTTGACTTTTGTTTGTTGAGATTTTTTTTGATTACTGATTTCCATCTCCTTGCTGGTAATTGGTCTGTTCAAATTTTCTATTTCTTCTATCTTCACCTTTGGGAGGTTATATGTTTCTAGGAATTTATACATTTCTTCTAGGTTGTTGAATTTGTTGACATATAATTTTTTGTAATATTCTATTACAATAGTTTGTATTTCTGTGGTGTTGGTTCTTTTTTCTCCTCTTTCTGATTTTGAGTTCTCTGTCTCTCTCTCCCTCTCTCTTTTTGTGAGTCTGGCTACATATACTGTTTACCTTTTCAAAGAACTAGCTTTTGGTTTCATTGATCTGTTATATTGTTTCTTTTGTTTGCATATCATTTATTTCTGCTCTAATTTTTTATTAAATCTTTCCTTCTGCTGGTTTTGGGTATTAATTTTTATTCTTTGCCTAGCTCCTTTAGGTGTAAGTGTAGATTGTTTATGTGAGATTTTTCTTGTCTTGAAGTAGCCTGCATTGCTATATTTTTCCCTCTTAGAACCACTTTTGCCATCTCCCAAAGGTTTTGGATTGCTGTAATTTCATTTTCATTTGTTTCCCTGTGTTCTTTTATTTCTTCATTTATTTCCTTGTTGGCCCATTCACTGTTTAGCAACATGTTATTTAATCTTCATGTATTTTTTGTTTGTCCAGGTGTTTTTCTTGTGGTTGACTTCTAGTTTTATAGTGTTGTGGTGAGAAAAATGTATGGTATGACTTTGATCTTGAATTTGTTGAAGTTTGTTTTGTGGGCTACTGTGTGGTCTGTTCTGGAGAATGTTCCATGTGCACTTGAAAAGAATGTGTTTTTTTCTACTATTTTATAATTGAATGTACTCAATATATTTGTTGAATCCATCTGGTCCAATGTGTCATTCAAAGCCACTGTTTCCTTGTTGATTTTCTGTTTGGATGATCTATCCATTGATGTAGATGGGATGTTAAAATCTTCTACTAGTACTGAATTACTATTGATTAGTTCCCTTATGTTTCTTATCAACAATTTGTGTATTTGGGTGCTCCTATATTGAGTGCACAATATTTACAATTCTTATAACTTTTGATAGATTGTCCTCTTTATGATTATATGTGTTCTTCTTCTCTTGTTACAGTCTTTTTAAAGTCAATTTTGTCTGATACAAGTATTGCTACCCCTGCTTTCTTTTGACATACAATTTACATGATAAATTGTTCTCCGTCCCCTCACTTTGAATCTGCAGGTGTCTTTAAGTCTGAAAAGAGTCTCTTGTGGGCAACATATAGATTCAGTCTTATTTTTTTATCCATCCCTTCACTCTTTGTGTTCTGATTGGAATGTTTAGTCCATTTACATTCAAAGTAATTATTGGAAGGTATATTTTCATTGCCATTTTATTACTTGTTTTGTGGTGGCTTTTGTAATTCTTCTCTGTGCCTTTTTTCCCCTTGCTGTCTTGTTTCATAGTTTGCTGCCTTTCTTTCGTGATATACTTGAATTCCTGTGTCTTTACTTTTTGTATATCTATTAGTGGTTTTGATTTGTGGTTACCATAAGATTTTCATATATCATCTTCTGCATGTAGTAGTTTATATTAAGTTGATGGTTGCTTAAGTTTTAACCCATTCTTTACTCCCCTCCTCCATATTTTACATATGGTGTCATAATTTACATCCTTTTATTTTGTGAGTTCTTTGATTTTTGCTGATAAACTTTTTTTTAATACTGCATTTGGGCTTCCTATGTTTTTTACTTTTACTTATGGTCTTTCCACTCATAGAGTCCCCTTAACATTCCTTGTAGGTCTGCTTTAGTGGTCATGAACTCCTTTAGTTTTTTTTCTGTCTGAGAGACTCATTATCTCTCCCTGTATTCCAAATAATTGCCTTTCTGGATAGAGTGTTCTTGGTTGTAGATGGTTTTTCTTTCAGCACTTTGAATATATCATACCATTCCCTTTGGGCCTACAGAATTTCTGCTGAAAAACTGCTGGTAGTCTAATGAGATTTCCTTTTTATGTAATTATCTTCTCTCGATGATTTAAATTTTTTTTTCTTTATCACTACTTTTTGTCATTTTAATTACTATGTGTCTTAGTGTGGACCTCCTTGGTTTGGCTTCATTGAAGGATTTCTGTGCTTCTGGGATCTGGATTTCTGTTTCCTTCCCCAGATTAGGGAAGTTTTCAGCTATTATTTCTTCCAATAATTTTTCTGTCCCCTTTCCCCTCTGTCCTTCTACTGGAATACCTGTAATGTAAATATTATTATGCTTGATGGTGTCGCTGAGTTCCCTAAGTCTATTCTCATTTGACATAATTCGTTTTTGTCTCCCTTGCTCAGCTTTATTACTTCCCATCACAGGTCATCAGTTCATTCCTCTGCTTCCTCTACCTGCTATTTATTCCATCAAAATGAATTTTTTTTATGTCATTTATTGTATTCTTCATCATGATTGGTTCTTTTTCTTATCTCTTTGTTAACTGTCTCACTGATGCCTTCCCCTCTTTTCTCAAGACCAGTGAGTATCTTTGTGATCATAACTTTAAATTCTCTATCCAGTATATTACTTGTATCAATTTTGCTTAAGTCTTTTGCTATGATTTTGTCCTGTACATATTTCTCTGTCTTCTCCTTTTGTCTAATTCATTTAGTCTGACTTTCTATGCTAGGAAAGTCAGATATGTCCCCTCCCTTTAAATTAATGCCCCAAAGAAGAAGAGGTCCTGTAGTGCCCTGGATTGCAGTGTCCCCTGTTCACCAGAGCCTGGTGCTTCAGATTTGTCTCCTCTGCATATTGCTTGTGCCCTGCTGTTGTTTCTTGGGTGCTTTTTCCTTCATTCTAGTCATCTGCTGTGGCTCTCTTTGCCTGTTTTGGTCAGTATTTGATCCCTGTAGTGTTAGAGGACCATTCTGGGGCTACCTTGAGTTTGAGTTTATTAAGCCTCTTTGTTTGCCAGAGATGCAGTAGCAGCAAACTGTAGGGCACTTTCCTTCTGTTATCCCTTGAGAAGCTTTCATTGGTGGGTGGGGCCTGCAATCAGACCAACTGTCTGCACCCAGCCTACTGCCATGGCCACCATCTGACTGGTCTGTGGTTATCTTCCCTTAACCCCATGGCAAGTCACTTTAGAGTGGTGCTGGACCCCTCCTGGGGTAGTTTGCCCACTGCCAGACTTACAGCTCATTTTGAATTGACTCTAGCCAAGAGTATATTGGAGGGGGTTGAGGTGCACAGTGTCTCTGCAATTTTGCACCCTGGTGAGAGGGGACATGCTGCATGGGACGGCCAGGATGGGGCATGCAGCTTTAACAAGGTGTGAGCCCATCAGTTTCTTAAATAAAACCTATTACAGTTGCTAGGACCTGGGCAGGCTGATGTGAAGCTGCAGAGCGTTCATGAGCGGGGCCTGCAATTTTAATACGGTGCATAGAGATCTTCTGCAGGAGGGGCCCCACTGTTGCCCCTGGGACCAAGGCCCACAAAGCATGCAGGTCAGGAAACAAGGTGTTGGCAAGGTTTGTGCTGGTCATCTGGGGGAGGGGAGTCATAGTGCTGTGACTGAGGAAAGTGTGACTGGAAAGACATTGAAGCCTGGGAGTATAGGGTTGGCATAGGCAAGTTAGGTAGTGAATTTTGGCCCTGTGCTGGTTCCCATTGGTGGCTAAGTGTTCATGCTGGGAGGGGGAAATAAATGGATTCTGTCAGCTCCTTTGTTCCTGGAGAAGTCTCTCAGTGAACCCTGCCCCTCCAGACATGCTCTGAGATTAGTAAATAACTCTTCTTCCAGTCTGCCCCAGATATTTATCAAACTGCTGCTTCTGTGCTATATCTCTGTGGGCTTTCTGTAATGCTGTCTCTTTAAAAGCAGACTCAGCTTCTTATGGCCTCTGTACTCTTCCAGAACTGAGCAGCTTATTTTTAAAATTCCAGGTTTTAAGTTATGCTGGTTGTCAGAACTCATGAAATTTGGCTACTCACTCTAGTTTTCAAAGCCAAATGTTATGGAGATTTGCCTTCCTCATGTGTGCTTCCCAGCGTGATAGTCTGTTTCTCTCCCTTCTTTGCCTGATGCTCTCTTCCTCTGGTGGACAGCCTTTGGTCTGCTCCATACCACATTGCTGCTCTCCTGCCCTCTCTGATGTGGCCTTCTCTCTACATTTAGTTGTGGAGTTTGTTCTGCCCATCTTGTTTTCTGGATTATTATCTCGTTATATGGGGTTATCTCTGGAGCATTATATCATTATATTCATGGGACAAGAAGGTGAGCTTAGGGTTTTCCTACTCTACCATCTTCCCAGCCTCTCTTATCTCTTTTTAATGAAAGCCATTCTAACAGATATGAGGTCATTATATAGCTCATTATAGCTCAATATGGTTTCAGATTTGCATTACCCTGGTGATTATTGATGTTGAGAATTTTCTTTTTCCTATTGACCATTTGTATGTCTTTGTGAAAATGTCTGTTCAGGTCTTCTGTCCAATTTTTAAAAATTTTTCGTTTGATTTTTATGAATTCCTTTGGATGTTAATCTCTGATATATGGTTTGCAAATATTTTTCTCCCATTATATGTGTTGCCTCTTCATTCTGTTGTTTCTTTTGCTACATAGTAGCTTTTTAGTTTGATGTAGTCCCACTTGTTTATATTTGCTTTTGTTACTTGTACTTTTGGTGTCATATGCAAAATTGCCAAGATCAATGTAAAGGAGATTTTCCCCTGATTTCTTGTAGTATTTTTTTTTTTTTTTTGTGGTTTTAGGTCTTACATTTAAGCCTTTAATATAATACATTTCATGTTAATTTTTCTGGATGATGCAAGATAGGGTTTCAGTTTCATTTTTCTTTTTTGCCTTTGAATATCCATTTCTGTACAGAGAAAACACCGAATACCCTTTATTGAAGAGACTGTCTTTTCCTTTTTGTATATTCTAGGCTCCCTTGTCAAATATCAGTTGACTGTATATGTGTGGATTTATTTCCAGCTTGATTCTGTTTCATTGGTTTGTGTCTGTTTTTATGCTAGAATCATACTGTTTGGGCTACTATAGCTTTCTAATACAGTTTGAAATCAGGAAGTGTGATGCCTCTGGCTTTAGTCTTATTTCTTAGGAGTACTTTGGTTACTTGGTGTCTTTTGTGGTTCCATACAAATTTTAGGATTCTTTTTCCTATTTCTATAAAAAATCGAATTTTGAAAAAAATCGAATTTTGATAGGAATTGCAACAAATCTCTGCATAGCTTTGCGTAGTATTGACATTTTAACACTATTAATTCTTCCTGTCCATGAACACAGGATATCTTTCTATTTGTGTCTTCTTCAATTTCTTTCATCATTATGTTATAGTTTTTATTTTACAGATCTTTCACCTCCTGGGTTAAATTTATTCCTTAGTATTTTATTGTTGTTGTTGTTGTTGTTTTGTGTGTGTGTTGTTGTTTTGTGTGTTTGTGTGTTGCTATTACTGTAGGTAGGTTTGTTTTCTTTATTACTCTTTCTCATCTTTTGTTGTTAATATATAGAAATGAAACTGATTTTTGTATGCTGATTTTGTATTTTGCAACCTTACTAAATCTATTTATTCTAAAGATTTTTGTATTATCTTTAGGGTTTTCTATGTATAGTTTTATGTCATCTGCAAACAGATGATTTTACTTTTTCCTTTATGATTTAGGTGTGTTTTATTTCTTTTTCTTATTGCTCTTCCTAGGACTTCTAGTACTATGTTGAATGGGTGTGCTGAGAGTGGACACTGTTGTTTTCTTGATTTTATTATTTATTATTTATTATTTAAAGTTTATGGATTTATTTTGAGAGAGAGAAAGAGAGAGAGCCTGCATGGGAAGGGCAGAGAGCAAGGGAGAGAGAGAATCCCCGGAAGGCTCCACACTGTCAGCGCAGAGCCAGATGTGGGGTTGAATTCACAAACCATGCTATAATTATCTGAGCCAAAATCAAGAGCCGGTCACTTAACTGAATGAGCCACCCAAGGTGCCCTCTCTTGATTTTACAGGAAAAGCTTCCAACTTCTTTCATCAAGTATGATATTAGCTGTGGGTTTGTGATATATGGCCTTTTTTATATTAAGGTATGTTCTTTCTATACCCAATTTTTTGGGAGCTTCTTTCATGAAAGGATGTTGAATTTTGTCAAATCATTTTTTCATCTTCTAGAGAATTATATGATTTTTATCTTTCATTTGTTAATGTGGTATACCATATTTATTTACTTATGTATATTGGACCATCCTTGCATCTCAAGGATTAATCCTGCTTAGTCTTGGTGTCTGATTCATTTTGTTTGCTGTGGAATTGATTTGCTAATATTTTGGAGAGAATTTTTGTATCTGTGTTCATCAGAGTTATTGGCCTGTACTGCCCTTATCTGGGTTTGGTATTAGAGTAAGGTTGACCTTGTAAACTGAGTTTGAGGGTGTTGTCTTCTCTTAATTTTTCTAGAAGACATTGGCGTTAATTCTTTTTTTTTTTTTTTAATATTTTTTATTTATTTCTAGGAGAGAGAGACAGCGTGAGCAGGGGAGGGCCAGAGAGAGAGAGGGAGACACAGACTCTGAAATTGGCTCCAGACTCCGAGCTGGCAGTCAGCACAGAGCCCGACGTGAGGCTTGAACCCACGAACCGTGAGATCATGACCTAAGCGAAAGTCAGACGCTCAACCCACTAAGCCACCCAGGCGCCCCGGCGTTAATTCTTTAAATGTGGAACCATCTAATCCTGGGTTTTCCTTTGTTGGGAGGTTTTGATTATTGCTTCCATCTCTGTAGCCATTGTTAAATTTTCTGTTTCTTCATGACTTATTCTTGGTAGATTTCATGTTTCTAGGAATTTATCCATTGCTTTTAGCTTATCCAATTTTTGGTGTATAGTTGTTCATAATAGCTTCTTATGATTCTTTGTATTTCTGTGGGATCATGTGTAATGTCTTCTCTTTCATTTATAAGTTTATTTTCCTCTTTTTTTCTTGATCTAGCTAAAGGTTTATTTTGTTTATCTCTCCAAAACAAAAATGGCTTAGTTTTATTGATTTTTTAATAAAAATTTTTAAAAATCTCTTTAATTTTTATTTTAGTTATTTCCTCCCTGATTTTTAAAATTTCCTTTTTTCCCATGCTAACTTGGGCTTAGTTTGTTCTTTTTCTAATTCCTTTTGGTGTAAAATGGTTGTTTATTTGAGATCTTTCTTTTTTCTTAATTTAGGCATTTGTTGCTATAAGCCTTCCTTGTAGAACTGCTTTTCCTACATCCCATAAGTTTTGGTGTACTTTATTTTCATTTCCATTTGTCTCAAGATACTTTTTGCTTTTCCTTTTGGTTTCTTCTTTGATCCATTGGTTGTTCAGGATTGTGTGTGTATGTTTTTTTTTTAATTTTTAAAGTTTATTTATTTATTTTGAAACAGAGCAGGGAAGGGACAGAGAGAGAGGGAGAGAGAGAAAATCTCAAGTAGTCACCATACTGTCAGACTGTCAGTGTAGAGCCCACTGTGGGCTCAAACTCAAAAACCATGAAATCATGACCTGAGCTGAAATCAGGAATCAGATGCTTTACTGACTGAGCCACCCAGGCATCCCACAACATTTATTTTTTTTATTTTTTTATTTTTTATTTTTTACAAATAGTTTATTGTCTAATTAGTTTCCACATAACACCCAGTGCTCATCACCACTAGTGCCCTCCTCCATGCCCCTCCCCCTTCCCCCCACATCCATCAGTCCTCAGTTTTTGTCAGCATTCAAGAGTCTCTCATGGTTTGCCTCTCTCCCTTTCCTCCACCATTTCCCCCCTTCTTCTCCCCCTTGTGCCTCAGTTAAGTTTCTCCTAATCCTCCTATACATGCACACATATGATATTTGTCCTTTTCTGCCTAACTTATTTCACTCAGCATAACACCCTCAAGGTCCATCCATGTTGCTACACATGGCCAGATTTCATTGTTTCTCATAGCCATGTAGTATTCCATGGTATAGATAAACCACATCTTCTTGATCCATTCATCTGTTGATGGACACTTAGGCTCTTTCCATGTTTTAGCTATTGTGGAGAGTGCTGCTATGAACATTGGGGTATATGTGCTCTTTTTTTTTTTTTTAATTTTTTTTTTTTAATTTATTTCTAGGAGAGAGAGAGAGAGACAGCGTGAGCAGGGGAGGGTCAGAGAGAGAGGGAGTCACAGACTGAAACAGGCTCCAGTCTCTGAGCTGGCAGTCAGCACAGAGCCCGACGCGGGGCTCGAACCCACGAACCGCGAGATCATGACCTAAGTGAAAGTCGGACGCTTAACCGACTAAGCCACCCAGGCGCCCCATGGGGTACATGTGCTCTTATGCCTCAGCATTTCTGTATCCCTTGGGTAAATTCCTAGCAGTGCTATTGCTGGGTCATAGGGGAGTTCTAGTGTTAGTTTCCTGAGGAACCTCCACACTGTTTTCCAGAGGGGCTGCACCAGTGTACATTCCCACCAACAGTGTAGGAGGGTGCCCGTTTCTCCACATCCTCGCCAGCATCTAGAGTCCTCTGATTTGCTCATTTTAGCCACTCTGACTGGCTTGAGGTGGTATCCCAGTGCGGTTTTGATTTGTATTGCACTAATGAGGAGGGATGCTGAGCATCATTTCATGTGTCTGTTGGCCATCTGGATGTCCTCTTTGGAGAAGTGACTGTTCATGTCTTCTGCCCATTTCTTCATTGGGTTGTTTGTTTTTCGGGTGTGGAGTCTGGTGAGTTCCTTATAGATTCTGGATATTAACCCTTTATCTGATATGTCATTTGCTACTATCTTTTCCCATTCCGTTGGTTGCCTATTAGTTTTGTGGGTTGTTTCCTTTGCCGTGCAGAAGCTTTTAATCTTGATGAGGTCCCAATCGTTTTTTTTTGCTCTTGATTCCCTTGCTTTTGGGGATGTGTCAAGTAAGAAGTTGCTGTGGTGGAGGTCAAGGAGGTTGTTTCCTGCTTTGTCCTCTAGGGTGTTGATAGTTTCCTGTCTCAGGATCAGGTCCTTTATCCATTTTGAGTTTATTTTTGTGCATCATCCCACAACATTTCTACTTATTAGTGAATTTTTCAGCTTTCCTCCTATTACTGATTTTTAGTGTAGTACCACTATGGTCAGAAAAGATATAACAAATTGTTTCAGTCTTCTTGCTTTGTGTTCCAACATATGATATATCGTGGAGAATGTTTTGTATGCACTTGAAAAAAACCCGTGTATTCTTGTCTTGAATGCAGTGTTCTTTTTATGTCTGTTAGGTCCATTTGAGCTGTAGTGTTATTTAGGTCCACTGTTTCCTTATTTATTCTGTCTGGATGATTTTTCTAATGTTGAAGTGGCGTATTTAAGTCCCTTACTATTATTGTGTCCCCTTTTATTTTTCCCTCCAGTTCTGATAATATTTGCTTTAAATATTTAGGTGCTTCAGTGATGGTACATACATATTTATAATTGTTATATCCTCTTGATGAATTGATCCATTTATTACTATATTGTAACTTTTTCCTCTTGCCACTGATTTTGACTAAAAGTCTGTTTTATCTGACATCAGTACATTTTGGGTTACCATTTGCATGGAATGTCTTTTTTCATCCTTTCAGTTTCAGCCTATGTGTATCTGTAAAACTAAAGAGAGTTTTGCAGACTGCATATCATTGGATCTTGTTTTTTATCCATTTAGGTACTCTGTGTCTTTTGATTGGAGAATTAGTTTATTTACATTTAAAAATTGATAGTTATGTACTTGCCATTGCCATTTAAAAAATTGTTTTCTGAATTTTTAATTCCTTGTTCCTTTGTTCTTTTTTTCCTCTCTTAATTTGTGTTATTTTTATATATATTTTATGTACTTTAATTCCTTTCACTTTATCTTTTATGTAACAACTATAGATTTTTATTTTCTTTTTGGTTACCACAAGGCATATGTAAAACATATTAGAGATATAATAGTTTACTTTAAACCGATAACAGCTCACTTTCAATCACATACAAAAACTCTACACTTTTATTTTGCCTCCCCCAACAATTTATGGTATTGTTGTCACATTTTCCATCTGTATATATTGTGCATCCATTAATCGATTATTGTAGCTACAGTTTTTAAAATATTATCCTTAGTTTTTATAATAGAGATAAAAGTGATTTTTATGCCACCATTAAAATACTAGGATATTCTGAATTTACCTGTGTATTTACTCTTATCAGTGAGTTTTATGTTTTTATGTTGTTACATAGTGTCCTTTTATTTCAGCTTGAATCCCCTTTCGTGTTTTTTGTAAAAGTTTAGTGGTAATGAACTCCCTTAGCCATTGTTTGTTTGGGAATGTCTTTATCGTTCCTTCATTTCTGAACTACTGTTTGGTTGGGTGTAGTATTCTTGGTTGGTTTTTTTTTTCTTTCATTGCTTTGAATATAACATCCCACTGCTTCCTGGCCTGTAAGATTTCTGCAGAGAAATCCACTGATAGACTTATATGAGTTCCTTTGTATGTGACAAGTTGCTTTTCTCTTGCTGTTTTCAAAATTATTTTCTTGTCTTTGACTTTAAACATTTTGATTGTAATGTTTCTCAGAGTAATTTTTGGGTTGATCTTGCTTGGGTTCCTTTTAAAACAGTTTTAAAAAAAATATTTGTTTATTTTTGAGAGACAGAAAGTGAGCGTGGGAGGGCAGAGAGAGTGGGAGACACAGAATCTGAAGCAGGCCTCAGGCCCTGAGCTGTTAGTGTGGTGCCTAACATGGACTTGAACTCACAAACTGTGAGATCATGACCTGAACTGAAGTCAGATGCTTAACTGAGTTAGCCACCCAGGTGCCCCATGGGTTCCTTTGAACTTCCTGTACCTGGATGTCTGTCTTTTCCACAATTTTAGCCGTTTTCAGCTATTTTCCTTATAATTTCTGTTTCTTTCTCCTCTTTTTTTCTGAGACTCTCATGAAACAAATACCAATTTGCTTAATGGCATCCCACAATTTACTTAGGCTTTATTCACTCTTTCCTTTTTGCATTCCTCTAACTGGCTAATTTCAGATGAGTTATCTTTGAGTTTGGTAATTCTTTTTTGTGATCAGACCTGTTATTCCAGCTGTGTTTTGAATTTTTCATTTCTGGCATTGTATTCTTGAGCTCTAGGATTTCTGTTTGGTTCTTCTTTTATAGCTTCTATTTATTAAATGCATTTTGTTAATCAATTGTTTTTTTAATATTTTTAGTTGTCTGTGTTCTTTTGATATTCATTCAGTTTTTAAAAAGATGAGGGGCGCCTGGGTGGCTTAGTCGGTTAAGCGTCCGACTTTCGCTTAGGTCATGATCTCGCGGTTCATGGGTTTGAGCCCCGCGTCGGGCTCTGGGCTGACTGCCAGCTCAGAGCCTGGAGCCTGTTTCAGAGTCTGTGACTCCCTCTCTCTCTGACCCTCCCCTGCTCACGCTGTCTCTCTCTCTCTCTCCTAGAAATAAGTAAAACATTAAAAAAAAAGTTTTTAAAAAGATGATTATTTTGAATTCTTTGCTGGGCATATCATAGATCTCCATTTTTTCCAGGTCCATTACTGGAGTGCTATCAGTGTTCTTTGGTGGTGTCATATGTGTTTAATTCTTCATGATTCATGTCTCCTTGCACTGGTGTCTGTGCATTTGCAGGAATAAATGCCCCTTTGAGTTTTTATAAAATGGAAGGTAAAGACCTTCTCTTTTCTGTACCCTGGACTGATAGTATTATCTCTAGAATCACAGCTGTGTTGGGTTGGAGCCAGTTACAAGACTATCACTGGATCTGCAGGAGAGCCTGTGATTGGGCTTGTTACCAGGGCTTAGGCTAGTGTGGATCACTTCTGGTCCCTAGGTGCATACTACTGCCTCTAGTACTTTTCAATAGGGTGGTACTGGACAAAGCTTCAGGTGTGGCTCCTGTTACCAGGTTAATAGACAGTGGGCTTATTCTCAGATAAATGGTAGGTGTGGCTCCCATCAGATTCCTGGGAGAGAACTGCTGCCTGGTTACTTGATGGCTCTCTAGATAGGCAGGATTGACCCTGGACTGTACCTAAGAGGTGCTGGAACTGAGCCTCAGGGCTGTTTTACAGTAAAGAAACAAGATTTAAGATTCTCAGACCTGGCTCTGTAGACAGAGATGGGCATGTCTTCTTCAAGATCACTGGATAGGCTGAATTGGTCCCTGACCATTGCTAAAGGAGCTCAGGTTGAATATAGGGCCCTTTCAGGATCTTTTGGAGTATAGTTGTATTTCTTACCAAGCCCCTGTACCTGTAGGACTGCTCATGGATTGAGACTGAGAGTGTCTCCTGTCAGCTCCCTGTGACAGCAGGTCTATTTACAGACTGCATTTGAAGGGTTTGGAACTAAATATAGGGCCCTTTCTGAGTCATCAGGGTTGAAGGCAAGAATGTTTCCCACTGGGACCCTGGATCCTCAGGATTCCTGGCTGACTATGGCTGTGAGGAGGCTGGGATCACATATAGGCCCTTTCAGGATCCTTGGGAGTGCAGATGGGAGTCACTGCCATCTGGACCCCTTGCCCGCAGGCCTACTTGTGGCTGGAAAGGTGCTTGGAGTAGAGTATGGGGCTCTTTCCAGATCTTCAGATGCATAGATGGGAATGTCTTCCACTGGGACCCTGGACCCTCAGGACTGCGGGCTGACTGGCAGACTGTTGCTGTGAGGAAGATAGATCCCTTTCAGGATCTCTAGGGGCACAAACAAGAGTGTCTCCAACAGGCTCACTGTGCCAGCAAGATTGTTCCTAGACTGTGGCTGAGAAGGTCTAGAGCCTAGTTATAAGGTTGTTTCAGAATCTATGGTCTGCTTGAATTTGGTGGGCTTACCTCCAGTGGATCCTGCACTGTAGCCAAGAGGAGTTAGAGCTGTTCAAAGACCACTTCCAGTCCACAACTGAAATAAGGTCTGTATGACTACTATGTGATGCTTAGGTGGGAGTGACTCTTCCAGGTCTCTTGGCATATGGCACATTTTGGTGGCTAACCCCAAGTTGAATGGTGCTATAGCTGAGTTCTGAGGGAGTACAGAGCTATTTCTATTTCTGTAGTTGTGACTACAGTCAGTAAATCAGTTGCCTGGGGTAAGCCTGTTTTCTCAAAACAACTCTCTTCATTCTTGGACTGCACTGGGGTTTTATAGCTTCCTATATGGATCTGGAAGCTCCCTGGAAGGCACTTTTGTCTGTGCATGGATGCCAAATTATTGTTGTCAAGAAGGACATTAGTGCAAGAGATGTCCTATTTGGCCATTTTGTTGTCCTGTGTTACATAATGTTGTTTGCATCCACTGAGATTTTTTGACTCTTTATTTACAAAAATAAGGATAACTAAAAAGCAAAACATTAGATTCTTAGTAAGTTTCTTTTTTACTAATTAATATTAGTACTGCATAAAGTGTTAGAATCCTTGACATTTACTGTATTAGACTCGGGAGACCTGGCGTTGATTGTTATTGCCAACATGAAAGTGGTGCAGCTGTCCTGCAGCTCCAGTTCTTGATCAATGAGGTAAGGATTTTCTTGACTATTACAGAGACATACGTATATGCCCTGCATTAGTTGACGTGATCTTTTTTATATTATAATATGCAAAAGATATTATTTTTACTTAAATATGTTATATTTTATATATTCTAATGCTTAAAGATATATCTGTATGAAATATTATTCATGGTCACATTTCTTTTTTTTGTTTTTGTTTTATTTAATGTTTATTTTATTTTCGTATGAGAGAGAGACAGAGCATGAGTGGGGGAGGAGCAGAGAGAGAGGGAGACACAGAATTCAAAACAGGCTCTAGGCTCTGAGCTGTCAGCACACAGCCCCGACACGGGACTCAAACTCATTTAACTGTGAGATCATGACCTGAGCCAAAGTCAGACACCTAACCAACTGAGCCACCCAGGCACCCGTCACATTTCTTAAAAAAGAATATTTCAGTGCACACTTTGGCAGCACACATACTAAATTTGGAATGATACAGAGAAGATTAACATGGCCCCTGTGCAAGGATGACATGCAAATTTGTAAAAGACTATTTTTAGTATTTGACAATTTATTAGATTTTAAAGGAAAAAGATTGTACCAGAAGAATCTGTTATTGTTACTATGCAGCATAATTTACACATTATTTAAATATTTTAAAATTACTGAAAAGTTGCTTCCTTGATCACTAAATTTTTTCTGCATGCTAACTTAAATTTTATAATTCAGCACTAACTTCATGTTTTGCCTTTATCTTTCATGAAATAATCTTTCCAGTTATTTACCTATGGATGCGGCTATTTGTATATATATTTATACATATTTACTGGTACATGTATACATTTGTATTTATTTATATTTCTATAGGTATTATGACAATTGACTCCCTACTCTATCCCTATTTTGTAGACCTATGGTGATGAAGAGCCTCCTAAAGACAAATTATGTAATTATAAAGCTCAGAAAGGTTGCAGGTCTTTCATTGGTTGAAGGCTTCTTAAAGCCTTCTGGACTCATATTTTTCTCATATTTTAAGTGGGTCATTGAGTCTTCTAGAGCTGTGTTTGGTTAAGTGAGCCAGTCAGTGGAAAAATGCTGTAAGAATTTGTGCCATACTAGGGTGCCTGGGTGGCTCAGTCAATTAAGTGTCCAACTCTTGATATCTTCTCAGGTTCTGATCTGGTGATCAGGTTCTGCATCTGGCTCCATGCTCAGCATGGAGCCTGCTTGGGATTTTCTCTTTCCCTCTCTGACCCTCCCGAACTCATGCATGCGTGCACTCTCTCTCTCTCTCAAAAAAAAAAAAGCATTTGTGCCGTACTGAATTCAGGCACTTAGCAGATGAAACTCAGTGCCTTGAGAGAAAAAAAGAATGAATTACTGCTGGTTGTTTTCTTATGACATGAATGATGATTTTATTCAATATCTCCATATATTTGCATATATTTTTTTCTAAGAATTTTATAATCAAACATGGGTAAAATGGTTCATAGAACTTTGTATCAGAGATACTTAAGACATGAAAATTTTGTGATACTGGCAATTGTACACCTTTTACTTCTCTTGGCTGAAAATCTTTCTCAGAAGGCAGTGAGATTCCCCTTATTGACAAACCTAGCATATTTTACCTTGTAGTCATACTTGCTATGGGATACCACAATGAGAGAGGGAGATAAGGAAGAAAAGGGAAATTAAAAAAAAATTTTTTTTAATGTCTTATTTATTTCTGAGAGACAGGGAGAGACAGCATGAGCAGGGGAAGGGTGAGAGAGAGAGGGATATACAGAATCTGAAGCACGCTCCGGGCTCTGACCTAGCTGTCAGCACACAGCCTGATGCGGGGCTTGATCCCATGAGTCGTGATATCTGAGCCGATGTCAGACGCCCAACTGACTGAGCCACCCAGGCGCCCCGTAAAGGGAAATTTTTAAAAAATATTGTATTGTGGTACTTATCATTAGTATTTATAATGCCAACCTTTTTGAAGTCTCAGTGTTACTCTCTTAGTGGAGAGATCTCAGCCTTTTACCTTCTACATGGCTATGCAGCGGGTATAACTTGTTTCTAGGTGATTTTCTCTCATTTTTGATCGTCTGAGAATCATCTTGAAGTCCTTAAGTTTGCCTCTGTGTTGTATAACTAAGTAAAAAGAAGGTCTTTAATATCCTTCAGTTTACGTCATCTAGCCAGACTAGTTACCCTGATCCATCTTACACTCAGCTTCTTTACCTTTTTCCAAACTTCCTAGTCTGACCTCATGGCTGGTGTTTTTATTCGTTTTTAATCTTTTCACAAATTTTTATTATTTGTACTTCTTATAGATTCACTTTGCTTTTATAAATAAGCCCAAGACACCTGCTGATGTGCTTACTTTCATGTGTCTTATAATCTTTATTGGTGGTGTTATGCTCAGCGGTACTATGCATGTCCCTCTAAAATGATAAATTGCCTCCTATTTTTGTCATAGAATTAATAATTCTATGACATCTCTCCTAGACTTATTTGGCTATTACACTGATATTGAACATATGCTGCTTTATTTTATTTTATTTATTTATTTTTTTTTTACAAATTGTTTATTGTCAAATTAGTTTCCACATAACACTCAGTGCTCATCCCCAAAGTACCCTCCTCCATGCCCATCCCCCCTCCCCCCCACATCCATCAGTCCTCAGTTTTTGTCAGCATTCAAGAGTCTCTCATGGTTTGCCTCTCTCCTTTTCCCCCACCATTTCCGCCCTTCTTCTCCCCCTTGTTCCTCCATCAGGTTCCTCCTAATCCTCCTATACGTGCAAACATATGATATTTGTCCTTCTCTGCCTGACTTATTTCGCTCTATGCTGCTTTATTTTAATTCATTGCCTTTGGCATATTGTATCTTTTGTATAGCACATAACTATTTATATAATTTTTATTAATTTCATATATCATGTTCTATCCTCACTCTCTATTCTAAGTGTATTTCCATTGTTCTTAGAAAGGAGATCAATATCCTGTATCTAAAAAATTAGCTTATCAAGCACTTGCAGGCAATCCTAATAACATTCTAGATTGTATATAGGAAACATTTGGGGACAGTTTATAAATAAAACAAGCAGGGGCGCCTGGGTGGCTTAGTCGGTTAAGCGTCCGACTTTCGCTTAGGTCATGATCTTGCGGTTCGTGGGTTCGAGCCCCGCGTCGGGCTCTGTGCTGACTGCCAGCTCGGAGCCTGGAGCCTGTTTCAGTCTATGACTCCCTCTCTCTCTGACCCTCCTCTGCTCACGCTGTCTCTCTCTCTCTCCTGGAAATAAATAAAACATTAAAAAATAAATAAATAAATAAATAAATAAATAAAACAAGCAAACAAACATAAAAGTCCTCAAGGCATGTATACAGTACATGTTATTTCATGGAATGTAATTATGAGTTCATGCTAAAAATATATAGGAGTGTATACTTCTTTTAATCATGTATTTATATACTAATATGCAAATTATATACATTTTAAGCATATTTTAATGGTATACTTTTGGATGATGATTGATGTTTTAAAAGCTATTCTTTGAGTCTAAATCACAGGTACACAATATGAAGAGAAGTATGATAGAATACATAAGCATTTTTGTCTTAGGAATCTAAATGTTTTTCTATAACAATTTCTATCTTCTCTCTTTTAATTTCTAATGAAGAAATAAATTCTAGGAATTTCATTATAGTTAATCTGACCATCTAAATGAGATAATCTTACTGATATCTGCAGTTGATATTATAAACTATGAAAGCTTACTTGTAACAGAGTACTTTGGAAAATATGAAAAGAATTTTAGGGTATAATGAATCTGCAAGATCTCTTTCATAGAACATTCAGTGCTCTAGAGTACCTTCAGGCTTTGTCATAGGGTAAGCATTGACATTTTCACCTGGGAAACCCATATGAATGGTAAAAGTTCTGACATACTTTAAGATGTTCCTAACTAAAGTAAATAGTTTAAGCATATATATGTATGAAATCATACATGGCAGCTAGTTATCTGCCCTTATGGCATCTGCCATATTTAGAGGTAAAAGTCATCCTATTGTATTTGAAATATAATTTATTTGTATTTGGACATAATATAAAAAAATCTTGGTATTATTTTTGTAATTATACAGAATTCTAATTGGAAAAATGTTTTCTTTTATTAAAGGTTTTTTTTTTTATCACAGATGAAGCTTCTTGAAACAATTTAATTCTTAAAATAAATTATACCACATATACATTTCAGAAAGTATTTATACTTTACAACCATACAGAAAAGCTTTACAAATGGTGAATTTATATATGACCAGATTGCAGTTTTAAAGCTTAGTTGGATATTTTCTTTTCTAGAAAGCTACATAGTATGTGTATGAATACTAGAAACAAGAAAATTAAACTTAGTTTTTCCAAAAGAAAATACAAAAAAAATTTTTTTAAGTTTTTTTAATGTTTATTTATTTCCTTTGAGAGAGAGCACAAGCAGGAGAGGGACAGAGAGAGGAGAGAGAGAATCCCAAGTAGGCTCTTTACTGTCAGCACAGAGCCTGATGTAGGGCTCAATCCCATGACTACCACAGGATCATGACCTGAGTCAAAATCAAGAGTTGGACACTGATCTGACTGAGCCACCCACGTGCCCCTACAAAAAATTTTTAATATTCATAGCGATGCTACAATAATTACTTCTTTCCAGTGGTAAATGCATATTCCTTGAGCTAGTCATCCTAGTCATCTATATCCTATACGTTCGCTTGCTTCTTCTACTCAGAATTCCTTGCTTTCCTGATTGAAGTATGTACAATTGTTCTTTACATTTCTAGATTTATATATAGATGCAAGTAACTCTTAAAGTAGTATAAAATTTAGTAAATTAGCTTGTTGTTTTTGCCTAACAAAAAATTCTTAAGGAAGTCACTCACTTACTTTGTCTTCATTTTGTTTCAGGGTGCCTTGGTTAGTGCAAGCTCAGATGATACACTTCATTTGTGGAACCTTAGACAAAAAAGGCCAGCTATTCTTCATTCTCTTAAATTTAATCGAGAACGGTAAGAATGTCTGTGTTAAACAATTTCGTGATGTATGAAAAAAGTATTTCCTATGAAATTTCAGGTTAACCTTGAAAGACTATTTTTGTCATAACTTTAATATCCAGAAATAATTTAATATAATCCTTGCTTTTATAGTGGTTTATTTCATAGAAAATTCATGACTGATACAGATTCAGTCACATACTAATGGGGAACTCCTAACATTTTTGTTCTCATTATAAACTGGCACTACAGCAATGGTGTGTTCTTTTCCTTAGGCCAGGGTACTGAAAACTCAGACTTAAAATTTGAAAGCCAAGTAAATCCTAAATGTATTTTTATACCTTTTGATCATGGCAGTTATGTCCTACATTTTCAATATTTTGCTTAAATATTTTTACATGAAAAAAATACCAGGACAAAGTTTTAGATTCCAAAAATGTTGGTACTAAGTGTTGTACTACACATCCAAGCTTAAGGCTTTCAAAGATGGCAATTTGATCAGAATTTAGATCCCCCCATTTTAGAATGAAATATTAATAATCCGAAAGAGAAAAATGAATGGAAATGGGGAAAGTTACTAGATTTTATTTCTACCAAATTTTAATGTTTCTAATGTTGGAGTCAATTAAGCCTAGAACATAATTCACATCTACTCAACTGATAATCCACCTGGAGATAAAGTAAAATTTGTACTTCATAATCTGCCTGTGTAATTTAACTATAAAATAACCTGATATTTGTTTATTATTTGGAAAACAATCTAACTCTTTGCAGTGAATGAGAAGGGTCATCACAGGAAAATTTGATGTTAATGAAAGGAAAAGAAACCCCTGAGCCGTAAATTTACACAGATTAGCAAGTACTATTGAAACTGAGGTAGGTGAATAATGGAGGCAGACAGTCATTGCTGAGAACTCAAGACAGTACTTACATTGTTGAATAGTAATACTTTAATACATAATCATCACTATATGGGCAGAGCTTAAATAAGTGAATCTGTTTTTATAGCTATATGAGAAAGAAGGATGACAGGTATGCAGACATTTTTTTTTTGGCCTGAAGCTTTTTCTTTTTCTGCTTATATGCATACTATACTATTTAAATAATTATTCCTCAGTATTATGAGTAATATTCATGAGTATTATGTCTATGATATTTTAGGATTCGGCATCAGTGGAAATTTTTACTATATCCAATATATTTTGAGAGGAGAGAATTTATATTTTAGATCCTTGCTAAAACTAAATAGAATTTCTTTCTTTAGATTAGATCTAATTTTGGTTATTTTATCTTATATTTTAAAGTAAGTAATACAACAGAAGTTTCAAGGTATTGAAAAATTTAAAGATCAGTCAAGGGTTGTTATACTATTCCTGTTTTTTATCACTAAAAATATCATGTATTCAGATATTGCCTTACTGAGTTTATCTGTCACTGTTTGTAAGATTTTGTTTGTTTTTTTTCAATGGTTTGAGTAGATCTGGCTCTATACTTCTGGACAGAATAGATATTCCCTCCTTAGAGTTGGAATGTTGAAGGAAATGTTCTGGTCCCTTCTATGGCCCTTTGTGGGATGGGGGGGAAATGATATGATGATTTCCATTTATACTTTCATTATCTCAATTGATGTAGATTTAACTGTTAGCAACTTATAAAAGAGTAAGCTGACAGATTTTGAACAAGTTTAAATCATAGGAATTGTATAGGCATTGCTTATTTTATGCTGACAAAAATGTGATATCTATATGTTTGACAAAGATAAACTCATTATCTTGAATGTGAAAATAAATTTTCTTGACTTGAAATAATGATTAAGTATCACATTATACTGTAGAGAAGGAAATTTTTTTTTTTTTTAATTTCTAGGAGAGAGAGAGAGAGACAGCGTGCACAGGGGAGGGTTAGAGAGAGAGGGAGTCACAGACTGAAACAGGCTCCAGGCTCTGAGCTGGCAGTCAGCACAGAGCCCGACGCGGGGCTCGAACCCACGAACCACGAGATCACGACCTAAGCGAAAGTCGGACGCTTAACCGACTAAGCCACCCAGGCGCCCCGAGGAGGGAAACATTTTTAAACCTATGATATATAAGAGCCTTAAGTCTATAAAGGAGAATTTAACCAAGCACTTTTTGGAATTCTAAACCTTCTTAAATTAGCCATTTAACTATGTAAATTTCTATATATTTAATTTCTATTTAATTTGTATATTTTATGCTATAAATTTTAGGTTATTTTTTTATTATGGCACCTTCAAACTTTGGTCTTATCATCTTTGAAGGCAGTAACTGTTGAGATATAGGTTTAGATATTTCATCTGCTTCTGGGGAATGATCCTTGGATTCCTTTAAAATCTGATTTTAAAGTTAAATATGGAAGAGCAACTGTTTTGATTTCTGTGATGCATGATCTGAAAATGAATAAAATAATACATTCATATTTTAGGCACATTAATAGTCCTTGCTATCACTGATCATAAATTGTATAATGTTGGGGAAAGCACAGGGTTGTTTTATATGGCTTTCAAGTAAAATTCAATAGGTAGACTATGACATAAAGAGGCTAAATTATTTATACTTATTATATCAGAGTTTATTTTTTCTATCTGTGGTGTTTTGCTAATTAATATCATCAGATGAGCACTGAGTGTTATGTGGAAACTAATTTGACAATAAACTATTTGTAAAAAAAAAATAAATAAACGTTTAAAAAAATGAAAAAAAAATTAATATCATCAGAGTACTTTGAAGGAATAGTAGCTACGAACCCTGTAATTTATGAAATATCTAGCAAACTTAATCCATCAGAGTTGGCTTTTGGGGAAGTTTGTACCCCCAATTTGAAATATAGTATTGTATTGTAAAGGTAATTTGAATTATGTTTATTTTAAAATTTTCTTGAATAATTAACATATTTAGCTGATTTAATATTCAAAAGATGTAAGTTGTATATACAGTGAAGGATCTATCTTCACTCCTCTTCCTTGGACATTTAGTTCCCATCAGTTGAGGCAAGAAGTATTACTTATTAATTTACTATATCTTTCCAGAGATTCATTATGTACACATATAGACAAATACATATAAAAGAATTTTCTTCCTTATGTATATATAAACAAATATGAAAATACATATTTCTGTTAAATAAATTGTAGCCTGTAACACAGTTTTGTACTTTTTTCACTCTCTTTATTATTTATTCTAAAGATTCTTCCTTATCAGTACATAAAATCTTCCTTATTTATTTATTTATTTATTTATTTATTTATTTTTTGGTGTGTATGTAAATGTTACCAAATCAAGAAATTGTGTAGGGGTGGCTGGCTGGCTCAGTTGGTGGAGCATGTGACTCTTGATCTCAGTGTTACAGGTTTGAGCCCCTTATTGGGTGTAGAGATTATTTAAAAATAAAATCTTTAAAAACACATACACATAATGGGGTGCTTGCATGGCTCAGTGGTTTAAGCGCCTCATTCTTGATTTTAACTGAGGTCATGATCTCACAGTTGGTGGGACTGAGCCCCATGTCAGGCTCTGCACTGACAGCATGGGGCCTGCTTGGGATTCTTTCTCTCTACCATCTTGTGTGCATGAGCATGTGCTCTCTCTCTTTCTCTCTCTCTCTTTCTCTCTCTCTCTCTCAATAAATAAACATTTTAAAAAGCCACATTAAAAAACAAACTATGTAAATGTTAAGTGTACACATGAAATAATTTTATACCGATGTAACAAACACAAAAAACAAGAACCATAAAATTACCAGAGCTAAGGAAACTCGCTCCCTACTCCATTTTATCTTTTAATCACTAACCCGAGGTATAATACTATCCTGATTTCAAACACTATAGATTAGTTTTGCCTGTTGTTTGGGCAATTATAAAAGAGATACCACACATATACACTTATGTTTAGTTTCTTTTGGTCGATGTGATATTTATAAGTTTAATCCAGATTGCATGTAGCTATAGTTTATTACTTTCACTGTTTTGTAGTATTGGACTTAGTGAATATCCTTCAATTTGGTTAACATTCTACTTTAATTCACTTGCTTAAATTTAACTTTTGTATTTTCTCTTAAATTTTAGAAATAGTTTGTCAAATCCCACGAACACATTTTCTTTTTCTTTTCTTTTTTTTAAAATATTTTTATTTATTTATTTCTAGGAGAGAGAGAGACAGCGTGAGCAGGGGAGGGTCAGAGAGAGAGGGAGACACAGACTCGGAAACAGGCTCCAGACTCTGAGCTGGCAGTCAGCACAAAGCCCGACACGGGGATCGAACCCACGAACTGCGAGATCATGACCTAAGCGAAAGTCGGACGCTTAACCGACTAAGCCACCCAGGCGCCCCCTCACGAACACATTTTCTGATACTTTGATTTGACATACTGATCTGAAAAGATATATGGACCCTTATATTCACTGTAACATTTATAATAGCCGAGCTATGAAAGTAACCTCAGTGTCTATCAATAAATGAATGGATAAAGATATGGTATATATATTATATACATAATGTATATATACACACACACAATAGAATATTGCTCAGGCATAAAAAGAAAGAAATCTTACCATTTGTGATAGCATGGATGGACCTAGAGGGTGTTATGCTAAATAAAAATAAGTCAGACAAAGACAAATATGATATGTTATCACTTACATATGAACTCTAAAAGACAAACAAAACAGGGGCGCCTGGGTGGCTTAGTCGGTTAAGCGTCCGACTTTCGCTTAGGTCATGATCTTGCGGTTCGTGGGTTCGAGCCCCGCGTCGGGCTTTGTGCTGACTGCCAGCTCAGAGCCTGCAGCCTGTTTCAGTCTGTGACTCCCTCTCTCTCTAACCCTCCCCTGCTCACGCTGTCTCTCTCTCTCTCTCCTGGAAATAAATAAAACATTAAAAAAAAAAATAAAATACAAAACAAAACAGAAATAGACTCATAAATACAGAGAACAAACTAGTGGTTTCCAGGGAAGGGGTTGGGAGATGGGCCAAATAGGTAAATGGAATTAAGAGGTTCAAACCTCCGGTTACACAGTAAATAAGGAAAAAAAAATATTTTGAATCTATAGAGTCTTTTGAGGAGAACTAACATATCCCATGAAGATGGGGGAAGACAACATTGATTCATTCAATTGATGAACATGGCAAATGTTATATCCCTCCATTTCTTTAGGTATTCTTTGATTTCTCTAAATAACATTTATAAATTTCTCTGAGGAAGTCTTTCACATTTTTGTTAGGTTTAGTCATAAATATATATTTTTAAAAATTCTTGTATAATTAACATATTGTATAATATTAGTTTCAGGTATACAATCACAACTAGTTTCAGTGATTCAACAATTGCATACATTACCAGGTGTTCATCACAACAAGTGTACTCCTTAATACCCATCTTCTATTTCATCCATTCCCCTTCCTACCTCCCTTCTGGTTATCATCAGTTCTCTATGGCAAGAATCTATTTCTTAGTTTGTCCTTCTCTTTTTTTTCCCTTTGTGCATTTGTTTTGTTTCTCTTTAAAAAATGTTTATTTATTTATTATGAGACAGACAGAGAGAGAGAGAGAGAGAGAGAGAGAGAGAGCATGAGTTGGGGGGAACGGAAGAGATAGAAGTCAAGCAGACTCCATGTTGTCAGCACTCTGAGTAATGTTGAATATCTTTTCTGTGTGCCCTCTGTATGTCTTTTTGGAGAAATGTCTATTCATAAATTGTGCCCATTTTTAAACTGGATTATTTGTTTCTGGATGTCAAGTTATATGAGGTTTTTATATATTTTAGATAGCTTTTATTGGATATGTCATTGCAAATACCTTCTCCCATTCCATAGGTTGCTTTTTTAGTTGTGTTGATTGTTTCCTTCACTCTGCAGAAGCTTTTTATTTTGATGAAGACCCAATAGTTTATTTTTGCTTTGATTACCCTAGCCTCAGGAGAATATCTAGAAAAATGTTGTTAAGGCCATTCACAAAGAAATTATTGCCTGTGTTCTTTTCTAGGAATTTTATGATTTCCTGTCTTAAATTTAGGTCTTTAATCCATTTGAGTTTATTTTTGTGGATGGTGTAAGAAAGTGGCCAAGTTTTATTTTTTTGCGCATAGCTGTCCCGTTCTCCCAATACCATTTGTTGAAAAGATTTTTTTTCCCCATTGAATATACTTTGCTCCATTTTTGAAGATTTCTTGACCATATAATTGTGGGTTCATTTCTGTGCTTTCTATTCTGTTCCATTGATCTGTGTGTCTGTTTTTGTGCCAGTACCACACTTTTTGATTACTATAGCTTTGTTATATAACTTAAATGAAGTCTGGAATTGTGATACATTCAGTTTTAGCTTTCTTTCAAGACTTCTTTGGCTTTTTCAGGTATTTTGTGGTTCAATATAAATTGTACTATGATTTGTTCTAGTTCTTTGAAAAATACTGTTGGAATTTGATATAGATTACATTAAATGTGTAGATTGCTTTGGGTAATATAAACATTTTATCAATATTTTTCTTCTAATTCACAAGCATGAGTATCTATTTGTGTTATCTTCAATTTCTTTCATTAGTGTTTTATAGTTTTCGAAGTACAGGTTTTTCATTTTGGTTAAGTTTATTCCTGATATTTTATTTATTTAGTAATTTTTGTGCAGTTGTAAATGGGATTGTTTTCTTAATTTCTCTTTCAGTTTCATTATTAGTGTATAGAAGTGCAACTAATTTCTTCATACTGATTTTATATCCTACAACTTTACTGAATTAATTTATTCTATTTGTCTTTTGGTGGAGTCTTTAGGTTTTTTTATTATATAGTATCATATCATCTGAAATACTTCTTCCTTCAATTTGGATGCTAGTGGACATCCTTGTCTTATTCTTGATCTTAGGGGAAAAGCTCTCAATTTTTCCCTATTGAGTATGAGGTTGGATATGGTTTTTTTCATGTAAGGTCTTCATTTTGTTGTGGTATATTCCCTTTAGATCTACTTTGTTGAGGATTTTTATTGTGAATGAATATTGTACTTTGTCAAATGCTTTTTCTTCATCTATTGAAATGATTATATAGTTTTTATCCTTTGTCTTAGTGATGCTGTGTATCACATTGATTGATTTGTGATTATTGAACCACCCTTCAACTCAGGAATAAATCCCACCAGATTGTGGTGAATGATTTTTTTATGTACTGTTGGATGGGATTTGCTAGTATTTTATTGAGAATTTTTGCATCCATGTTCATCAGAGTTATTGGCCTGTAGTTCTCTTTCTTTAATGGTGTCTTTGGTATCAATTAATCTGGCTTTGGTATCAAGGAAATGTAAACCTCCATTTGGAAGTTTTTCCTGTTTTTATTTTTTGGAATAGTTTGAGAAGAATAGGTATTAACTCACCTTTAAATGTTTGATAGAAGTGGCCTGTGAAGCTGTCTGATCCTTTTGTTTGTTGGGAGTTTTTGGATTACTGGTTCCATCTCTTTGCTTCTAATCAGTTTGTTCAAATTTTCTATTTCTTCTAACTTTACCTTTGGGAGGTTATATGTTTCTAGGACTTTAACCATTTCTTATTGGTTGTCCAATATGTTGATATTTAATTTTTCATAATATTCTCTTACAATAGTTTGTATTTCTGTGGTGTTCATTCTTATTTCTCCTCTTTCAGTCTTGATTTTGTTTATTTCAGTCTTTTCTCTCTTTTTTTGAGTCAGCTAGAGGCTTATGAATTTTGTTTATCTTTTCAAAGAACCAGCTCTTGGTTTCATTGATCTATTGATTTTCTAAAGTTTCTGTATCATTTATTTCTGCTCTAATTTTTAATTATATCCTTCTTTCTGATGATTTTGGATTTTATTGGTTGTTCATTTTCTAGCTCTGTTAGGTGTAAGGTTAGGTTGTTTATTTGAGAATTTTCTTGCTTCCTGAGATAGGTCTGTATTGCCATCAATTTCCCCTTAGAACTATTTTTGCTGCATCAGGTTTTGGATTGTTGTGCTTTCATTTTCATTTGTTTCCATGTATTGTTTTATTTCTTCTTTTATTTCCTGGTTGACCCATTTATTGTTTAGTAGCCTGTTATTTAACCTCTATGTATTTTTGTTTTTTTCATATTTTTCTTGTGGTTGACTTCTAGTTTCATAGCATTGTGGTCAGAAAACATGCAGATTATGAGTTCAATTTTCTTGAATTTGTTGAGGCTTGTTTTGTGGGATAATATGTGTTTTGTTCTGGAGAATGCTCCATGTGTACCTGAAAAGAATGAGTTTTCTGCTGTTTTAGGATGGAATGTTCTTGAATGTTCTGAATATATCTGTTAAATCCATTTGGTCCAATGTGTAATTCAAGGGCACTGTTTCCTTGCTGATTTTCTGTTTGGATGATATATCCATTGATGTAAGTGGGATGTTAATGTTCCCTACAATTATTATGTTAGTATTGATTAGTTCTTTTATTTTGTTGTTGACTGTTTTATGTATTTGAATGCTCTCTTGTTGGGCCTGTAAAGACTTACAGTTGTACATCTTCTTGTTGGATTGTCCCCTATATGATTGTATCATGTCATTTTGTCTCTTGTTATAATCTTTGTTTTAAAGTCAATTTTGTCTTATATATAATGCTACTCTAGCTTACTTTTGACATCCATTTGCATGATAGGTATTTCTCCATCCCTTCACTTTCAATCTGCAGATGTCTTTAGTTCTGAAATGAGTCTCTAATAGGCAGCAAATAGATGGGTCTTGCTTTTTTATACACTCTGTCACCCTGTTTTTTTTTTATACACTCTCTCTTTTGATTAGAGCATTTGGTCCATTTTCATTCAAAGTAATTATTGATAGATATGTGTTTATTTATTCATTTTGTTACTGCTTTTATCATTGTTTTTGTACTTTTCCTCTGATCCTTTCTTCTCTTGATCTCTTTCATGGATTGTTGACGTGCTTTAGTGACATACTTGTATCCCTTTCTCTTTATTCTTTGTATATCTATTAGTGGTTTTGATTTGTGGTTACTGTTAAGTTCATATATAATATTTGATATAGCAACCTATGTTTAGTTGATGGTCACTTAAGTTTGAATCCATTCTTTATTCCTCTCCTACCCATGTATTTAGATATATGGTGTCATATTTTACATCCTTTCATTTCTTGAATTCCTTGGCTGATTTTTACAGATATACTTATTTTTACCAATCTGTGCTTCCACCTTTTTATACTCTCACTGATGTTATTTCCTTTCTATTCAAAAGGTTCCTTTTAATATTTTTGTAGGGGTGGTTTAGTAGTCATGAATTCCTTTAGTTTTTGTTTGAGAAATTCTTTATCTCCTTCTATTTTGAATAATAGCCTTTCTGGATAGAAGACTGTTGGCTGCAGATTTTTTCCTTTTAGCACTTTGAATATATCATGCCATCCTCTTCTGGCCTGCAGAAGTTCTGCTGAAAAATCTGCTGATAGTCTGATGGTATTTCCCTAGTATGTAAGTCTCTTTTTCTCTCGCTGCTTTACTATTTGCCATGTAAAAAACTGTCTCCTTGGATTACTTTTGTTGGGGGAATCTGTGCCTCTTGGATATAGATTTCTGTTTCCTTCTCCAGATTAGGGAAGTTCTTAGCTATTATTTCTTCCAATAAATTTTCTTCCCATTTTTCTCTCTGTCCTTCTTCTGGGATCCCTGTAATGAGATTGTTACCATACTTGGAGTTGTTGAATTCCCTAAGTCTATTCTCATTTTACATAATTCCTTTTTGTCTCCTGTGTTCAGCTTTATTACTTTCCATTATTCTGTCCTCCAGGTCATTAATTCATTCCTTTGCTTCCTCCAGCCTGCTATTTATTCCATCAAGTATATTTTAAATTTTATTTATTGTGTTCTTTTGTCTCTGATTGATTCTTTTTTATCTCTTTGTTAAGGGTCTAACTGATGTCCACCACTCTTTTCTCAAATCCAGTGAGTACCTTTATGATCATTACTTTAAATTTTCTCTCTGGCATATTACTTATATCCATTTTGCTTAGGTCTCTTTCTGGTGTTTTGTTTTGTTCTTTCATTTGGGACATATTCTTCTGTCTCCTCATTTTGTCTATCTCTCTATGTCTGTGTATTAGGAAAGTCAGCTATATCTCTTGTTCTTGAAAGTATTGGCTTGATGAAGGAGAGGTCCTATAGTGCCCTGTAGTGTGGTGTCCCATGTTTCCTAGGATCTGGCATTTCAGGGGTATCTTTTATGTGCGTTGTATGTGCCTTGCTGTCGAGTTCTGGCTTTTATCCCTCATACCAGTCATCTACAGAGGTCCTTTACCTATTGTGGGCAGTGTTTGGTCCCTAGCTAGGTGGGGCACATTTTTAAAAAGTGTGCACTGGTCTTGTGAAATGAGGCCTGTGACTGCCACTAGAACTGAGGTTCCACAAAATGTGCAGGCCAGGAGATAAGGACTTGGTGGGCTTTTTGCATGTCTTCTAGGGGAGGAGACTTGCAGCACTGGAACTAAGGAAAGTGGGTAGGGCAGATCAGCTGAAGGGCAGGTAGGTGGGGCTTGGGTAAGCAGGTTAGGTAGCTAGTGTTGACACCATGAGGGTTCCTGCAAGTGACCATGTGTTTTTGCTGGGGGGCTGGGTAAGAAAGTGTTGCCTGCCAGCTCCTTTGTTACTGGAGGTGTCTCCCATGATCCCTGTCTCTCCTAGCCATTTTCTGAGATGAGTATTCTCCCTTCTGTCTGCCCCTGGCATTTTCCAAACTGCTGCTTCCACACTGCATTTCCACTAGATGTTTGTTGGGCTGTCTCTTTAAGGGCAGGGACTTCATTTCCCGATGCCTTCTGGGCACTTGCAAAGTGGAGCCTGCTGATTAAAAATTTTCCAGGCTTTATGTCTCACTGGTTGTAATAACTCATGAGATTTGTTCCCTCTCAGTTTCAAAGCCAAATGTTATGGGAATTCCTCTTCCCTGTGTGGACTCCCCAGTGTGACAATCTGTTTTTCACCCTTCTTCATGCCACTGGCTCCCTTTCTACCGTGAGAGGCCATGGCCCATTGCACTCCAACTCTGTGACTTCACCCTTCCTGCCCTCTTCTATGTGGCCTCTTTTCTACCTTTAGTTGTGGAGTTTGTTCTGCCAGTCTTCTGCTCATTTTCTGGGCTGTTTTGCTGATGTGTTATTTAGTTGTACCTGTGGGACAAGATGAGCTTAGGGTCCTACTTTGCTATCTTCCCATCTTCCAACTATGTGTTATTTGTTAGGGTTTTTTAGTTGTAAGTCAGAGGACCTGGGAGAAAAGAGGCTATTTTACCTTGGTCAGAATTAGACATTCTAATTTAATTATTTTTATTAAAATTTTGCAAAATCCAGCCCTGCCTGGGCTGTCCCTTCTTAGGCCAAGGGGCATAAAAAATTGATAATTGTATATTCACATACAATTATATAGTACAGCGGGATCCCATGTACTCCTTACCCAGTTTCACCCAATGGTAGTAAACATCTTTCAAAACTATAGTACAAATTCAGAACCAAGATATTGACACTGATTTGGACAAGTGTATAATGACATATATCCATCATTATAATATCCTACAGAGTAGTCACTTCCCTAAAAATCCATTATACTCTGCCTATTCATCTCTGCCCCTATTTCACCCTATTAATTACTATCTTACTATTGTCTTCATAGTTTTGCTTTTTCCAGAATGTTATATAGTTAGAATCACACAATATGTAGCCTTTGCAGATTGGCTTCTTTCACTTAGTAATATGTTTTCATGGCTTGATGGCTCATTTCTTTTTAGTGCCAAATAATAGTCCATTATCTGAATGAAGCAGAGTTTATTTATCTCTTCCCCTACTGACTGACTTCTTGGTTGCTTCCAAGTTTTGGCAATTTTGAATAAAGCCTGCTATAAATATAAACATCCACATGTAGGTGTGGACAAATGTTCTTAACTCTTTCTTAACTCTTTTGGGTTAATACCAAGGAGTGCAGTTACTGGATCCTGTGATAAGAATATGTTTAATTTTTTTAGAAACTACCAGATTGCCCTATCTTCCAATGTGGCTGCACCATTTTACATTCCCATCGGCAGTGAAAGAGAGTTCCCATTGATCCATATCCTCACTTATCCGCATTTGCTGTTGTCTGTGTTCCAGATTTTGTCATACTACTAAGTGTGTAGTGGTATATCTTTATTGTTTGAATTTGTGTTTCCCTAATGACATATGATGTGGAACGTCTTTTTATATGCTTATTTGCCATCTGTATGTCTTCCTTGGTGAGATATCCATTAAGCTCTCTGCCCTCCCCCCCCCCCCTTTTTTTGCTGGATCCTTTGTTCTTATTGAGTTTGAAGAGTTATTTTTTATTTTAGGGGTGCCTGGGTGGCTCAGTTGGTTAAGTGTCAGACTTCAGCTCAGGTCATGATCTCATGGTTTGTGAGTTTGAGCCGTGTGTCAGGCTCTGTGCAGATAGCTCAGAGCGTGGAGCCTGCTTTGCATTCTGTGTCTCCCTCTCTCTCTGCCCTCCCTTGCTAATTCTCTCTCTCCTCAATCTCTCTCTCTCTCTCTCTTTCTGTCTCAAAAATAAACAAAAAAATAAGTTCTTTTTCATTTTGGATAACCATCCTTTATCAAATGCGTATTGAGCAAATATTTTTTCCCAGTCTGTGGCTTATCTTCTAATTCTCTTGATATTGTCTCTCACAGAGCAGAAGTTTTTTTATTTAATTAAGTCCAGGTTAACAGTTATTTCTTTGATAGATGCCTTCGGTGTTGCATTTAAAAAGGTATCACCATATCCAAGGTCACCTAGATTTGTCCTCTGTTATCTTCTAGAAGTTTTGTAGTTTTATGTTTTATGTATAGGTCTGTGATCCATTTTGAGTTAATTTTTGTGAAAGGCATAAGATCTTTGTCTAGACTGAATTTTTTTTCATGTAGATGACCAGTTCTAATACAATTTGTTAAAGAGACTCTTTGCATTGTATTTCCTTTAATCCTTGTCAAAGATCAATTGACTTTATGGGGGTCTATTTCAGGGTTCACTATTCTGAAATTTTGTGGTTTTAATTTACAGTTCCCTCCTGGCTCATTTTGCTGGACATCTTTTCATGTGTTTAATAGCCATCTGTATTTAAACTGTTCATTAAAATGTCTATTTGTGTCTTTTGTCCATTCTTTGGGTTATTTTTTAATAGACTAGTTTTTAAGAATAGTTTTAAATGTACAGAATAAATGAGAGGTACTACAGAGTTTATTGTTAAAATCCATAATTTATTTGGATTTCCTTAGTTTTTACCTTTCTTTTTCTGTTCCAGGATCCAATACAAGGTACCATGTTACATTTAGTTGTCATGTCTTCCTAGGCACTTGGCTTTGACAGTTTTTCAGATTTGTTGTTTTTAATAGCTTCCACCATTTGGAGGGCTTCTTGGTCAAACATTTTTTAGGATGCTATTCTATTGGAACTTGTTGTTTTTCTCATGATTAGACTGTGGGTATGAATTTTGGGGGAGATGATCACAGAGGTAAAGTGCTCTTTCATCATTTCAAGGGTTACATTGCTATCAGTATGGTTTAATGCTGTTGATACTGACTTTGGGCACTTGGCTGAAGTAGTGTTTGTCAGGTTATCCCACTATAAAGTTATTCTTTCTTCTACTTTTCCTAACTGTTCTCTTTGGAGGGAGTCATTATGCACAACCTACATGTAAAGAGTGGGGATTTATGCTCTATGTCTGTAAGAGCAGAGTATCTTTAGGAATTATTTGGAATTCATTTGCAAAGGAGATTTATTTCTTCTCCATTAATTTATTTACGTATTTATTCATTGACTCAATCAGTCATTTATTTGTAGCAGTATGGACTCACAAAATCTTATTTCACACCTTGGGTTACAAACTAATTCTAGTTTATTATTTTGTTGCTCTTATTGTTCTAACTTTGGTTGTCAGAGTCTTTCACTGGCTTCTATGTCCTGTTAACATGCACCAACATTATAGACTTTAAGGAATTTTAAACACTTCTTTACTACTTGTTACTCCAGACTCATATACTTCATGCTCCAGTCCTAGGATCAGCTATTTCTCCATTTTCATTTTATTGTATTATAAACCGGAATACAGATACTAGGTATGCTCATTGCTACTGGACCATGGTTGCTTCTAGGCCTCCTCAGCTAACACAACAAGGAAATATGTTTATATATTAATCCTTGTCTATAAAAATATCTACAAATACTTATAAATATTTACCTATTTGTATCTATATTAAGATAAATGTGACTTCATCTTGATGTCTCCAACTGTAATTCATGGCCATATGGGTCATTCCTCTTCTTGTTTATAAATTTTCACTCAAACACTGAGAAACTTGGCTCCTACTATCTACTACCCATTTACTTATTTGTTCAATTACAGAGCCCATGTATTTTAGAATCCCTGAGGGAAGCAACTTTTTCCACTAGAATATAGTGTTTATGTGTAATTCTTTTTACCTTTAGTCTTACAGACTGCACACATTTCCATAATTATTTAGGTAACTCTTTTTTCCCTTCAACTCTCTTCACTAAAGTTATTTCTTATATATATAATAGAATTAGATGATTTTGTTATAGTCTTCATTTCCTCTTGGGATCCTCTGAACTCTAAAAAAGTGATTTAAAAAATTTGCATACACTAAGGTTCATTCTTTGTGCTGTAAATTTGTGTTGATTTTGACAAATGCCTAGTATCATATATTCACCACTACAGTTTCATGAAGAATAGTTTCACTGCCATAAAAATCCTGTGCTTCATATATTCAATCCTCTCCCATTTTCCCTGAGCATCTTGCAACCACTGATGTTACTCCCACCTCTATAGTTTGCCTTTTCTAGAATGTCATATAATTGTGCATATATACGCACACACCCAGACACACACTTAAACACACACACGGTCCATTCAGGCAGTCTTCATTCACTAAGCTATATGAATGAAACTTAAGTTTCTTCCATGTCTTTTAGCCACTTGATAGTTCATTTTTTCTTAAATTGCTGAATAATATTCCATTGCATGGTTGTACTGATTTGTTTATCCATTCACCTATTAAAGGATATTGTGGTCACTTCTAGTTTTTTTGATTATGAATAGGCTGATATAAAAATTTGCATGCAGGAGTGCCTGGGTCAGTTGGGCGGCCGACTTTGGCTCAGGTCATGATCTCACGGTCTGTGGGTTTGAGCCCCGTGTCAGGCTCTGTGCTGACAGCTAGCTCAGGGCCTGGAGCCTGTTTCAGATTCTGTGTCTCCCTCTCTCTCTGATCCTCCCCTTCTCACGCTGTCTCTCTCTCTCTCAGAAATAAATTAAATGTTAAAAAAAATTTTTTTTAATTTGCATGCAGATTTCCTTGGTTTCAATTTAGTGAAAAATAGTTAAGAGCATAATTACTGGATCAAATGGACTACTTTTAGCTTTATAAAAGTCTGCCAAATTGTCTTCCAAAATGGCGCTATCATTTTGCATTTCCACCAGAAATAAATGAGAATTCCTGTTGCTCCATATCTGTGCTAGCATTTGGTATTGTGGTTTGGATTTGGATGTGTAGTCATCTTGTTGTAATATTTGTAATTCTCTAGTGACAGATGATGTTGAGCATCTTTTCATCTGCTTATTCCACATGTTTATCTTCTTTGGTGAGGCATCCATGCAGAAATTTTGCCCATTTTAAACTTTATTTCGTGGTGTTCTTATTGTTGAGTTTTAAGTGTTCTTTATATACTTTGGATATAAGTCCCTAATTGTATATGTATTTTGTATATATTTTGCTAAATCTGTGGAATGTTTTTTAATTCTTCTAACAGTCCCTTTTGCAGAGCAGGAGTTTGTAATTTTAATTAAATCCAATTTAACACTTTTTATTTCATGGATTGTGCTTTGGTGTTATATCTTAAAATTCATTGCCAAATTCATGTCATGTAGATTTTTTCCTGTGTTTGCTTCTAGAAGTTTTGTGATTTTGCAGTTTACATTAAAGCTTATGATCTGTTCTGATCTTTGTGAAAGACATAAAGTCTGTGTCTAGATTCATTTTATGTGCATATGGATGTCAAATTGTTTAAGTACTATTTGTTGAAAAGACAATTTCTTCAATGAGTTGCTTTTGGTTTTTGTCAAAAATCAGTTGACTTCATTTGTATGTGTCTATTTTTGTTTTTTTGTTTTTGTTTTTTTTTAATATTTTATTTATTTATGAGAGAGAGAGAGAGAGAGAGAGAGAGACAGCATGAGCAGGGGAGGGTCAGAGAGAGAGGGACACACAGACTCTGAAACAGGCTCCAGGCTCTGAGCTAACTGTCAGCACAGAGCCCGATGCGGGGCTTGAACCCACAAACCGTGAGATCATGACCTGAGCTGAAGCCGGACGCTTAACTGACTCAGCCACCCAGGCGCCCCTGTATGTGTCTATTTTTGGACTAAATAGTCTTTCCATTGATCTGTGTTTCTATTATTTTGTTAGTACAGTGCTATGATTAGATTTCAATCACTTTGAAATAAGTCTTGGAATTAGTAGCATCCTTCCCCACTTCTTTCCCCTTCCCCACTGCCCTGGTCTTCTTTCTCCTTATTTCCCACCTGCTTCTTCTGTATTGTATTGGCTATTCTGGGTCTTTTCTCTTTCCATATAAACTTTAGAATTATTTTGTCAGTATTTACAAAGAACTTTTGGGGGTTTTGATTAAGTTTGCCTTGAATCAAACTATGATCTAGTTGAGAATAATGGACATATTAACAAAATCAAGTTTTCAAATCCATCAACATATAATATCCTTTCATTTGATTTTTGTTAGACTTTTTAAGTTTCTGCTTATAGATCGTGTACATATGTTGTTAGAATTACATCTATGTATCTCACTGTTTTAAGTGCTATCATAGTCAGTATTATGTTTTAAGTTTCAAATTCTAACTCTTTATTTGTGGTATCTAGAAAAGCAACTGATAGCAATTATCCTATATCCTGAATCTTTATTATTATTGCTTTTCAGTTTTAAGAGGTTGTTTTTGTCAATTTTTCAAAATTTTCTACATAGGACAATGATGTATTCTGTGAATATAGATAGATTTATGTCTTTCTTCTCAATCTGCATAAATATTACTTCTTTTTAATTATCATATTGCATTAGCTAGGTCTTCCAATACAATGTTACATAGGAGTGGTGAGAAGGGACATCCTTCCTGTGTTCCTGATGTTAGGGGAAAAGCATCTAGTTTTTAGTATTAAGTATGATATTGCTATAGGATTTTGCACATATTTATCAAGTTGAAGAAGCTCCTCTCTATTGCTAGTTTACTGAGAGTTTCTCAGGAATAAATGTTGGATTTTTCAGATGATTTTCCTGAATCTATTGATATGATCTTTCAATCTTTCTTCTTTAGACTGGTGATATGATTGATTATACTAATTGATTAATTGATTATATTAATTTTTCAAATATTGAACTAGCCTTGCATACCTAGAATAAATTATGCTAGGTTTTAGTATGAAATTCTTTGTATACATTTTTGTATTTGGTTTATTAATATTCTGTTGAGAAGGTTTTCATTTATGTTCATGAGTATTACTGGTTTCTAGTTTTCTATTATTGTTATGTCTTTGTCTGGTTTTATTACACTATGCTAGCATGTGCACTGTGTTAAATCTGTCTGGTCCAGTGTGTCGTTCAAAGCCATGATTTCCTTGTTTATCTCTGCTTAGATGATTTGTCCATTGCTGTAAGTGAGCTGCTAAAGTCTCCTAATATTATTGTATTATTATCAATGAGTTTCTTTAAGTTTATTATTAATTGATTTATATGTTTGACAGCTCCAAGTTGGGGGCATAGATATTTACACTTGTTAGATCTTGTTGACCTCTTTATTATGATGCAATCCCCTTTTTCATCTCTTATTACAGTCTTTGGTTTCAAATTTAGTTGGTCTGATAGGAGTATGTCTATTCTGGCTTTCTTTTGATGTCCATAACATGACAGATGATCCTCTATCCCCTCACTTTCAATCTGTAGATGTCCTTAGGTCTGAAATGAGTCTCTTGTAGGCAGTATATAGATGGATATTTTTTTTATCCGTTCTGATACCGTATGTCTTTTTATGGAGCATTTAGTCCATTTACATTCAGAGTAACTTTGATAGATATGACTTCAGTGCCATTGTATTACCTCTAATATTGGTATTCTTATAGATTATCTCTCTTCCTTTCTAGTCTTTGTTGCTTTTGGTCTCTCCTGCTCAAAACGTCCCCTTTAATACTTAGGGCAGAGCTAGTTTATTGTTTACAAATTCCTTTTGTTTTTGCTTGTCTTGGAAGCTCTTTATCTCCCTTTCTATTATGAATGACATCCTTGCTAGATAAGGTATTCTTGGCTGCATATTTTTCCCACTAATATGTTAAATATATCATGCCACTCCCTCTGGCCTGCATAGCCTTTGGATAGGTCTGCAGCTAACCTTATGTGTCTACCTTTGTAGACTGAGACATTGAAGCAGTCCATGGCTTCTTTCAGAATTCTCTTTTTGTATTTTGTAAGTTTCACTATGCATGAGAGTTATCTTTCATATGTCATGGTGTTGACCTATTTTTGTTGATTTTTGAGGGGAATTTTCTGTGCCTCTTGTACTTGAATGGCTGTTTCCTTCCCCAGATTAGGAAAATTCTCAGCTTAATTTGTTCAAATAAACCTTTTGCCACCTTTTTCTAACTCTTCTTTTTCTGGGACTCCTATGATATGGATATTATTGTGCTTTTTTTTTTTTTTTTTTGAATTCCTGCATTCCCTAAGTCTATATTCATGACTTAATAGTTTTCAGCTTCATTAGTTTCTATAATTTTCTCTTCTATATCATCTATTCATTCCTCTGCTACTTCCATCCTCATTGTGATAACATCCAATCAGTTTTGCATCTCAGTTATAGCATGTTTTATTTTGGCCTTACTAGTTTTGGGGTTTTTTATCTCTGCAGCAAAGGTTTCTCTAATGTCTTCAATGCTTTTTTCTTTCTTTCTTTTTTTAAATATTAAAATTTTTTTAAACATTTATTTATTTTTGAGAGACAGAGATATAACATGAGTAGGGGAGGGGGCAGAGAGAGGAGACAAAGAATCTGAAGCAGGTTCCAGGCTCTGAGCTATCAGCATAGAGCCCAACGTGGGCCTCAAACTCACAAACCATGAGATCATGACCTGAACTGAAGTCAGACACTTAATCAACTGAGCCACCCAGGGACCCCTTCTATGCTTTTTTCAAAGTCAGCTAGTATTTTTATGACTGTTTCAAAATATTGTTCACATATATTGCTTTTATCTGCTTTCAGCAAACCCCTGGGTGTAGTTTCTTTTTGATCTTTGTTTTGGGGAGAATTCCTCTGTCTTGTCATTTTGCCTAGGTTTCTGTCTTTTGCATGTAATGAAAGCTTGTTGTTTCCTGCTACTGAGGGTAATGCTTTATTTATAAGGGATCATACACTCTCCAGGATCTGGTGCTTCAGGAAGTATTTCTGGCTTATGCTTTGTGCACTCTGCTGTTAATTTGGCTATACTTTCCCCCATGTCAGTCCTCTGCAGAGTTTCTCCTTTCTTGGAGTAGAGAGTATTTGGAACTTTAACTAGGTATGCTTTGGTTTTTTTGTTAAAATAAGCCTGATTGAAATAAAACACAAAAAAATGAGTGATCCAAAAAAAGAAAGAAAAAGAAAAGGAATTAAAAAGCAAACAAAAAACTATAAGCTTGTTTCCAAAGAAAAAGCAGGCAAGAAAAAAAAACTTGAACCAGAAAATGGGAAAAGAAAATGGAAAAACAAACACGTGAACAAAATCTATAAGCTTAGTTTCACTTCCCCCACCTCGCCCTCGTTCCCTCCAATGCCCAAAAAAGAAAGCCTTGTCCTATTTCCACTAGAACTGAATCTGATGCTTTGGAGCACTCTATGATCAGTAGACTTGTTGCGTGCAGGGTGCCTGTGTAGGTCCTCTAGGGGAGAGGCTCGCTGTGCAGGCTCACAAGCCTGCCCTAGAAAATTATGCCCTTGCCAGGCACGGGGGTGAGGTTTGCTGTAAGGGGCTTCAGCCTTCACTGGGGGTATTGCACTGGCCATGCTGGTGGGTGGGCAGTGGGATTTGGGGAAGGATTGGGAAGATGCATCACCCTGCTCTTTTGTTCCTGGGGAGGGTAGCTTGCACCAGCTGCTGCTCCTGGAGTCCTCACAAAATAGCAAATCATCTCCCATCTTGTGTCCCAGGCTTCTGTCAGATCTCTTCCTTCAACCTTTCTGTGCCAGGGCCATTGGCACACCTGGTGCCACAGCTCTCCTGTCTTTTATCTGTGGTGCTATAACTGGAATTCAAAACTCCAAATCTTAAAGAACCCTGCAAGGTACAGACACTTTCTCCTCCTTCCATGGTTAGACTTGTAGTGCTGTGTCTGGTGCTCTGCTTTCCCAGAGGAGCAGTCACACAGCCATATAGGTGCCTGGAGCTTATGGTGAAACACAGGGGGAAAGTGGAAAGCTGCTGCCAGGTTACCTGCCTTCTGCATCTGCTTCTGTCCCCTGCTGTTGAACTGCCACTCAGTGGCACCAGCTGGGTCTTTTGTCCTTGGAGAGGCAGTATACCCTATTTCAAATGCACTCCAGGAAGCAGAAAGTGCTCTACCACTGCAAACCCAGGGATCTCCACACCAGGCTGTCTGCAGTCTGCTCTGGGCCTCTGCCCTACTTCTCCCCAGGAGCACAGCTGCCCACCCAATTGACTCTGGCAAATGACGTGGACTTTCAAAACTTCCAAATTTGGGCTCCACTGTTTGCAATAACTAGCAATAGTCAGTACCTCCCTGATTCCCCAGTCAGTGTTTTGGGAGAGTGCTTTTCTTGTGCAAACCCTATGTGCTTGTCTCTTTGACCCTCTCCTTTTCTACTCTGCAAAAAGAGCTCCCTTCCTTCTGTAGCACTGTGGTTTTTTTCTCTCCACCAGGTCATATCTCCGCACTTGTACTTGCCACATTTTCTACCTCAAGATATGTAGATTGTTCTCTTAACCCTCTGATCAATTTCCTAGGTGTTCAAAATTATTTACTATTGATTTAGGTATGTTTGAGGGATCAGGCAAGCCTAGAGTTCTCCTACTACTTGCCATCCTATCTCCTCCCCTTTATGATTTTCTTAATAACATTTTCTTTTCTCTGGTTTACTTCATTCCAAGAGTATAACATAAAAAATATGTGTTAATTGACTATCTTATTGGTAAGGCTTCTAGTCATCAATAAGTTATTAACTGTTAAATTTTGGGGAAGCCAAAAGTTATACATGGTTCTTTAACTGCATGGAAGGGGGAGGTCAGCATCCCTATCTCCTTCATTGTTTAAGGGCCAACTGTATACCAATTTTACCCCAAAAAATGTTAATATGAATAAGTGGGACTGTATTAAACTAAAAGGCTTCTGCACAACAAAAATGCAGTCAATAAATTGAAAAGGCAACCTAGAAAATGGGAGAAAATATTCACAAACCATGTATCTGAGAAGGGCCTAATATCCAAAATATATACAATATGCATACAACTCAATTGCAAAAAAGCAAAAAATCCAATTAAATGGGGAAAGAACTTGGTAGACATTTTTCCAAAGAACACATACAAATGGGCAACAGATAATATGAAAAGATGCTCAATATTGCTGATCATCAGGGAAATGCAGATCAAAACTATAACATCACCTCACACCTGTTGGTATGGCTTTTATCCAAAGGATGAGAGAGAACAAATGTTATAGAGGGTGTGGAGAAAAAGGAACCCTTATACACCATTGGTGGGAAAATAAATTGGTACAGACATTATTGAAAACAGAATATTAAAAATTAAACTGCCAATTTGACCCAGCAATCCCATTCCCGGATATATATCTGATGTGAGATCAGAGATAGCTACACACCCATGTTTATTGTGACATTATTTACACTAGCCAGATGCAGAAATAACCTAGATTATATATATATTATACACCTATTATATATATATATACACCTATTATCCAATACCTATTATCCAATACACATGTCCTACTATATATATAAAACATATTATATAATATTATATATAACATAATATATGTTATTAATATATTAATATATAATTAATATAACATAATTAATATATAATATAATTAATGTACAACATATAATTAATATATAATATAATTAATATAATATATAATAGGACGTGTATTGAATAATAATATATTAATATAATATATAATTAATATAATATCTATAATATAATATATAATAGGACGTGTGTATTGGATAATAGGTATTGAGGTGGATAGACCTTTAGTGTGTGGTTTTACATTGATGTTGTAAGGAGCTAGGCTGTATTTATGTTTGCTGTAGCTCTAGGTGTTAGAGGCTTCACATATCTCTAGTGTCCTTGATATTTTGTCTCGCTTGGTTTTTGGGTTTCCCTAAAAACTCCTTCTTATATAAAAATTTTTGTGTTGTAGTTTGTCCTGAGACTTTGATTCTCCCCTAAGTCCAATAAAAGCAATTGATTGTCAGCTTGGTAGGCTTTTCTTTTCTTTTCTAATCATGTAGGTTTGAGAATTTAAAATTTTATTCTAGATACTAATCCTTTGTCAGATATGTGGTTTGTAAATATTTTCTCCAAGTTTATCGTTTGTATTTTCATTCTCTTAACACAATCCTTCATAGAGAAAATGTTTTAAATTTTGATGAAGCCTGTTGTATTAATTCTTTCATTATGGATTATACTTTTGCATCAAATATAAGAACTCATTGCTAAGTCCCAGTTCCCAAAGATTTTCTCCTATTTTTTTGGTAAATTTTTATATTTTTTATGTAAATGTGTGATTTGTGTTAATTTTTGTATAATTTAAAGTTCCAATAGAGATTTATTTTTGTCTTAATAGATATCCAATTCTCTGATATCTTTTGTTGACCTCATTGAATTGCCATGTATATTTGTCAAAAGTCAGTTGGACATAGTAAGTGGGTTTACTTTTCTGTGTTCTCTGTTTGGTTCCATTGATCTGTATGTCTATCTTTCTGCCAGTGCCACACAGTCTTGATTGCTATAGCTATGTATTATGTTTTGAAATGGGGTGGGCATATTCCTCCTATTCATTATTTTTCACAATTGCTTTAGCTACTCTAGTGCCTTTGCCTTTCCATATAAATTTTATAATAAGCATGTCTATAAAACCACAAAAATATCTTGCCTGAGTTTATAAAAATGTGAATCAACATCTTTACTATGTTGATTATTAAAACACATGAACACAGTATGTTCGTTTACTTAGATCTTACTTTCATTTGGGTTGTGTAGTTTTTAGCATAGAAAGAAGTTGTATGATTTTTTAATATTTATACCTCAGTATAGCATATTTTGACTGCTTTTAAATGATACTCCATTTAAAATTTTACCTTCCACATGTTCATTGCTATCATATAGAAACACAATTGAGTTATGTATAGTGCAATGTTGGTGAACTCACTTACTAGTTCTAAGAGTTTCTTTGTAGATTCTTTGGGATTTTCTCTGTAGACCATCATGTTACCTACAAATAGAAACATTTTATTTCTTCCTTTCTGATCTACATGCTATTATTTGCATTTCTTGCTTTCTTGCACTGGATAGAATTTCCAATACTATGTTGAATAGTGATGCCAATAGGCATCTTTGCCTTGTTCTTAATTTTTAGGGGGAAAACATTTAGTCTTTCACCATTAAGTGTAAAGTTAATTGTAGGATTTTGGTAGTTGCTCTTTATTAAATTGAAAAAATACATTCTAATGGAATTTTTGATAATTTTTATGAATGAGTATAGAATTTTGTCAAATGCTATTTTTGCATCAATTGATATGATAATGTTACTTTTCTGTTTTAGCCTGTTAATATGGTGAATTACATTGATGTACTGGTGTTGAGCTAACCTAGCATTCCTGGAATAAGCCTCTCTTAGCCTTTTTCTATACTGTTCAACTCTATGTTAATCTTTTGTTAAGGACTTTTATGTCTGTATTCATGAGGAGTATCAATGTGTAGCATATTCCCCCTGCCCCCACAAGCTTTATTGTGTTCTAATTGACAGATTAAAATTTTACATATTTAAAGCATACAATTAGCTATTCTTTTTTTTTTTTAAGTTTTTATTTAAATTCCAGTTAGTTAATATACAGTGTTTTCTTAGTGTCAGGTCTACAATACAGTGATTCAGCTCTTCCATACAACACCTGTGCTCATCACAGGTACACTCTTTAGTACCCATCACCTATTTAACCCATCCCACCACCCATATCCTCTCTGGTAACCATCAGTTTGTTCTCTATAGTTAAGAGTCTGTTTCTTGGTTTGCTTTTCTCTCTCGTTTTTGCCCCATTGCTCATTTGTTTTCATTTCTTAAATTCTACATATGAGTGAAATCAGTTGTATTTTTCCTTTTCTGTCTGACTTGTTTCACTCCGCATAATACTCTTTAGCTTCATTCATGTTGTTCCAATGCAAGATTTAATTCTTTTTTATGGATTTCTGAACATTTTGTATCCTGTTTACTTTATTGAATTCATGTATCACTTCTAGCAGCTTTTTTGGTAGAATCTTTTGGGTTTTCTACATAGAGTATTATGTCATCTTCAGATGGTGAAAGTTTGACTTGCCAATTTCTTTTGCCTTTTATTTCTTTTACTATCTGATTGCTGTAGCTAGGACTTTGAGTACTATGTTAAATTAACAGTGGTGAGAATGGACATCTCTTTCTTTTTCCTGACTGTAGAGGAAAATCTGTCAGTTTTTCTCCATTTAGGATGATATTAGCTGTGAGTTTTTTAATAGATAGTTTTTATTGTGTTGAGGTATTTTCCCTCTAAACCCACTTTGTTGAGGGTTTTTTTTTTTTATCATGAATGGATGTTGTACTTTGTCAACTGCTTTTTCCTCACCTATTGAAATGATTATGTAGTTCTTATCTTTTCTTTTATTATTGTGGTGTATCATGTTGATTGATTTGCAAATATTGAACTACCCTGGCAACCCAGGAATAAATCCCACTAGATTGTTGTGAATGATCCTTTTAATATACTGTTGGATTCAGTTTGCTAGTATTTTAATGCCAATTTTTACATCCATTCTCATCAATGATACTGGCCTGCAGTTCTTTTTTTAATGGAGTCTGGTCTTGGTATTAGGGTAATGCTAATCTGATAGAATGAATTTGGAAGTTTCCCTCTTGTGTTTCCTGGAAGAGACTTTCAGTTCTTCTTTAAATAGAATTCACTAATGAACCTATCTGAGCCCGAAGATTCCTTTTCTGGAAATTAAAAAAAAAATTAATTTTCTTAATAGTTAATGAGCTATTTGATTTATGTCAGATTTAGGGAATTGTGCCAATTTGTGCTTCCTGATGAATTGGTCCATTCTATCTACACTACCTACACTGGATATATTTGTATAGAGTTGTTATTATCCACACTGATATTCCATGTTTCATTCCTAATATTGGTAAATTGTCTTTTATCTCTTTTTTCCTTGTCAGTCTTGCTAGAAATTTTTAAGTTTATTGAAATTTTCAAGGAAACTTCTTTTTGTTTCCCTGATTATCTCCATTGCTTCTCTGTTTTCAATTTCATTGATTTCTGTTATTATTTTCTTTTGTCTACTTGGTTTAGGTTTATCTTACTCTTATTTTTCTAGGTTCTTGAGGTGGGAGCTTAGTTATTGACCTGAAACTTTTTCTCTTTTCTGATGTAAGTATTTTGTACTGTAAATTTCCTCTGGTCATTGATTTAGCTGTGTTTCACCAATTTTGATTTCATGTATTTACAGCATCAATCAGTTCAATGTATTTTTTTTCCAAGAGCTTAAAATACATCTCTTTTATTGAAGTATTATTAACATACAGTGTTATATTAGTTTCATGTGTACAATATAATGATTCAACAATTCTATACATTTTTATTTATCCATTTGTTTTGTTTCTTAAAGTATACATATGAATGATACCATATTGTATTTGTCTTTCTTTGACTTATTTTGCTTAGCATTATATCCTCTAGATCTATCCTTGTTGCAAATGGCAAGATCTCATTCTTTTTATGGCTATGTAATAATCCATTGTGTGTGTATGTGTGTTGTGTCTGCATGTGTGCATGTGTGCGCACGTACACACACACCACACACACACACCATATCTTTTTCCCTTCATCTATGGATAGACACTTGGGTTGCTTCCATATGTTGGCTATTGTAAATAATGCTGCAATAAACATAGGGGTGCATATATGTTTTTGAATTAGTATTTTTGTTTGTTTGTGTAAATACCTACTAGTGGAATTACTGGATCATATGATAATTCTATTTTTAATTTTTTGAGGAATATCCACACTCTTTCCCCAGTAGCTGTACCAGCGTGCATTCCCATCAGTAAACCTAAGGGTTCCTTTTTCTCCACATCTGTGTCAACACTTAATATTTCTTGTGTTTTTTTAATTCCCTTGTGATGACTTCTTGGATCCATAAATTAGAAGTGTGTTGCTTAGTTACAAGTGTTTGGAGATTTTTTTCTGTTACCTTTTTTGATTTCAAATGTGATTCCTTTGTGTTTAGAGAACACATTCTATATGACTTGATTATGTTAAATTTGTTGAAGTTTACTTTTTAGCCCAAAATGTGTATCTTAGTATATGTTTTGTGGTGACAAGAATATTTTGCTATTGTTTGGCAGATTATTCTATAAATGTTGATTAGTTCCAGTTGACTGATGGTTGATTGTGTTGAGTTCTACCCTTGCTGATTTGCTGGGGACAGGTGTTGAAATGTACTAAAATTATGGATTCTCTTTTTCTCTTCTCTGTTTTTGCTTCACGTAATTTGCAGCTTGTTGTTTGGACATGCACACTTAGGATTGCCATGAATTGATCGTTTTATCTTTACATTATGTCCCTCTCTGTCTCTAGTCCTTTTCTATTCTCCAAAGTTTTTTTTTTTAATCTGATATTAGTACATCTATTTCTCTTTTCTTTCAATTAATGTTTATATGATATATCTTTGTCCTTCCTGTTCCTTTCAGCCCACCATGTCAATGGTGAGTTTCTTGTTCAAAGCATATAGTTGGACAGTTTTCAAATTCACTTTGCCAATTTTAATTGGTATTTACAGTTTATGTAATTATTAGTGTTTAAGTTCTTTATTTTTTGTTGTCTGCTTGTTTTATTTTTCATTCAGAATGTTTTTTTCTTTCCTTCCTGTGTTTTAATAGAACACTATTTTAGAATTCCATTTTGATTTATTTATAATTTTAGTGTATCTCTTGTATTATTTCACTTATTTAATGGTTTCTGTAGACAATTCAATATGTGTAAACAACTTATCAAAATTTATAGCTATTGCATTTTCTCAGTTTGAAGTATAGACATTTCCTTTCTTTATTTTCCTTTACTTTTCTCATTTTCAATAAATTTTCCTCTCTCTGTATTTAAAACCACATCAGACTGTATTATAATTTTTACTTCAGCTATGATATAATTTTGGATACTCAAGTGAAAGAGGAAAATATATTGTATTTAACTGTATTTTTATTCTCCCTGTAGTTTTTTATTCACACTAGATATTCAAAAATGTCTTTGAACTTTTTTCTGTTTAGTGAACTCCTTTTAGCCATTCTTGTAGAGTTTGTCTTTTAGTGACAAACTCTTAGTCTTCCTTCACCTAATAATGTTATGGTTTCTCCCTTATTCTTGAGGGATATTTTGGGAGAATATAGAATTCTGTGTTGAAGTTCTTTCCCTAAGCACTTGAATAGTGTTCTACTCCCTTTTGGCCTCTGGTTTTCTGGTGAGGAATCTGCCATCAGTGGAATAATTTCCCCTATAGTTACGATTTTATTTCTGTTATGCTGCTTTTAAGATACTTTCTTTTTCCTTTTTTAGATATTTGGCTATGATCTGTCCTAATTTTAATTATTTGGGTTTATCCTATTTAGTTATTCTGAGCCTCTGAGCCTTTTGGTTTGTTTTTTTTTGCCAAATTTAGAAGTTTTAGACATGACTTCTTTAACTATTTTCTTCAGTACCATTTTCTGTACCTTTCCTCCTGGGGCCCTGATAACATGATTGTTAGTTTATATTTATCTCACAAGTTCTGAGTCTCTGACATTTTTTTAATAGTTTATGGTCACTTTGGTTTCCATATAACACCCAGTGCTCATTCTCACAAGTGCCATCCTCCATGCCCGCCTGCTCCCTTTCTCTCCCACCCACCACCATCAGTCCTCAGTTCTCAGCATTCAAGAGTCTCTCGTGGTTTGCTTCCCTCCCTCTCCCCCACTATTTCCCCCCCTACTTCTCCCCCACAGTTCTCTGTTAAGTTCCTCCTAATCCTCCTATACGTGCAAACATATGGTATCTGTTCTTCTCTGCCTGATTTGTTTTGCCCAGCATAACACCATCAAGTTCCATCCACGTTGCTACACATGGCCAGATTTCATTTCATTTCATTGCCATATAGTATTCCATTGGATACTAAACCACATCTTCTTGATCCATTCATCCATTGTTGGACACTTAGGCTCTTTCCATGTTTTAGCTATTGTGGAGAGTGCTGCTATGAACATTGGGGTACATGTGCTCCTATGCATCAGCACTCCTGTTATCTCTAGCATAAATTCTTAGCAGTGCTATTGCTGGGTCATAGGGGAGTTCTATTGTTAATTTTTTGCGGAGCCTCCACACTGTTTTCCAGAGGGGCTGCACCAGTTTACATTCCTACCAACAGTGTAGGAGGGTGCCCGTTTCTCCACATCCTCGCCAGCATCTAGAGTCCTCTGACTTGCTCATTTTAGCCACTCTGCTTGGCGTGAGGTGGAATCTCAGTGTGGTTTTGATTTATATTTCCCTGAAGAGGAGGGATGCTGAGCATCATTTCATGTGTCTGTTGGCCATCTGGATGTCCTCTTTAGAGAAGCATCTGTTCATGTCTTCTGCCCATTTCTTCACTGGATTGTTTGTTTTTCAGGTGTGGAGTTTGGTGAGTTCCTTATAGATTTTGGATACTAGCCCTTTATCTGATATGTCATTTGTAACTTTCTTTTCCCATTTCGTTTGTTGCCTTTTAGTTTTATGGATTGTTTCCTTTGCCGTGCAAAAGCTTTTAATCTTGATGAGGTCTTTCCCCCTGAGATCAGGAACACGACACGGATGTCCACCCTCACCACTGTTGTTTAACATAGTGCTGGAAGTTCTAGCATCAGCAATCAGACAACGAAAAGAAATAAAAGGCATCAGAATTGGCAAAGAAGAAGTCAAACTTTCACTTTTCGCAGATGACGTGATACTCTACATAAAAAACCCGAGGCTCCACCAGAAGCCTACTAGTATTGATCCATGAATTCAGCAAAGTTGCAGGGTACAAAATCAACGTACAGAAATCGGTTGCATTTTTATACAAACCTCTTTGACCTCAATTACTGTCTTTACTCTAAAGTCCAGTTTGTCTGATATAAGTATAGCTACTCCAGCTTCTTTTGACTTGCAGTAGCATGATAGGTATTTCTCCATTCCCTTACTTTCAATCTGAAGGTGTCCCTAGTCTAAAATGAGTTTCTTGTGGACAGCATATAGATGGATTTTGGTTTTTTATCCATTCTGCTACCCTATGTCTTTTTATTGGACCATTTAGTCCTATCTATTTTTAGTTGGTTATTTTATTTTCAATCCAAGAAACACGCAAACTGAAAGGGAAAACAAAAAAGAAAAAAGGGACACATACAAAAGAAAGAAAAAAGAAAAGAGGAAGGAGGGAAGACGAATAATAAAAATAAAAATACATAAAGAAGAAAGAAGAGGAAAGAAAAGGAAAAAAAAAAAAACCCAATAGACAAAGGACAGTCTAAAGCATAGAACCAGAATTCCCAGCTACAAATAAATAGCTGGGTGTATGCAGTGCTGGTAGAAGAGCATAAAGAAAGAGAGAAATGACAGAGTGGGGAGGAAGGGAAATTGGAAATGAAATGTGCAGGCAGAAGGACTAAGAGTCTTATTTCAAAGAGAGAAAGAGTGTAATATGGTTGGAGAGGAGGTGAAAGAAATGACGATGATGTTACTCAGAGAAACTATATAGTCTGATTACTCCAGAGAGAAAGAGATAAAAAGGTAGTGGTGGAAATGTAGAATTTACATCTAGAGAATTGATTAAATGTGACTGTTTAAGCAAGCCAGTGATCAGAATTAATCAGGGCAGTGCATCCATGTTGGTCTTGCCCCGGATCCGGTTAAAAAAAAAAAAAAAAAAAGAGAGCAGTTCTCTAGCGGGGATGGGCGTGGCTTGGTCCAGTGCATCCTGCAGGGGTCTTGCCTTGGTGGTTGTGGGGAGAAAAGTGGCAGCANGAATTGATTAAATGTGACTGTTTAAGCAAGCCAGTGATCAGAATTAATCAGGGCAGTGCATCCATGTTGGTCTTGCCCCAGCTCTGTAAAAAAAAAAAAAAAAAAAAAAAAAAGAAGAAGAAGAAGAAAGAAGGAAGAAGAAGAAAGAAGGAAGAAGAAGAAAGAAGGAAGAAGAAGAAGGAAGAAGGAAGAAGGAGGAAGGAGGAAGAAGAAGAAAGAAGGAAGAAGAAGAGGAGGAGGAGGAGGAAGACGGCAGCTTTCTAGTGGGGATGGGCATGGTTTGGTCCAGTGCATCCCACAGGGGTCCTGCCTTGGTGGTTGTGGAGAGAAAAGTGGCAGCGCCCCAGTCCCTTCTTGAACCAAGCGATCCAACTCACTCTTTTGGGTGTGATCTCCCTGTGCCGGGGGCGTAGCCAAGGTGGGCTGTGCTCTATATCCCAGGCCAGGTCTCATTTCCAGATCTCAGTCCGGTGCCCCGAAATACAAACTCGCAGGCGAGTCCCTCAGAGCAGTTTCAAGCCTCTAGTCTTCCCCTTGGTGATCGAGCTGGAAGCCGCTGCTCCCGTCCCCTCTAGGTGGAGCTGGTGAGCGGGGAGCAGTTTCACCTGGGGTCGCCTGGGACAAGTGCGTCCCTCCTAGGGTTAGCTGGACAACAGGGAACCAGGTCCCTCTGTGTCCCATCGCCTGAAATATAAACTAAGTGGGCGAGTCCCTCAGAGCCATTTCAAGCCTCTCGCCTCTCCCATGTGTATCCAGCTGTGCCACAAGCACAAAGGCGCAGCAGCCACATCCCCTCCAGGTCGAGGTGGCGAGTGGGGAGCAGTTTCCCCCGGGGTCGTTTGGGATGAGTGCGCCCCTCCTAGGGTCAGCTGGACAGCAGGAAAACGGGTTTCTCTGTGTCCCGAGAGGAGGTTTTTCTCTTCTCCAGCGACAGGGACAGTGTCTTGAGTGGTTCCGGCCATTATTTCTTTTTTCCCCTGGACTCACCACAGCTCCCAAAAAAGGGAGATCCCCCCTCCCTCTGTGTCTCTGGTCCCAGCCTGATTTTATATTCCCCAGTTCGCACTCATGCTATAAGGTTTTCTCAGCTGACTCTGTCTCCTTTTCCTCCCAAACTCCTGGATTCTGTTAGGGTTCCTATAGCTTCAGGCCTTCTCCGTTTGAGAGATGGGGCGAGTGAGATGTACAGAGCTCCCTACTTCTCCACCATCTTGCCTCCTCCCGATCTGACATTTTTAAAAAAAACATTTATTTTCTGTTTGTTCAGATTGGATAATTTTTATTGTTTTATCTTTGAGTTCACTGAATCTTCTTTCTGTACCCTCCATTCTGCTTATGAGCTTATCCATAGGTTTTAAAATGTTCTCTGTTGTATTTTTCAGTAGTAAAATTTGTATTTAGTTTTTATCTCCTGCTTCTTTGCTGAGACTTTCCATATTTTTCATTTCATTTATAATTGTTGTATTTTTATGATAGCTTCTTTTAAATATTAGTGATTTTTAACATCTGTATCATCTTGGTGTTGGTATCAATGGCTTTTTTTCATTAAAATTGAGATTTTCCTATTTCTTGGTATGATGAAGGAGGTTTTATTAAAAGTGGTTATTTTGGATATTATGTTATAAAATTGTAGAGCTTATATAAACCTTCTTTTTGGGGTAGATTGTTTTAACATTGCTCTGGTAGTGAAGGATAGATGTCATCTTGTTACTAATAGGTGGGAATAGAAGTTCAGATTTCCCTGTTAGCCTTAACTATCTTCAGAGATAGAGAGAGGCACTTTGTAACTGCTGGATGGGGTATAATTATCGCTCCTCATTTTACTTCTACATTTATCATCGTGACCAGGATACCAGTGCCTCATTCCTGCTCCCCACATGGCCTCCACTAACTCAGTTCTCTCATTCAGAAGTTGAAATATTCTGTGAATTTATTTATTATTTTAAGTTTATTCATTTATCTTGAGAGAGAGCGTGCACATGGAAGCTCAGGGGAAGGGCAGAGAGAACCCCAAGCAGCCTCCACACTGTCAGTGCAGCGCATGATGCAGGGCTTGAACCCATGAAGCGTGAGATCATGACCTTACCTGAAATCAAGAGTTGGACGCTTAACCAACTAAACCATCCAGGTGCTCCCAAATATGCTGTGAATTTAAATGAAGGTAGAAAATGTTATTTCTTTTGTTGTAGGAGAAGAAGAATAAGCTTCTCAGACTTGCCAGAAATCATGGTGTTATTCCTTATGGAACTGCAAAGATTTGGCTTATTTTAAAGATTTGACTTATTTTTGATATTTTTCCAAATAATCAACAGTAACAAAATTGAGTGACTTTCTTACTATCTGGTAGTTAATTAAGACTTTAATTGAAATTCAACTAAATGTTCAGTTTTCAATTTAATTTTGTCTCTTGTGTTATATAATTCCAGCTGGCTACAGGTTATCCAATATTATCAGAATCTTTTTTTAGAGAATTTTTAATTCTTTATTGTTTCTTTTATATTATTTGAGTTTTTACACTAAAACTCCTAAGTATCAGTCTTTGAATCAAGATGCTGAAAGAGTCTTAGAGTTGCTGTCTGTTTCTTTCCCTGGCTGTTTTTTGTGGTTCTTATTATCACTATTGTTAGCTATTTTGGGGGAACTACACAGCTATATGGCTCTACTGCTACTACTAACTTAGTAATTTAGGTTCTTATCCTAAAACTTGAAGTGTAAAATAATAGCATTCATTCAATCACAGAACAGTATTTCATAAATACCGTTCATAGGTATTCTGTATTAGAATCACCGAGAACAGTAGTAACTAAACTTTAAGTGTACATGACTAAGCTGGGGGTTCCTTATAAAATGAAGTTTCTGATTCTGAGGTAGGGCCTGAGATTCTGAATTTCTACTAAGTTTCCAGATGATGTTCATGTTGGTTTATGGATTTCATTTTGAATTTCAAATACTGAGGTTACTTGTTAAAGTATCAGTCACATGTTCCATCCCAAGTCCATGGAGTCACAATTTGTGTACTTTGAATGTAAAAACATGCATTTTAATGAGATGTTTATTTATACTAAAGATTAAAAATTATTGCTATAAATTTAGTAGCTGTTAACTATGGTTGTGCATCAAAACTACCCAGAAAGAGTTTTATTTTTTTTATTTTTTTAATTTTTAAATATTTTATTTTTTTTCTAGGAGAGAGAGAGAGACAGCATGAGCAGGGGAGGGTCAGAGAGAGAGGGAGTGACAGACTCTGAAACAGGCTCCAGGCTCTGAGCTGGCAGTCAGCATAGAGCCCGGCGCGGGGCTTGAACCCACGAACCGCGAGATCATGACCTGAGCGAAAGTTGGACGCTTAACCGACTAAGCCACCCGGGCGCCCCAAAACTACCCAGAAAGAGTTTTAAAACGCTATTGCTAAATTTACTTCAGAACTGCTGAACTTTCCTCTCTAGCATGGTATTTCTAATATGCAGAATACACCTGATTCTGAGTATAACCAGGTTGTAAATCATGATTATAAATATTATAGAAGGGACTGGAGGCAGGGTTATCATGTCTGATAGTAGAGGTTTTACCTAGAATCTGGATAAAAAATAAGACTAAAATTGAACTATGTTAGTCCTTAGGGGGGATAAGTTTCAAACTTGAAGTCTTCCATTCAGTTTCATACAGCAAAGTCTCTATAATTTTAAACCATTTACTTTTTTAAAATATATTTTCGGCTTCTGTTGACCGTGTTTCTCAAATTAGGATCTATAGGCATAGTCTTGGAGTTATGAATTTTCCACTGTAATTTCAGAGTATAGTATTTTTATTTCTATAAACACATTAATGGAATGATTCTGAGTGATTTGAACAAACCATTTTATGCAAAAATACTGTCACACAGTTCTAATATGTGAGATTAAATTTGCATATATGGTTATGTTGGCACCAAATAGTGTTATTTTAATTGTAAGGATTAATAAAATAATAGAAGTTATCTATGCACATGTATTATGTATTTATGCAAAATGATTATAAAACTGTGTGATGTTGCACTATGTAATAGAGTTAAAAACTTTTAAAGTATAGACAAGTGGTAGAAGAAATACACGGAATAAATATATACCAAATTCAAAAGAACCTGTGTGGTCAGAAACATATCCATATCGTGAGGTTGTTTCTTAAAAAAAAAAATCCGTCACATAAACTAATGTCATTAATTTTAAATCTAGATGTAGTTTTATTTGTATTTATTTTGTATTTTTCTATGTGTATAAAAGCCAAAGGATCAGAACTTTATATATTTATATGTAAGTTAAAGAATTCATAAAAGTAAGTAAAAAGTGAGGTTAAGCAAAAAACTTTAAAGGTCTGTGCATACTTCAGGCTTTGAAAATTGATTTTATTAATTATTGTTATGTAACATATATCAAAATATAGAGTACTTTATATTTAATATAGTGGCCCAATTTACTTATTTGTTTATTTATTTACTTTTCTAATTTTGGCATCATCTTTAATTTTTAATTTTTTTAATATAACTTATTGTCAAGATGGCTAACATAGAATGTATACAGTGCCCTTGGTTTTGGGGGTAGATTCCTGTCATTCATTGCTTACATACAACACCCAGTGCTCATCCCTATAAGTGCCTTTCTCAATGCCAATCACCCATTTTCCCCTCTCCCCCTTCTCTCTGTCTACACTCAGTTTGTTCTCTGTATTTAAGAGTCTCTTATACTCTGCCTCCCTCTCTGTTGGAAACTTTTTTTCCCCTTTCCTTCCCCCATGGTCTTCTGTTAAATTTCTCAAGTTCCACGTATGAGTGAAAACATATGGTATCTGTCTTTCTCTGCCTGACTTATTTCACTTAGCATAATACCCTCCAGTTCCATTCACATTGCTGCAAATGGCAGGATTTCATTTTTTTCTCATTGCCAAGTAGTATTCCATTGTATATATAAATGACACCTTCTTTATCCATTCATCAATTGATGGACATTTAGTCTGTTTCCATAACTTGGTTATTGTTGAAAGCACTGCTATAAACATTGGGGTACACGAGCCCCTATGAATCAGCACTCCTGTATCCTTTGGATAAATTCCTAGTAGTGCTATTGCTGGGTCATAGGGTAGTTCTATTTTTAATTTTTTGAGGAACCTCCACACTGTTTTCCAAAGCGGCTGTACACCGTAGCAGTTTGCATTCCCACCAACAGTGCAAGAGGGTTCCCATTTCTCCACATCCTTACCAGCATCTGTTGTTTCCTGAGTTGTTCATTTTAGCCACTCTGATCAGTGTGCGAGGGTATCTCAGTGTTGTTTTGATTTGTATTTCCCTGTTGATGACTGACATTGAGCATCTTTTCATCTGTCTGTTGGACATCTGGATGTCTTCTTTGGAAAAGTGTCTATTCATGTCTTCTGCCAGTGCTTTTTATAAAGAATTACTTAGTGGAATTTGAGTTAATGGGTAAGTGGATGGAAGGGTAACAATGTCTTGGATGATTTACTACAGAGAATGATAGTAAATATGGATATAGAAACAAGATTATTTTTCCAGGGTTCCTACATAATATAAAATGTTTAATCTTGCAGGTAATGATGGTGGAAATACATTACAACTGAAAGTGTAACTATTAAATGCAATAAATGAAATTCAGTAAGGTATTGATTAGTCACTTATTAGGGTTATCAAATATACAGCATAAGTGTAATCATGCGCTCTCCCCCATGTCAAGCATCTTAAGTAAATCACATTACTCTTTTTTGTTGGGTTCAAATAAAGTCTGGGAATCTTTTTTAAAAATTAGTTGTTTAACCACTACCCAGCAGTTGGCCATGAGACATAAGATGAAACCCTTATGTCATTAAAGGTCTAGTTTCTTGTCAATAAGAATGAGGGAAAAAGTAATATTGGTTCAATGAATAGTTCTAATCCTGTTTGGGTCTTTTTCATGTATTCCATTGTTCTTGTACTGTAAAGTTTCTCTATACTGGAATTCTGCCACTTGCTTCAGCCCTCATTACTGAAACCTGGCACTTTTAGATTTTTCTTAACCTTGGAAAAAATTATGTCATATTGAAGTTTGTTATTTATCTACTAGAACTCCTAAATTTTGTTACTTTTATGAAATTAGTGTTTTTTCTACTCTCTGTGATTCAGAAAGGCTGACCTTAAATCCTCTTTAAAATGAGTTTCCTTTTAACACTTACACTGAATTGAAAATAGATCCTTCATTGCCTAGAAACATGATCATCATATTATTTCCTGTGGAACATTATTAAATATCCCATGACAATAGCACTTCTAGACTTTAGGTTTTAATCATAATTGTCCAATATCATATAGGTTACACTTCAATTAGTTTGTCAATTAACTGTAAGTACATTTTTTATAGCAGGATTTCTAGTTTTTTTGGATGTAATATACAGGATGCTTTTAGCAGAATACTTTTGAATACAGTTTGATTTAGAGAGGTAGGCTGTTGAATACTTAAAGGAACCAGACTGAGAATATAAATTCAATAGACTGAATGTTTACTCTTATATAAAAAGAGATATGAGACAAAATTTGGGGAGGAATTTACCAGTCACATTCCTTTTTTTTTTTTTTTTTTTTCCGTATTGGTCTGTCTTCCTGGCGTCAGAATTCTGTCCTGCTCTTCTAACAATTTACTGGCTCTCTTTGTGAGTGAATTCTAGGATATATTATGATTCAATAACGAGCTCTGGCAGTGGATAACTGTGAACTTACCACCCTTGTGATTTTAAGAGTGATTAAGAGACATGAGTAGGCAAAACTAGGAAGAGCGATACAGTCAGTAGAAGACTCTGGTAAATTTCTGTATTTCATTTATAGGAGTCACAGTTGCATTGGCTATAGAACAGGTTCCCAGAATTGGTCAGATAGCCCATTGTGAAGATAAAGGCAGAGCAACAACAACAAAAAACCCCCAAAGAAATAGTATAGTATATCTCTGACCTTATAAGTTTTCTTTATACTACTCAAATTCCAACCATCTGAATAAATAGTAAATAATTTATGGTCTTACATTGACAAAGCTACAAATTCTCTGATAACTGAAATTTATGTTTTCTATGTATTTAATTTCTATTTGAAATGAATATTACTGAAGAAAAACAACAAGTGTAGAAATATGTTAATTTGCAATCTGAAAGGAATGTATTTGAATCCCAGTTTTGCCACTTACTAAGTGTCAGTCCTCTGCAAGTAAAAATAAAAATTCATGACCTCAGTTTTCTCTTTGTAAAATAGAAACATTTATCTGTCTTGTAGTGCTCTTTTCTGAATTAGAAATAATATATGTTAATGCCCATGGTAGATACTTATTTAATGGTGGTTATTATTATCATTATTATTTTTAATGATGTACTCATTTGTTGTATATCCTGTATCATCTACTAATAACTAAATGCTACTTGAGTGTATAGTAAATTTTATTGTTTATATAGCTGTCACTACTTAACAAGTTTAAGGAAAATATAATGCTTACCAAACATAAAATTTAGATATTTTAATTGTAATTTTCTTTCTTTCAGAATTACTTACTGTCATCTACCTTTCCAGAGTAAATGGCTCTATGTTGGAACAGAAAGAGGAAATACACATATTGTAAATATTGAATCTTTCATTCTTTCTGGATATGTTATCATGTGGAACAAAGCAATTGAGCTGTAAGTTTGAACTTGAATATCACTTTATTTGGCTTCAATATTCATATGGTTATATAAAATATATGTCAAATTACAGAGTTATTTATAGCTAATTTATGATTAATTTGCGTGAAAAGTTTAGCTAAAATAATTAGAAACTGTAAAGACTTTTAAAAATAGATATTGTAGTATTAACATATTCTAATTCTAGACTTTCTTAATACTTACGGGTTTCTGAATAATTAAGGTTATATGTGTAAAATTTGATGTTAATATACTAAGACTCAATTGTAAAAGTTATACAGGAAATCATCTCTTTTTTTTTTTTATCATTATTCTTAGTATAGCTGCTTCCAATGGGAATGGCAAGTGGATTGTGACCACATTTCATTTTATGTAAAAATAATCATAATCAGTTCACATATTTTTTATTGGTGGTAGCTTATTCTTCACTTACCTAACATATTGTGCAGAGTTCTAAGGAGAATCAATTTATCAATATTTTTCATGTTTTGGCTTATACATCTATTTGGATATGTGTTTAGTGGTAATTACCACTTTAACTTGGGCACAATATTTAAGTTTATGCACATGTAAAAATGTGAAATTTTCCAAATGTGAAACTTTATGGAATTCCAAGCTATCTTTTGTAGTACATAAATAGATAATTCTCCTGATCACTGTGTTGATCAGAAAAGCAAATTTTCTTTAATAAATGTTGATGTCTCTGCATATTAGGTCCTTAATAAGATATGTTTAACTTGAGGTGGGCTCATTCTCCCTCTTGTATAGATATATTCTAAGTTACATCATTAACTCTCCCAAACTCTGATTAAAACAGCCTATTTTCATGAAGCTTGAGTCTAGTCTTTATAATAAATCTAAATCGACCACTCCATATTTTTAATGTTTAAATGTGCCTGCATATTACTTGATAGGAAAGGTTGTTACTAATTATGATCTTGTTATAGCATTCCTTTTGTATTAAAAGACCTAATGGGTCTTTTCCAATGGTAATTCTTCCTCTCTGATTAGATTAAGAGCTGCTCCGGGGTAGAATCTTTTTTCACTTCTTTCTTTTTCTTCATACATGGCTTATTTTGGTGCTTTCCACAGAGTGGCTACTAAGTGACTGATGACACTATTGAAGAGTTAGTATGACATTTACACTCTACTATTGACTTACTGGTTTCATTTATAATTAAATTGGTTACTCATATGTATTTTGATGTTCTATGTGTGTATTTTAAAAAACATTTATCCTTTAGTTGACTATGTATTCCAAAAATTATTTACTTTTTAGCTATTTGGGAAAGATTTTCTCATTATAATCTTAGTTCTATAAAAGTGGTAAGTTGGGCTGAACTTAATCTTTGCTTTCATAATATTGTTTTAGGATAATGATAAAAACAAATAAATTCAGAGATTGAATTATAAACTTTTATACAAATTTAACATTAGTACATATAGTAATAGATGTTTCATTTGTGTTCAGTTGAATGCTGCTAATTAAATTTATTATCCAAATGTATCAAATATTTCACCACTTACTATTTGGTTTCCATTGTCACATACTTACCAAATACTTTTCATAGTTTATTAGTGACTTCTACTTTACCTATATGTATTTATATAGTCTAACCTTTACGATTTCAGGACTAATGATGAATTTAAGAACTATAAAGAGAGTAAAATTTGGAAGGAACTAAAGTAAAATAAGGCACTTTATTTTTCATATGATCTTAGACATGTGATACAGCATCAGAATAGAATCTACCATTTATATAAATATCTCATCTTTTATACAGTTGTACATGCCTCTGAAAATGTCCTGAAATATCCTCAAGAAATTATTAGTAGACAACTTTACCTCTTGAATGTTTCTTGGTTTATGTAGACTAAATTTCCAAAAGTGTGTTCCATGGAATTATAGATCCATTATGATATATATAATTTTAAATGGCAACTGCCAGTCTCTTAGAATAGTCTTTTAACTGCTCTCTACCTCTTCAGATACATTAGAAAATATATGTCACTTCCTGTTAATATGCGTCATGTATCTGGGACAAGAATAAAATATATATTTAAAAGAGTCATTTCAGTGATAGAATTTTAGACCCAAGTTTTAACAATACATTTTCTAAGTATAGCAAATGCAGAATTGTCTTTAAGAGATATATGAAATGATTTCTATGTAAGTTCTTACTTGAAGTACTTTTTATTGAATGTTATTTTTTAGTGTTTTTTTTTTTAGTGAAACCTCTTAATTGTAATTATAGTCAGTTCCCATAATATAAATGGTTTGTGTTCCCAAAATGTATGTATTAATTATTTGGAAACTGGAACACATTTTCCATAGAAAGTGATGTTTGTGGACGACTTCATAAAATAGTAGCATAGAACTAAACTGACATTAAAAAACAATTTCTATGGGAAAATGTATTCCAGGTTAGAGCACAGAAATACATATTTCTGTGGAGCAGGCCTAGCTTTTTAAAAACTATAACCTATTTTTTCTACATAAGATTAAAATTTGAGCATGAAATTCAGAATTAAATCATAAGTGTGAGGCTTGTGTTTTGTGTTTGTCACTCAAACATGGTTATTATGCAGTATGATATGCTAGGCACTAGAAACACCTATGAACTGGAAGACATAGTTATTGTCATCTTGTGGCTTTCAGTCTAATAAAGGTGAGATTAATTAAAAGGGCACTTCCAATATATTGGAAATAAAATGTGGCAATTCTGTAAGAAGGACACATAACATGGCGTCTTAGAGAAGTATTTGTGAAGGAAGTTATATCTATGTTGATACCTGACAGGATGGGAATTTTAGTTGAGTGAAGAACTGGGAGAGAAGGGTGTGAGTATTCCAGAAGGAGGGGATAGAAAGTTTACAGGATGGAATTTGAGAAGGTTTTTGTTCCATACACAGGAATTTTAAGTAGTTTAGTTGGTTGGAATACCTGGGAGAGAGGATGACAAAGGAGAGGTAATCAGGGGATATAATAAGAAAGGCTTTTTAAGCCTGTTTGAGAAGTTTGGACTTCTTCTAAGGCCAAGAGTTGGATTTTGAAGAGCCTGTATACAGAGAATTGCCTTGATTAAATATGCATTTAGGAAGACTATTCTGAAGGCAGGTATGAAGAAATGGTTAAAGAGAAAAAAGACTGTATACTAGGTAATGATTATGATTGATTTAAGAGTGGAGATAAGTTGCCACAATTAAATGAATAGAAGATAGAAGAGGTCAGACTTGGGTATTATGGGAGTATCTAAGAACAGTAGAGAAGAATTAAGAGGTGTTAGACTTGAGCAACTGTGTAGATAAGGGTGCTATTTAGTGAAATAAAGGAGGAGATTGAGTAAGTTGGGAGTAAAATAATGAGTTCAGTTTTAGGTAGGTTGAGTCGTATGTGTTTATAAGACATTCAAATGGAATTGGTATGGGAAAATGATAGGAAGTGGGATATATGGATCTGAAGGTAATAAGATTTGAATTTATGGTATTTGAAACCATGAGAAAAGATGAGATTGTGTATGAAGAGTATATAGAAAACAGGTAGCAAACTAGCAGACACTAACCAATTCTGACTCACAGATATGTCTTTTTGGCTACCAGAGTTTTAAATATATTCTGAGTTATTTCTAATATTTGAAAATTAGTAAAGTAGAAATAGAAATTTGTATTTCCAGATTTTCATGAAAATTCATGATGAGACAATTCTAGTTCAGTATTCTTGCATGGCAGTCAGTAATCAATCCACCTTTTGTAGGTGGGTAATGTACTATCCAGTTTGACACAGTTCTCATTCAGCCTATTTAATTCATTTGCAATACTTGCCTAGCTCCTGTGAGTTCTTGAATTCATGACCATATAAACATGGGAATAGATGACAGATGAGGACAGAATGCAAAGGAATACCAATATTTAAGATACAGAAGGAGAAAGAAAGTCCACAAAGGAAACTATTAAGAAGTGATTATGGTGAATGAGAGGAAGATAAATAAAGAGGGATACCTAGAAATATTGTTGGCCATTATTTAGATGGATATTACATGACTTAAGGCCACTGATAATTCTATCTAAAGTAATTTTTGTAGGACTTACAGAATCCAGAGTATGTCAGTGCTTTAAGTCATAAAGTCATAAGTCAGAAAAACACATCAAAATGTTAGTAGTCATTATATTTAGGCAGTGGAATAATATGAGAGATTTTCTTGTTCTTTTGACTATTAGTGACTTCTAAGTTTGGCTTTTTTTTTTTTTACACAAATAATATATTGTCTATAGTCTGTAAAAGTAAATACAAACAACTGACGTTTCATGCTAGATTATTTTCTGAACTTGAGTGTTTAACAGAATCTGAGAGTCTAAATGGTAGTCTTGCCTATGGCCTTTCTATTGTTTCTCAAAGTATATTTCAGTGATTCCTTTAATATAGTCAATAAGAAAAGATTCTATAAACAGTACTTTTGGAAAATATGAAAGATTTGCAATATTCACTTGCATATTATAGCTCTAAGAATTTTTGTAGAAGAAAAAAATATTAAATGTGTTTAATTCAGGGTTTCCCAAACTTTTTAAACATGGAACACTCTTTAAGTGAAATACATTATAAATTCACTAGTTTATCATGTAGTACACTTTGTTATTTGTTGTTCCAATCAATCCCAAGAGACAGGGGTATGTAGTTTGTTGGATATTATTAATTTCCAAAGGGTAATTGAAGGACATTGTCCCTTATCAGAGGCACTTCTACTCTAATAAAACATTACATTTAGAATGCAGATAGTAACTCTGGTTTCCATTTACTCCTTTGATTTACAACAGTCATAATACATACTATTCATTGTGTGCTTAACAAGTTTTGCCATTATATTAGGTTGTAATATATATACATTCTAATCTTCATAATTACTCAGTATGTTCAGTATGGCTATTTCCATTTTTAGATGATAAAATTTAGGATAAAACTAGTAACAAAATATCTTTAAAAAATCTGTTTTTATTCTTCTGAGTCACTGTGGGGGGTCAGTATCTGAGGAACTTAGAATTACTTAATTTGTCACTCTTCTGATGCTAGCAAGTTATTAAAATTTAATCTTCTTTACTATTTTGTGAAGAATTTTTAATGATTTTAATTGTGCATATGAAAAAAATTATAACTATGTCAGTATAATCATAATAGGATTAATCTGGCACAAATAAGTTGTTGAAGAAAAGATGTGGAAAAATGAGCAGTAACAAATCTATGGTCATATCAGGCCATATTATCTTTAACCATTACATAATCATATTCAACAATATATTAAAATAGGTAACACAAAAGAAACATGCCAGATATCAGAGTAGAATAAATTTAAAGTCAGATTTACAGAGCATAGGTCCTTTTAACAATATGCACTTAGACACATAGTTATCTGTTATTGCTTACTCCGGCTAACAAATAAATGAGACATAACCAGTAAACTATGTATCCTCGGTTTGTCAATTTTCTGTAAGCTGGCGATCACTAGAGTTTCTTTGTACATAAAAGGAGCTACTACACTTTTCTTAGGAGCAAAACCAGAGATTTTTTGTCATCACAAAGAAATTGTAAATCAGTTATATACTTTGCAATTTGGTTGAAAGGATTTACAGCATTAGCCTTATAGCTGTGTAAATTTTATTTTGCTTGTATAAGTAAAAGTTCAATTTCAAATTTTCAGAGACCCAGATAAGGCAACAAACATATAAATACCCAATCCATAAATCTATAATTTTATGAAAAGGCATCATCTTGATTATTCATAATTTTCTTTTGATAATGAGGAAATGAAGTTGATAACATGAAAAGATCTAAAGCATCACTTTCATTATCAATATTGTCCCTTGAAGTATTTAATTTTTGTGCTATAGAAATAAAGAATCCTAGGGTACCTGGGTGGCTCAGTCAGTTAAGCATCCGACTTCAGCTCAGCTCGTGATCTCATAGTTTGTGAGTTCAAGCCCTACATTGGTCTCTCTGCTGTCTGCAGCACAGAGCCTGCTTTGGATCCTGTGTCCCCTTCTCTCTGACCCTCCCTAGCCCATGCCTGCTCTCTCAAAAATAAATAAGCATTTAAAACAAAAGAGAAATGTAGAATTCTATTGTTATATGGATCTATGTTCTTAAACCTGATTTTTTAAAAATTCACCTATTTTACTAGATTTACTAGGAGAAAGAAAGATAGTGTTCAAGAAAAACAACCAAAATTCAAATGAATCTAAGCTTAACTCTCATAATATTAGGAGTGTATTCTAGTGTAATTTCTTTGTTCCAGTCTCTAATGGTAAGGTATTTTAATTTTTTAATTACTATTTCGAATTGATTTAACAGATCCACAAAGACTCATCCAGGTCCAGTTGTACATTTAAGTGATAGCCCAAGAGATGAAGGGAAAGTGAGTATTACAGTACCATTATTCTTGCATTTATTTTCCTCATCCTTGAATGAAGGTGTTTCTTGCTCTTATTTTGTACCTAACTTATAGCACAGTTCATAGCATTCAGTGTTTTCTAAAATTAAAATATGTTAAATGAATGAATAAGCAAATGAATGAATGAATGAATGAATGAATGAATTATTCACACTAATAATGGTCCCAAATTAAGTCCTTATTTTCACCTAGAGCTAAAGGTGATATTTAATTCTAGGATTTTGAGGAAGATATGGGACATGTGGAACAACTTCAATTTTCAAATATTCTATGCTGGAACTTAACAATTTTATTATCTATATCATTAATCATTGGTCTCTGCTATTCAGTTTTAGTAATGATAAATGACCAAGATTAAATAATCATAAATTAGCCAATCTTGATTTTATGAATAGGTAAATGTACAGAAAATGTTCTGAGATTATAGAAATAATCCTTATCCATTTTGATATAATTTTCTTTTGATTTTGAAGAAACCAAGTTGATAACATGAAAATATCTGAAGCATCACTTTCATCATAAATATTGCTTCTTCAAGAATATATTTTTTGCAAGTACCATAGAAAACACCTGAATAAATTAGTTAGTATAGGTTTGCTTCTTTGTTTATTTTTAAATGATATAAAGTTAATTTGCCTAATAATATTGAGCCTGAAAGTCAAGTTTGCCTGATGTAACAGAAAGAACATTGGACTTCTTCAAATTGATCCATTGATGCAGCGTAATTCCAATCAGGTGTCATCAGAATTTACTTATTTTTAAAGAAATGATTCTAAAATTCATAAGAAAAAGAAAGTATTTTTCTCCACATCCTCAGCAATATGTTATTTCTTCTGATTTTTATTTCAACCATTCTAACAGGTATAAAGTGACATCTTATCGTGGTTTTGATTTGCATTTCCCTGATGATGAGCAATGTTATGCATCTTTTCATGTGTCTCTTGGTCATCTGTATGTCTTGTTTGGAAAATGTCTATCCATGTCCTCTGCCCACTTTTTAATTAGATTATTTGGGGTTTTTTGGTATTGTATAAGTTCTTAATATATTTTGGATATTAACCCCGTGTTGGATATATCATTTGCAAAAATCTTCTCCCATTCAGTAGGTTGTCCTTTTGGTTTTATTAATGGTTTCCTTCACTGTGAAAAAGTTTTTTATTTTCGTGTAGTCCCACTAGCTTAATTTCGCTTTTGTTTTCCTTGCCTGAAGAGACAGATCTGGAAAAATATTTTTACAGCTGATGTCAAAGAAATTACCACCCATTTTTTGTAGTTTTATGGTTTCAGGTCTCATATTAAGGTCTTTAATCCATTTTGAGTTTATTTTTGTGTATAGTATAAGAAAACAGTCCAGTTTCATTCTTTTACATGTAGCTGTCTAGTTTTCTAAGCACCATGCTTTTTGGGCAGCACCTATATTAAAATCAGAATGATACAGAGAAGATTAGCATGGCCCCTGGGCAAGGATGACATGCAACTTAGTTTTCCCAGCACCATTTGTTGAAGAGACTGTGATTTCCCCATTATATATTCTTGCCTCCTTTATTATAGGTTAATTGACCATGTAAGCATGGGTTTATTTCTGAGCTCTCTATTCTGTTCCATTGATCTATGTGTCTGTTCTTATACCAGTACCATACTGATTTGATTACTACAGCTTTGTAGGGTCTCTTGAAATCTGGGATTGTGATATCTCTAGCTTTGTACACAGTTGCTGGGAATGCAAATTGGTGAGGCCACTATGGAAAACGGTATAGAAGTTCCTCAAAAAATTAAAAATAGAAATACCATATGATCTAGTAATTACAGTACTGGATATTTATCAAAAACAAAACAAAACAAACACACAAAAAACTCCACTCATTCTAAATGATGTATGCACTTCTTTGTTTATTGCCCCATTGTTAACAATGGCTAACGTGTGGTAGCAACCCATGTGTCCATCCATAGATGGATAGGTAAAGAAGAGGTGTATATACACAATAAAAGATTACTCAGCCATAAAAAAGAATGAGATCTTGCCATTTGCAACTGTATGGATGGGCCTGGAGGGTAAAATGCTTAGTGAAATAAGAGAAACACAAATAATACGATTTCACTTATATGTGGAATTTAAGAAACAAAACAAATGAACAATGAGAAAAAAAGACAAGCAAAAAAACCAGACTCTTAAATATACAGAACAAATCCATGATTGCCAGAGGGAGGTGGTTGGGGACAGGGGTGTAATAGATAAATGGAAGAATAAGAATTCTTGAATCATTATATTGTACACCTGAAACTAATATAACACTGTATATTATACTTCAGTTAAGAAGAAAAATAAAATTAGTAACTATAAATTTTATAAAAGGAAAATGTTTAAAACATTTTAATTTTATTTTTTCTTCACATTGTATTTAAATTTTGGTTTGTTAACAACATTGTAGTATTAGTTTCAGGAATAGAATTTAATGATTCATCACTTACATACGACTCCCAGTGCTCATCACAATAAGTGTCCTCCTTAATGCCCATCATCCATTTAACTTGTCCCCCTTACCCCCTGCCCACTTCTCCCTCCAGTAACCTTGTTTGTTCTCTATAGTTAAGTCTGTTTTCTGGTTTGCCTCTCTTTTTTTTAATCCCCCTATGTTCATCTGTTTTGTTTCTTAAATTCCACATATGAGTGAAATTATAGGGTATTTGTCTCTCTTTGACTTATATTGCTTAGCATAATACTTTCTAGCTGCACGTGTGTTATTGCAAATGGCAAGATTTCATTCTTTTTTATTAGTGAGGAATATCCCACCACAGACACACACACACACTCCCTCCCCCCACATCTTCTTTATCCATTCATCAGTCAGTAGACATTTGGGTTCTTTCCATAATTTGGCTATTGTTAAAAAGTAATACAATACATTGTGATATTGGTACAAGGGCATGCAAAAAGACCAGTAGATCTAAATGGACATTCCAGAAATGGGTCAGACATTTGTAGTAAATTTTGGATTTCAGAGAAGATGTTTTCAGACATAATAAGCTATTGAATAAATGTTGGACAATTGGATATCTGTTTTGAAAAAATAGTAATGTCTCTTACCTTACACCTTTCATAGAAGTAAATTCCAGATGGAGAAAATACATAAACATGAAAATCACAACTCAAAGTTTTAGAAGAAACTATAGGAAATGAGTTGTTACTATAAAGCAGAGATATCCTTGGGAAAGACATAAAACCTAAAAGCTTTAAGGAATATACCATAATGAGACAATCATGATAAGAAATAGGCAATAAAGAGGGAGATACTTGCTACATATATAGCAGGCAAGTAAGGAACATGCAAAATATATTTAAAAACTTGTACTATATTCTCATCTTTCATAATAGGAAATCAATAATGTCTAATTAATATATCAAGAAATTGCAATTTAAATGTATTTAGAAATATGAGAGTAAGTCTACCAGAAAAGGCAGTTATAAGAGTTGAAAACGTGTTGCCTCTCATGTCTAGAGAGCAGAGTTTGGCTGCTATGAAAAGGAAATACCCTCACTTATAAGTACTAGGGAAATGCAATATCCCATTTTTTCCACATCAGACTGGCAAAATATTAAACATTAAAAATAATATTAAGTAATGGAAAATATTAATAATCGAATAATAGACACCTAAATACAGCACTAATAGGTATATATACCAATATGGGCAATCTATCATTATCACCATTTAAAATGTGTATTTGTTATGACTTAGAAAATTCATATCAGATGTCTATCCTATTTATATTACCAAGGGGCAAAATATTAAAAACTGAATAAAGTTCAATTAATAGAAAGTTGAATAAATGTAACCTAACATATCCATATTATAGAATTCTGTACTGATATGGAAAGCTCTTTAAGTCATGTTTTATAAGTAAAGGTTGTAGAATAATAAAGTTGCATATAAGGCAGTATATACTAGAGATTGGAACTGGGGAAAGTATTCAAAGTTATTGATATTCCCTTTTGTTAAAATTTTTATGAAAGAATATAATGTGTATTAATTATGTAATTAAAAATTAAAAGGGATGCAAAATAAATTAGAATACTACATGTTTGAAATCTTGAATAAGTCATTTGGCTTTTATTTTTAAAGTTTATTTATTTATTTTGAGAGAAAGAGTACAGACAACTTTATGTGCAAGCAGGGGAAGGGCAGAGAGAGGGAGAGAGAATCTCTCCATTTGTCAGCGCAGAGCTAGCTATGAGACTCCATCCTGCAAACTGAGATTTCATGACCTGAGCCAAAAACAAGAGCGAGATGCTTAACTAACTGAACCACCCAGGTGCCTCCAAATCATTTGACTTCTTATACATTAGTTTTCTATCAATAGCCTTTTGACACATAGAGGTTTTTTCTTATTTTAATGTATTCTTATTTTATCAGTATTCTTATTTTATCAGTCTTCTCATTTGATTCTCACATTTTGTATCTTATTCAGTAAATCATTTCTTCCTGTGGGAAAATATCCTTTTTTTAAAAAAAGAAAATCAGTTTTAAGGCTTTCCATTTCACAATTAGATTTTAACCTAAATATAATTTATCTTATGTTGGTTTGAGAAATGGGATGCATCTGTTTTTACATAGAAATAATTCATTTATTGAATAGTTAGTTCAGTTACTAATTTATAAGGAAATCTCACTCACATATGAAGTTCCCATGTTTGAATGGGTCTTTTTTCTGGACTTTTCCTCTGTTGCATTGATATGTTTATTTATTAGTGTACTATGACTACATTTTATTAATAATAATATCTTTACAAAATATTTTGTTATCTGGTAGGTCCTCCACTTCTTCTTTCTCTATCTTGGCTTTTTCTCAACATTTATTGTACTATACACACTGTAGAAGCAGTTTAAAACTCTTATTATATAACTATTATGTCAAATAGAAAATAAAAACCAAAACTGAAGAATATATAAAAATTAACAATACTGTAATACTTCATATGAAATATGGAATATAATTTCTATGAACTATGATGAAATAAATTATAATTATAAATCATGCCCCTCCTCTCAAAATTCTTAATGAATTACAGCTGTAAAGATGCAATCTCCAAATAAGGACGTATTCTGAAGTTCTGGGGGGGACATTATTCAACCACTAAACTTGGGATAGGGAAATTTGTGAGCATAAGCCTGAGAATTTCACCCTCTCCAAATTCTTTGAACCCTCATGGCCAGCAGAAGTACCTCTTTTTCTATTTCCAGAGAATGGTTTCCCCTTTTCTAGAAGACTTGGTAAATGGCCAGTGAAATTAGGTAGTTTTCTTGCCTGATGATGTTTACCCTCACAAGATCAACCTTCAATATCATTACCTTCAGGCAAATAATTAGAATCAGATCTTAGATTTCAGCACAGCCTAACATATAAGTTTTCCTCCAGGAAGAAATAGGCACTACATATGAACCCACTCCCCACCAAAGGAATTTAGGAACTGGATAGTTAGTCACGAAGTGTACAGGAATGTGTTTCTAAGTATTTGAACATAGGGGCTACATAGAGGAGAGTTCATTTACTTGGGGACACTCAACCATAATTTGGATTTAATGCTCTGAGAAGGACACCTGGAATTGGTCCTAATCATTTGTTGAGATGGTTCTTTGAAGGCTGGACTCAACAAAGGTGTAATGATAAACAAAGTAGAGATGTATAGTATTAAAGAAAGGGGTCAGAAGACAAGGAGGTGAGAATGTTAAATGGATATATTATATTTGTCCTGGCAACTCACCTTCTGACTGTATTCCTTGGGAGGCTCTAAGGACACTGTGTTCACTTAACCTAATAAGGAGTGCTTTGGAAAGATGAGTACAAGCATTTTTTGAGAAGTTTCATAGGAGTTGTCCTGTTTTGGCTTTTGTTGCCAGTAGGAGATGATGGCAGAGATCCAGACTCCACAGTATCTATGGGGATTAAATATCAGGATTGGTAGGGGCCAGATGGTAATATTTGACCATCTGGCAATACAAACATAATTACCATAACCAGTAGTAAGCCTGGATGGTAGTACAGGAATCTATGGTAATAGCTAATATATCATGCTGTTTCTAGGAGCAAAATTAGGTGACCAGCTGACTGAAATGTTGTTTGATTTGCATAAGCAGAAAAAAATCAGCTCTTGACATTGACCACTGAAATGGAAACTCACAGTACTTTATCAGGTTTCCAGATATAAGTCAGCTTTAAGATCTAGAGCCCATTGATAGAAAGGGAGAAGCCATTTGCCCCTGAGGAAGGACCTTGAAGTGCTTCCATAAGTACATATAGTAATTATAAAAAACATCTGTGGTCATTTGCAGAAGTAACTTTACTTTTTCAGTACTATTAGCTATAGGGTTGGAGCAGATATTAATATCAAAAGATCCAAAAAATGTCATCATCCAGTTAGAGTCATGGTATATAGAACTAGGTCACTAGGTGATAAATGATGTTTTGACCCAAGTGTATCTCATTGTAAGTTCAATGGGTATGCAGACTCACCCAGTTTTTTTACACCTCAGTTGTATAATTTGTAAAGATATGTGTAGAAGCTGCATAATTCTCTTATTGGTTTTCTGACATTGAAATTAGAGCCATTACAATTGGAAGGGACAAATGGAAATTCCTAAAATTTGTCTCTCCCTGCTGTTCTTATAAACAAAAGCTAGGATGTATTTCTGGAGAAGTTGCAGAAATTAGCACAGTTAGACTTGAAGGATACAATAGTAGTGGTCACTTGTTGAATTCCATTGTCTGGGTCCTGCAAGAAACAAGATGGATTGAGCTTGGTATTTGTAGACCACTGTAAAATTAACCAAGTGATTGCCCGAATCACAGCTGCCTTGCTGTTGATACTTCTGCAGGTGCAGATCAGTAACAGCCTTTGTCTAATGATGAACAATTATTGATTTAGTGAACTCTTTTTTTCTCAGTATATCAGCAGAGAAGATCAAAAGCAACTTCCTTCATAGAAAGGAAAAGCAGTATAACTTCATAATTTTCCCCCAGGACTGTGTTATTTTTCATAATCTCTCATAACATAGTTCTAAGGACACTTGATTGTCTTAACATATTTTTAGAAAGGATACTAGTTCACTTTCTTTACTATGTAATACTAATTGGATCTGGTGAGCAGATAGTGCCGCAAGTACCTGTGTAGCTCAAAAGATCATGTCAGAGGGTGTGAAGAAAATCCCATAAAGATCTAGGACCTTGTATTACATGTGATGATTTTGAGGGTCTAATGGTCTGGGGACGTGCAGGGGTATCTCCTCTAAGGTAAAGCATATACTTTTCTGGAAAGTGTCATATCACTCGATAGGCCTTTTGGGATTTAGATAATAATATATAATGACTTGAAAATTATTATTCCAGATTGTTTTTAAAGATTATCCAAAACTACTGCTGGTTGTAAGTGGGACCTAAAGAAGAAAGGGTTCCCAAGCTGCTTTGCAGTCCACCTTACCACTGTGATCTAGCAGACCTAATAGAGCTTAATGTACCTGGTAGATAAGAATGGTCTTTTGGAAAGCTCATTAAGAGAGTCAAAACAGCTATTCTTCATTTTCAAAGCAATTCCTGGCATTTGAACATCATGGGACACCAAACGACTATGTAACCAGAGTTGTCCAACATGACTTAGATGTTATCATACTCATTGAGTCATAGGAATGGGTGAGGGAACTGATGAAAACCATTTTACAATGGAAGTGGTATATTCAGGAAATCAGCCTTCAGTTGTCTAAAAGGCATAATTAGATAAATAGGGGTCTAAGAATTACATCTGTTGCAACAAAGCCTTTCTCTCAACCCATGTATATGGTCTCATGGGGTAGGGGATACCTAAAACCAGCTGATGGAGGAGGACAGAATTCAGGCCTGCCTCACAGGTCAGATGATTGGTAATATCTAGACACTGACCGCTGCTCAATTACATCTCCACTTAGGGATGATTTTGAGTAATCTGATAAAGAAGTTCTTCGATTTCCAAGCACTATAATTGATTGTGCTTTCATATAGAGTGAAATAATAATAAAAAATCCAAAAGCAAAAATTCCTTTCCACTTGGAAAATTTAAAACTCTTATTATATAACTATTATGTCAAAAAGAAAATAAAAACCAAAAAAAAAGAAAAGAAAAACCAGAACTGAAGAATATATAAAAGTTAACAATACTGTAATACTACATATGAAATATGGAATATAATTTCTATGAAATATAATGAAATGAATTATAAAATAATTCATAGCCTTTAATAGCCTTTAATACTTGTATGAATAAAATTAGAAATGTAAATAAATCCAATATGAAACCAAAAAGCTAGAAAAAGAATAAAAATAAAGCAAAAGGAAGCAGAAGAGAAATATAAAGATAAATGCAGAACTTATGGACTTAGTTCTCCTGTTTTAAGCTGTTTTACAAATTTAATGTGCTACTTCTTTGCATAGAACATAAACAAAGTATACAAACTACTATCCGATCTGATGAAGAAAAAGAGGGGAAAAAACAAAGTTACACAAATGATACACAAAATGAGAAAAAATACACTAAAAGCAAGGAAATTTTTAAACATCCAAATTAATGTGATGTAATTATTTTACACAACTCTAGCAGATATATTTAGAAACATAAGTGAAATTGGTAATTTCCCAGGGAAACAAATTTATCAACATTGACACCAGTAGAGATAGGAAGTTTGAGAAATGAGAAAGTTATTTAATTACTATGTACAAATAAAAGTACCAGACCCAGATGATTTTACAGGGAAATTTTACTAAATTTTTAAGTACTAAATAATACAGTGCTACAGTGGGAAAAATTTGGCCTGCTTTCTGTTATTGTAAATAAGGTGTGTGTGTGTGTGTGTGTGTGAGTGATTGCATAGTCTGGAAAGTATAAGAGATTTACTATCTGTCCCTTTAGAGAAGAAGTTTACCCACCCTTGTTCTGAGTATAGTTAAAAAATATATATATATATTGGGGCTCCTGGGTGGCTCATTTGGTTGAGTGTCTGACTCTTAATTTTGTCTCAGGTTATGATCCCAGGATCATGGAATCAAGCCCTGCATGGGGCTCTGCACTGAGTTGGAGCTTACTTAAGATTCTTGATCTCTCTCCCTTTATCCTTCTCTCCTGCTTTCACACACATACACTTTCTCTCTCTCTGTCTCTCTCAAATTAAAAAAAATTTACATTAAAAAAAGGAAAAACTTGTTTTTTTTTAATGTTTGTTTGGAGCACCTGGGTAGCTCAGTAGGTTAACCGTCAGACTTTGTTTCAGGTCATGATCTCATGATTAGTGGGCTTCAGCCCCATGTTGGGCTCTGTGCTGACAGCTCAGAGCTTGGCACCTGCTTCAGATTCTCTGTCTCCTTCTCTCTGCCCCTCCCCACTCGTGCTCTGTTTCTCTTTCCCTCAAAAAGAAACACAAAAACAATAAAGAAAACAAATGTTTATTTTTAAGATAGTATGAAAGGGGCAGTGAGAGATGGAGACAGAGGATCTAAAGCAGTCTCTATGCTGAAGGTGGAGGCCCCAGTTCAGGGCTCAAACTCACCAAATGTGAGATCATGACCTGAAACAAAGTCACTCTACTGACTGAGCCACCCAGGTGTCCCTAAAATTGTTTTTACTTGTGACAATGTGTGACAACTAAGCCTGATAAAGGTTGCACAAAAATAAAACATGGATTTTTGAATTTATTAATATCAATGGAAAAGTCTTAAATAAAATATAGGACACAGTCTCCAACACAATTTTCAAAAACAAAACACTTTTTATTCAGGGTATGCAAAGATGGATACTATGAGAAAATCCATTAATATACTTTATTGTTAACAGATCTAGGGGAAAATATTAGGATCATCTCCATAGATGCTGAAAATGCCTTTTGAATAAAATTTAACATCCACTATATTTCCACTTTTGATAATGGAAGATAATCCTATTTCAGATCAGTCCTCCCACTGAGAACTATAAAATCTTGATAAAATATTTTTGAAAATCTGTTTGAAGACACCAGATAGTGGCCAAGGCAGCAAAGATTTCTAAGTTCTTGATTCTAGACAAAGAAGTGCAGAAATACTCTTCGAGTGATTTTCCTATTTGAAAAGAATGGCTAAGATATTTAGTAACCAAACAGAAAGTTATTGGCTGAGAGGCTGAGCAGAGTTTTCTGCCAAAAATAAAAGTCCCTGATAATCACTCTAAAGTGTGGCTCCGAAGGAATATGTCCTACAAGTAATGTTGAACTGGAAATATACCAGTCCTCTGAATGACTGTGAAATTTTTAACATTATCTGAATCCTTTTTGGGGTTAAGCTGATCTGCATTAGTCTAACTGACTGACAAAGTAAAAAGCCATTTATGGAAGAAGAAAACATCACTCAGAGCCTTTATTTATCACTACATTTCTCCCATACTTAGCCTCTATACTTAAAGTAAAAATAACATGGTGTGTAAAAGAATCAGAAAGATCAGGGGTGCCTGGGTGCCTGGTTAAGTGACTGACTTCGGCTACAGCCATGATCTCACAGTTTGTGGGTTCGAGCCCCACATTGGGTTCTGTGCTGATAGCTCAGAGCCTGGAGCTTGTCTTCAGAGTCTGTCTGTCTCTCTCTCTCTCTATCTCTCTCTCTCTCTGACCCTCCCCTGCTCATGCTCTCTCTCTCAAGAAATAAATAAAACATTTTTAAAAAAGAATAAGAAAGATCAAAATTTACCAGAAGCCAAGAGAACAGACTAGAAGTAGAGACAGACCACCAGGAGATTCTATAGCAGTTATCAAACATAAATTTTTAAGTCAAACTTTAAAATGAGTGTGATTGAAACTAAAAATGATGGAGGTTTTAGCAGAGAAATGAAAAGTACAACAGAGAGCAGAAAAAACAGATGAAGAAAGAATTAATGACCTGGGAGATAGATCAGAAGAAAATATCCATATGAAAGCATGGTAAGCCAAAAGGATGAGAGCATTTGGGACATAATGAAAAGGTGGAATATATGTGTAATTAGACTCCTGGGGGAAGAAAAAAAGAATGAGACAGCAGTAATATTTGAAAAATGAATGGATGATAATTTTTCAAAGTGATGACAGATATAAAAAATCTGAGATGCATTACAGACTCAAAGCAAACTTAACAAAAAGTTAACTTCACCTAGATATATCAGAAACAAATATAATAATCTTAAAAGCAGAGTGTAGAAAAAATAAGACTAATAGCAGACATTTTAACAGAAAAATAGAAAATGAAGACAATTGAGTGATCATGTGAAGGTACTGACAAAAGCATCCATAGAAAAAAACCCTACGCAATTCTATGCTCTACATAAACACCCTTAAAAAGATTGTCATGAAATTACAGCAATTTAACATAATTTGCAATAATAAATAGCAAATCTGCTCTAATGAAAAAATAAAATGTCACAGATTTTGTCTGGAGTTCTCTCTTGTCCAGCAAGAAAGCAGATGAAGAATTGAATACGAGAGAAGCTAATGTCTGACAGCTCTGAGTGAGGGTCCTTGCTCCACATTTATTAGGATCAGAAGGCTTACAAACGTGATGGATGTCCAGAAAGAGACAATGAAACAGTGATCATTAACTCAAGCATAAGAGAAAGGAGATTTTAAAGATGTGCAGTGTTAGGGGTTTGGGTCAATACAAAACAAAATCCTGGCACTGAGCAGATGACTGTTTCCAGCAGGCACCAGGAGTCATTTCTGTTTATCTTAACTTGCCTGGGGGATAAGAAGAGTATGTTACCTCAGGGTCAACAAGGCACCTCTCTTTTGCTAATTAGCTCCAGGCAATTTCACCGTACTGCCATGGTCTGTTACCCTGTTTACCTTTTCTCAGATGCTTTCATCCTGTGGAAGCAGCTTTCTGCTTTTGTTCTATGCTGGGGTGCTTTCAGCCTTATTCTCAGATACTTTCTTCCTAAACCTTGTTAACCCATTGATGAAAGCTCAGAGAATTCCTAAACTTATTCCCCACACTAAAGGAATTCTCTAAGGGAATGAAATTGATTGTAAAAGAAGAGAGATGTAGGAGCAATAAAGAAAAAATATGGATATACCTAGGGAATATTTTATAACAATAATAATAGCTTCTGGGAGTGTAATATAATTGAGAAATAATATATAGCTTAAAAATAGGCCAAAAGTTGGGATGAAGTGTTTAAAATTCTGAGGTCCTTATAGCTTCTAGAAAGTAACATAAGTACTAATTTATATTATAGTTTGGTAAGTCATGGAAACATTTTATATTCATGTGGGTAACACTAAAAGAATAAATATATTCTATATCTGGATACGCCAATAGAGTAGAGAACAGAGATAACAAAATTATTAAAGTAAAAAAGGAGGGCACCTGAGTGGCTCAACTGGTTGAGTGTCTGACTTCAGCTCAGGTCATGATCTTGTGGTTTGTGGAAGCCCCATATCAGGCTTTGTGCTGACAGCTTGCAGCCTGGAGCCTGCTTCAGATTCTGTTTCACCCTGTCTCTCTGCCCTCCCCTACTCTCTCTCTCTCTCTCAATATATAAATAAATATTAATCAAATATATATTTTTAAAAGCATAAAAAAAAGGTAATATTAAACAGATGGGGCAAATATAAAACAAGTAGACAGATTAGTCCTAAAGTATGACAGCAATTATATTAAATGTAAACAGGCTAAAGGATAGTAATTTTTAGACTGTGTTAAAACAATGATATGTTGTTACAAGGACATATTTTTAATATATTTTTAAATGTTTAATTTTGAGAGAGAGAGATAGAGCATGAGGCGCAGAAAGGGAGAGGGAGACGCCAAATCCAAAGCAAGCTCCAGGCTCTGAGCTGTCAGCACAGTGCCCAATGTGGGGTTTGAATTCATGGACTTCAATATCATGACCTGAGCCAAAGTCAGACACTTAATCCCCTGAGCTACCCCAGGCACCATTACAAGGACGTGCTCTAAACTTAAGATTATAGAAGAGTTGAATGTAAAGAGAGATGGAAGATATAACATATAAACCCTAAGCGAAAACAAACACACAGATAAAACTGGTATAGTTATGCTAATATCACACAAAGTAGATGCCTTAGTTCAGGTTGCTATGGCAAAAATACTATAGACTGGATGACTTAGAAAACATTTATTTCTCCTAGTTCTGAGGCTGGAAAGTACAAGATTAAGGCACTAGCAGATTTAGTATCTAGTGAAAGACAAATTTCAAGATGGCCATCTTCTCACTTCTGTGTCCTCATATAGAAAAAAGGGGGAAAAAAGCTTTCTAGAATATCTTTCATAAGGGCACTGCTCCTTTTCCTTAGGGTTCCACTCCCCTCTTTTTTTAAGAGAGCACAAGAGGGCGGGGCAGAGAGAGAAGAGAGAGAGAGAATCTTAAGTATGCTCCACGCCTGGCATGGAACCCAGCATAGGGCTTGATCTCACTACCCTGGGATTGTGACCTGAGCTGAAATCAAGAGTCAGATGTTTAACAGACTGAGCCACCCAGGCACCTCTGAGGTTCTACTTTTAAGACCTAATCACTTCCCAGAGGCTCCACTTTCTAATACCACCACAAATATATAAGAAGCAAAAGTAAACAGGGGCACCTGGATGGCTCAGTCAGTTAAGCGATTAAGTGTCTGAATTCAGCTCAGGTCATGATCTCGCGGTTCATGGGTTTGAGCCCCGCATCGGTCTCTGTGCTGACTGCTTAGAGCCTGGAGCCTGCTTTGGGTTCTTTGTCTCCCTCTCTCCTCTCCTGTTCCCTGCTTACACTCTGTCTGCCTCTCTCTCTCTCTCTCTCTCTCTCTCTCAAATAGGTAACATTAAAAAAGCTTTTTAAAGAGAAACATAAGTAAGCAAATAAAGAATTAGTGAGGATTAAGAAAATTTGAACATGATTGACTTAATTGACATATTATAGTACATTACACCCAACACCTGCATACCATAAATTATTTTCAAGTATACATGGAGTATTTACCCAAATTGTATATTTGCTGAGCCATAAATTATGTTTCAAGAAATTTCTGGGGATTATAATAATAGTATATTCTCTCATCCCCTGCAGAATTTAGCAAGATTATCAATAAAACATAAATAAGAAATGTCCTAAATGCTTAGTAACTAAACACTATACTTCTGAATAGCATATGTCAAACAAGAAATCAGTATTGAAGTTAGAATATATTTTAAGTTAAATTACAATACAACATACCAATACAAATGATATGTTAAAACTCAGGAATGAAGCTAAAGCTGTGTTTTAGAGGGATATGTATAGCTTTTGTTGCATTTATTAAAAAAGTGAAGAAAAGCTGTAAATCAATTATCTTAATATTAAAATCGAAAAATAGTGAATTAAACTCAGAGAAAGTAGAAGAATGATAATAAAGATGTGAAAGGTTAATTTTATGTGTTAACGTGAGCTGAACTGTGGGGTGCCCAGATATTTGGTCAAATATTATTCTGGTGTTTCTGTGAGGCTGCTCTGGATGAGATTAACATTCAAACAATTAGACTGGGTAGATTTCTCTCCCTAGTGTGAGTGGGCCTCATCGAATCAGTTGCCTGAATAAAGCAAACAAGGATGACTTTCCTCTAAGATAGGCTGACTACTTTCAAACTGGGGACATCAGCTCTTCCTGGATCTGGAGCCTTGATGGTCTTCAGATTGGGATTACACCATTGATTCTTCTAGTACTCATGCCATTAGATTCAGACTAGAACTACATTATTGACTCTCTGGGTTTCTAGTTTGCCAACTAACCTTACCATTTAACCCTTCCAGACCTGTCAGCCTTCATAATCGCATGAACCAATTCCTTATAATCTCTTTCTCTATAGATACATCCTACCAGTTCTATTTCTCTAGAAAATTCTAATAGAAAATGTGACAGCAAAAATTAAACAGAAAACAAAAATGTAGTATGTTAGAAAATGAAAGTTAATTCTGCAAAAACACTAATAAAACTGATGCATCTCTGGCAAGTCTGATCAAGAATCAAAGAGAAGGCACAAGGGCACACAATCTATTTGCATTCATCCCAGGAATACAAAATTGTTTTAACTTTTCAAAATCAATGGAATTTGCAAATTAACAGAAATATGGAGAAAAAAGCATATGACAATAAAAAGATAAATATTTGATAAAATTAACCTTCCCTTTGTGGTAAGTAAAAATTTCTTGTTATACCAGAAGAAAGGAACTCTATTATTCTGAACTTTATTTACCCAAAAATATGAAAACATCCTCCTTAATGGTGAATTAATGTTTTTCTTCTGCATTCAGAAATAAGACAAAGATGCCTATCATACACCTCTTCCATTGTGCAGCTATTGACAATATTAGTTTAAAAAAATGAGAAAGAATTGGGGGTTTCATATGTAGGTTTCAGAAATAAAAATTGGTACAACCACTTTGGAAAACTGCTTGGGAATATATATTAAAGTTAAACATATTATTACCCCATGAATCAGTATATACCTTGTATAAATTCATATGCATATTCACTGAAAGACATATACAAGCTTATTTATAGCAACATTACTATATTACCTGTCAAATGAATAAATTGTTACGCTGTCATACCCAAACAATGGAATACTATTACAATAGTAAAATTGAGTGAATTACTGCTATAAATATCATGTTCAAAAGTAGCAGCAGGACAGAAAAGGATATTTAATATATAATTCCACTCATATAAAATTCAAAAACAGATACTGATAACCTATAGTGTTAGAAGTCAGTAGTTACTTTTATTTTTTATTTTTTAAAAAAGTGCATTTTATTTTGAGAGAGAACATGAGCAGGGGAGGGGCAAAGGGAGAGGGAGAATCCCAAGCAGGCTCTGTACTATCAGTGTAGAGTCGTACGTGGGGCTTGATCTCATGAATTGTGAGATCATGACCTGAGCTAAAATCAAGAGCCAGACTCTTAACCAACTGAACCACCCAGGTGCCCCAGAAACCAGTAGTTACTTTTAGAACATAAAAAGAGAACAGAAATGTTGGCTCATTAAGGGTATGAAATAGGTTTCTGAGTGTCTTGTAATATTTATATTCTGTTTCTTCTTTTTCTATTGTATTTTTTGATCCAGGTAATAGTTTCAAAGGTATATTTACTTTATAATTCATTAAATTATGACACATCCATAATTTCTGTGCTTTTCACTGTACTTCAATAAAAATATTTATTAAACACGTATTCCTGATAAAAGAAACTTATTTAAAAATGAATCAATTCATACTCTCTTAGCTATATATCTTAAATATATAGAGAATCTAGGATCTAACTTAATAGGAAAATACTATTTTTGTGACCGGGGTGATATTCATGTTTTGGTGTGGTCAGACATAATTGGAGATTGATCTTGTCTTGATTCATCATGATCAGAGAGTGATATTGTCAGATGTCTCTTGGGTATCAGGAGCTGCTTTCCTCTTTTACAATTCTCTAAGTGATTCTAATATTTTTCATACTTATTATATCATAATGTTGTATAGTTATCTCAGTAATGTATGACATTTTGAAGTTAGGCAGTTTATATTTTGTGATTTACTGTGGCTATTGCTAGTAATGTTTTGTAAACAAAAAACTATTCAGATGTTTCTATGAAAAAATATAATAGCATTTTATATTATTATTTCATTACATTTTAGATCTCAAATTTTGAAAGATTATATTATTCATTCTCTTGCTAAAGTGAGGTTTTATGAACTCTTTAGACTGACAAACCTTCTTTCCATAGATTCCATAGTTAATGATACATCATTTTCTATAGTATGCAAAAAGAGTTGTTGATTTGAAGTTAAAAGGCATCTTAGTATAATGTTTATGATGTTATATAAATTTTAACAAATATTTTTAAACTTTACATTTACTTTCAACTTTTTAAATTTAGCTAGTTATGTCATTTATTTTAATTTAGTATGTAAAGCTCAAATTTTTTGTAAGTCAATTTTAAAATTTACTGTATATGATTTAATTTACTTTATATGATTTAATATTGAAACCTTTTTTATTTTAGCCATTCTGACAGGTGTAAGATGATATCTCATTGTGGTTTTGATTTGCATTTCCCTGATGATTAGTGCTGTTGAGTATCTTATGTGTCTTTTGGCCATCTGTATGTCTTTTCTGGAAAAATGTGTATTTAGGTTCCCTGCCCACTTTTAGTCAGATTATTTTTGGGTATTGAGTTGTATAAGTTCTTACATTTTGGATATTAACCCCTTATCAGATATATCATGTGTAAATAATTTCACCAATTCAGTAGGTTGCCTTTAAAAGTTAAAATAGAAATGCGATGACTGGGTGACTTAGTTGAGTGTCTAACTCTTGCTTATGGCTCAGGACGTGATCCCAGCATTGTTGGATTGAGCCCCACATCAGGCTCTGTATGTGGAGCCTGCTTGAGATTCTTTCCTTCTCTCTCTGCTCCTCTCCCTAGCTCATCTTTTCTCTCAAAAAAGGAATGAAAGGAAAGGAGAGGGGAGGGGAGGGGAGGGGAGGGGAGGAAAAAAGAAAGGAAATAGCATATGACCCAAAAATTCTACCAGTGGGTATTTACTCAAAGATAACAATTACACTAATTCAAAAAGATATGGGCACTCCTATGTTTATTGCAACATTATTGACAATAGCCAAGATATGGAAGCAGTCTATGTATCCATCAATAGATAAATGGATAAGAAAGATGTGATATATATAGACAATGGAATATTATGTAATCATAAAAAAGATGAGATTGGTACATTTGTGATAACATGGTTAGACCTAGAAGGCATTATGCTAAGTGAAAGAAGTCAGACTGATAAAGATAAATACCATATGATTTTACTCATATGTGGAATCTAACAAAGCAAGTAAATAAACAACAAACAGTATAGAGAACAAATTGATGATTGCCAGAGAGGAGAGGGGTGGGAGATGGGCAAAATGGTGAAGGGGAGTGGGACACACAGGATTCCAGTCATGGAATGAATAAGTCACAGAAATAAAAGGCACAGCATAGGGAATGTAGTCAATGATAGGGGAAATAGAGTTGTATGATGACAGATGGTGGATACACTTGTGATGAACATAGCATAACATATAATGAAGTTGAATTACTATGTTGTACACCTGAAATTAATGTAACATTCTGCATCAACTGTACTCAAATAAAAAATTTTAATTAAAAACTAAAGTTAAAAGTAAAAAGTAAAACCTTTAAACATGTTATAGCTTCAAAAATATACATTTCATGACTTGATATTTGAAACTTTTAGGTTTCCTGTTAAAACTAACTCATTTATTTTTGTCATTTTTTGTGTCCTATTATAAAATGTTGTGGTAAGTGATTAGGTCTCAGGATGCGATATAGGAGTAGCTTATAACCACCACTCTATTTTCTGTTTTTACCACTGATGTTTAAGATTATTGAGGAGTGCCTGGGTGGCTCAGTCCGTTAAGTGCCCGACTTCGGCTCAGGTCATGATCTCACGGTTCGTGGGTTCGAGCCCCGCGTCCGGCTCTGTGCTGAGAGCCAACCTGCTTCAGATTCTGTGTCTCCCTCTCTCTCTGACCCTCCCTTCTCACTCTGTCTCTCTCTCTGTCTCAGAAATAAAACATTAAAATTAAAAAAAAAAGAATTATTGAAACATTTTTATTTACTGTGTAAGAATTTTCATCAGAAAAATACTACTACTGGATTTTAGTAAAATCATATTAAGGCAAATTTGTGGAAAATATTATCATTATTTGAGCCCTGGCCTATTTTTATCCTTCCTGTTTTTTTAAATTAATGACAGAGTAAATTTAACAGAATATAACTAAAAATAATCACTTAGAATTATATGATAATAAAAATCAGCATGGCTAGCAGTAATTAGCAGAGTGAATTGAATATGATCATATACTATTGAATATGATCATCTACTAATGATTATCCGTTCTCAAATACTTCTGTTTTAATATAAAGATAGGTATTTTGTTGTCTTTATTGATTTTTAAATAAATATCAACCATTTTTAATGATGTGAATCTCTAGAATACCTTTGTGTACTTTTTAGGGTTCATAAATCACCAGTTTAAGATATATAAGTCAAAGAGAAAATAGGATTTGATCTAAAGAAATTAGAAACCAAATTTGTGTCCATACTTTTGAAGTGCATAGAACTGAATGGTGTTAAACTTATCTCATTTCATCCTTTATTTCATCTTTTATTTTTGTTTTTTCATTTTCTATCTCATTTTTCTTTGTTCCAATTTTGTCATTTTTTAATGTTTACATGTTTCCTCAATTTCTCTTTGGAACGAAGCAGATTTCATTGGTAAATATTTTATATTGAAGTAGAGTTTATTTGCCATTTTTTTAAATGTAGGAAATCTATATTCAGGCTCTAGAAAAAATGATATTCTAAATAAAGTTGTGTTTTACAGTATTTTACTTTATTGTATTAACATTAAACTTTATTTGGATCAAGTAAAATTAATGTTAGAATTACAAAAACAATTGTTCTAATATTTTTCAGCTGCTGATAGGTTATGAAAATGGTACTGTAGTATTTTGGGACTTGAAATCTAAAAGAGCAGAACTGAGAGTTTATTATGATGAGGTAAGTGATTTCCATTAAAGATTTGAAAAGGGTATTATAACTTTGTGCCTGTTTTCTACTCTAAGCTTTGTACAATCCGATTTTTATCATCGGGAAACTGCTTGGTTCTGACCCAGTGCCTCATATTGCCCGTTGGCATTTGCACAAGTTTTAACTCTGGGTGGTTCTCCTGAATGAGAATTCTGCATTGACTGACTATTTTTGGGTCCCTTTTGGCATCTTATGTACATTGATGCCTAATATCTATCCTTTTCCTTCTTTACGTTCCATGGTTAGATCTTTAAAGACATTATTCACAACTTCCTTAGAAAATTATTTTTCTGTGGCAAAAAATTTAAGAGGTCAGTTTGAAAGCCCTTATCATACAATACTTGCATTCTCAGAATAAAGATTGATTTTCTAAATATTATATTTAATAATAAGAGTCAGTACGATCTTGAAGAAAGTTTTATTGTACATAGTTGAGACCTTGAGGTTTTCATTTAGAGAGAGGAATGAGCTGCTGTTTATCAGGGAATAGACTGCATTGATACTCTAGTTGTTTAAAGATTGATTCTATTCCATTGATGATTTCCCCTTTCAGAAGAATCTAACATGAAGATAGATTGGGGCAAAAAGTGAAAAAGGGTAATTATCTCTTATAGTTGTGGGAATAAATGTGATCATGTAAACTCTCAATTCAGTTTTAAAATGATAAAGTAGGGAGAGTTAGGAGGAAAATACAGGCCAATAATCACCTGCGGGTATCACCTGCACTTAAATGGGAAGAATGCAGAAGAATTTAAGACAATGCTGAGATAAATAGAAAAATAAAAAAAAAAAAACACATTTCTTCATGTTCTACCTCCTGTCCTTTCATAACAGTTGAATTTTTAAATTTGATGCTTAAAGATAGAGGCTGTTGGCTATTTCATAACCACACACACCCCCAATTCCTTTCTTAGTGATTCTGGCAAACTAAGATTTTATGGCATATACAAGATAATTGTCATAATGACATAATGAGTTCAGAAGTACTCAGTTGTATAATTTGGTCATGATTGGTGAAAGGTACTCTGGCAGGTGATGTTATACAATTATGCTCTGTGTGATGAACTTCTAGTGCATCTTGAATCATAAGGAGAGAAGGCCCTAGGGAGTTAAGCTAGATTTTTCTTTTGTTAAATACATAAAATATAAAAATGACTCATAGCTCGATAAAAGTACAAATATTATCTAAGTATTTAGCCAATTGGAAATAGAGTAGGCCGTTGAAAAAGGAAATCCAGAGCAAAATGCTGAATCAGCTACTTTTTTATGGCCTCAAACAGTGTAAAAGAAAGAGTTCTAACCTTAAAAAGTGAGCAATAGTAATTTTTCAAAGAAATGTTCAAATCAACATTAACAGTGTTTAAGTCAGTAGAGTACTAGACTACACCTACTTTATGCCTAAAAGTCATATTAAATATTGACTTACACATACATATATATACATATATACTATTTACTTTGATGCATAATTATATATCCTATTATTTAAATGGAGATAGTTATATATATCATTTTACTGCCAAACTTTTAAAACTTTCCTCAACACTTTACCTCTCGTATTTAGGATTCACTTGTAATACTATTATGAAATGATTTCTAATAAGTCACCAATGATCTCTTGATTAGTTAAATAGTGACTCCTTCATAGTCTTTCAGGTTTCTCATTAAACCTTAATATTGTTTCTTTCTTAGTCTGTGTCTGTCTACATTTTTCACCTCTCCTTCCTCCATCACTTCTTTCCTTAGTTTTCCTTTAAACTATAGATACTCTTCAGGATTCTGTCTTTACCCTCTTCATTTCTCACCCAGTTTTCATTTATAGTCAGGTCTTCTCCCATCATTTCAAATATCAATTTTATGTTAATAAATTTAAAATCGATGTATCTCTAATCCTAACGTTTCACCTGAACTCTTGATCCATATATCTAACAATCTATCAAATAAGCCCAGATAAATATCTCATTGACACTGAATTTACATTTAAAAACCTAACCCTTGCTTTGTGTTCTCTTTTTCAGTTTTTAAATTTTGATTATCCTAGTTTGTAACCTTCAGAGTCATATTTGGTCTTTTTTGTTTATATATCATGTGCTATCAGTTTTATAGTCTCTTGATTCTGTTATATTGTCTGTCATTCATTTCCTCTGTTTTTCATTCCCACATTCAATGTTCTAGTCTAGGTTGTTATCTTTTGCCTACAAGACTATGGTAGCCTTTTAACTAATTGCATTTCCTCTGATATCTTACCTTTTCAGGTAAGATATCTTTCACTAACAAGATTATTATTTTAAGACATAGATCATTTAATTCTCTACCTCAGAAACTTTGAATGTCTCCCAATTATCAAAAGTACAAAATCTATATTCCTTGACAGGAGATTTAAGATCCCAATGTTATCTTTTCCCTTTAGTTTAATGCTATGAATCTTCATAAGCACTCCTCACACTTCAGGCATATTACTGTCTCCTAAACACACCATTTATTTTCCACCTCCTAGCCTTTGTTCCAGCTAATCCCTTATCATGAATTCCCTTCTTTCCTCTTTTGCATATCAAAATCCTATTACCTTTTTAGCCACTGAACTGCTATTTGGACTACCTACCTAGCTCCTTGATGAATAGCCATTGATGAATTGAAAGGTTTGTTTTGTAAAGCCAACATGATTTTCAGAAATAACTATATGAATTTACTCCCACATTAGCTGTGACATTTTTGTTTCATTACATCAATATTTCTAAATAATCACTCACAGCAAAAACCCTCAGAGTTTGACATGAGGATAACATTGTAATACCTTGAGTAGCCGCTGTTTTTCCTCTTTCCATATTTGTATCTGCTTTTTTGGGTTTCCTTTTTCTTTTTTGTTGTTGACCGCCAAGTTGACCAAACTAGCTAGTGGTTTATCTTCCATATTTTATTTTCTATCTTTCTAAATTCTTCTTGTATTAGTTATATTATATTTGGGTGGGTTTTTGTTTGTTTTTTGTTTTGTTGGGTTTTTTTTTCAGAACACTTAAAGTCCTTTTTTTAAGAAAGGAGTAGGGTATAATCAAATTAATAGAAACTGGATACTTCTCCATTAAATCTATTCAAATGCCAGCTCTTTACTAATGTATTATTTGACACTCTCTAATAACTAGCTGGTTTTAGATGGCCATTCTTACCTATAAGCATATATTAAGTAAGGTACTTTATGATACTTAGACTTATTTTGCTTTTATGTTGTAGCTATTATTTTTGTATTTGTCTTCCCTATTAGGTAGAAATTCAGTAAAATAGGAAGAAGGGTTAGGGTTGGAGATGATCTCTCTGCCTCCATCATTCATAGCAAAGTAGTCTGAGAGAACTTTATGTTGACTGAGTTTCATCAAGTTAACACATTTCCCTTGAGCCACCTACAAAAGTGAGAATGAGCAAAAGAGAAGATGAAGAGTGTTTTCCTCCAATTGCCTCTACTGAACCCTGGCAAAAAAAAAAAAAAAAAAGGCTTATCTAGTAATGAACAGAGAAAATTAGTCCAGAGTTTCATGGTATCTTTTTCATTTAATTAAATCTTACTTATCTTGAGGTACAGCTCATATCCTATGTTCTTTTATAATATGTTTAATGATTACTCTAGCCATCAGTTATCTATAACTCTAATAATACTGTTAGGAAAACAAACAATAAATTAGTTTTAAATACTAAATATCTTAGTATATGGCGTATATGTGTGTATACAAATATAAACCTAAAAATAAAAGTTCCAAATAATAACTATTATTAATATTCATTTATTTCAGTCTTCCTATCTTGTGATTTTGAAATTTCCTTTAAGGAAAGGGTAATGTTATATATATCCATTCAGCTTTTATGTCTACTAGAGCTTCCCTTTATTGTGCTTATTAGCACATTATCAAAAGTCCATATAAACTTTATCATTTAGAAAGAATACCAAGCTGTGGAAATATGTGATAACATTGTTATTCATTCAACAGATGTTGAATATCTACTTTATACAAGGTACTGTGGGAATAAAACAATATGTGAAACTGGAATAATTATTTTTTAATTTTATGTATTTCACACAGAGAGAAATTAGAAATATAAAAAAAATTTTAAACCCTTCTTCTTTAAACCCTAAATTACCAAGCCAATTAAATAATTTATGACAGAGCCAATATGGTAAAATGATTGAGACTGTGACTTTTGTGGTTAGACAGCCCTTGGCTTTGAATTGTGTGACCTGAACAAGTATATCAGTTTCTGTAGGCCTATTTCACCATGTGCAAGTTGGAAAAAATAATACCTTTTTAATAAAATTAATGGAGTTAATATAAATAAAGTGTTTGCTAAGGGGTCTGGCACATAGTATGCCTTCAGATGGTAGCTCTTATGTAAATTATTTTTTTAAATTGGCTACTTTAAGTGGAATTAGGCCTCTACCTTTCCAGAAGTTATCTTCAGATAACCTTGTTACTTTAATGTAAATAATTTTTCAAATAATCATATAGGATACAGGGAGGACACAGAATTTACAACAAAAAGTTCTAGGATATAATGATATTATTAAATGTACCTAACTTTTATCTCAGGAGATTATTTTTTATAGTCTTCTATAAGGCTATGGAGGACTGAAGCCAAAGATAGTATGATCTGGGCCAGAAAAATTATGCATGTTTATTAAGTGTTGTTGCTATAATAATTTTATCTTAGAATACCATTCCTTTGGAATATAGAATGCTATAACATATCAACTTTTTCCCCCCTCTACTTGTTTTTAATTGCTATTTCATTAGGCTATTCATTCAATTGATTGGCATCATGAGGGCAAACAATTCATGTGCAGCCATTCAGATGGTAGCTTGACTTTATGGAACCTGAAAAGCCCAAGTCGTCCTTTCCAGACTACAATTCCACATGGTAAGGTGTATGCTTTCCAAGGAAATAAATTCTGGAGATATAGTGCCTAGAATTGAAACAGAACATGTGGTATCAGTGTGTTTGGAAGAAAGTAGTGGATTGTAGCTTCTGATTGTAAATACCTCTTTATACCTCCTTCAAATTCCCACATTATACTCCAAACTTTCTGTACTCGCCCCTCCCCTATCTATTCACTTTCTCACTTTGTGATACTTATATAGAGAGCTTTCCAACCAAAACTGAATGATGGATGGTTGATATATCTGAAGCACAGGAGATAATTTAGAAAATTTGGCCAGTTTTAAGGGTTAAGGAGATAGTGAGAATGACACCATATAGACCTGACTTTCAGACCTAATTCCTAAACTGGTTTATAGTTTGTCATTTTCTAGACTCTCTCACTCACCTCTGTTTCTACCATCTGATTCCATTAAATTATGAAAACCATGGTTTTCATTGTAGATTGTATTTCTTATTATCTTCCTTATCAAAAGGATGTATTTAAGGTTTATATTGTACCTGTCTACCTAACTGGGCAGAATAAAAAGTTCAAATGTATGAATGTCTTTTATTCAGATGACCATATTATTTCTTAAAATATTGGTAGTGATCTGAGTTCCATGTTTACATTATGCCAATAGTTGTTTATAAAAATAGGTTAAAACCTAGCAGTTTTTCAAACACAGTCTACTTTATAGTTTCTGAGCATTTATTATAGTGTCATTTAGAAAATTTTTAATATGATGTTTTTTTATAATGGATGACCCATAAACCACAAGATGCCCTTATGCCATCTTGGGTTGGTCTGTCTTTTTTTGTACCACATGTACCTGTTCCATTTACAAATTATTAAATTATTACAACATTTAACCTAGCAGCTTGTCTTAGGGATTACTTTGCATTTACTCACTTACTTTCAGATGCTTCATTTACAGATTGTCATTATAGAAAACTTGGGTAGGTATTTGCTATACCTCCCACTCAGATTTAAATATTTGTTTCTATGATGTGTTTACTTTTTCTCCTCTCCCTCCCCCTAAAATCCTTATGTCTTTTATTTGTGTGTAACATGATTTATTCATAAATTTTCTGTTTACTTCTATTCATCTCAAAAGTCAACTTCTATACAAGTTCTTTTTGGCTGGATTATATATTTAATACTTTCATGTGTTTCACCATATCCATATTTATCAGTTAGAGTTGTTTTCTGTATAATTAGCCCTAAACAATATGGGAAATGAGGCACTGATCCCCATGCAGTTGAAAATCTACATATGTATAACTTTTGACTCCTCCAAAATACATCTAATAATGGCATACTATTGACTAGAAGCCTTATGATAAACAGAGTCAATTAATACATATTTTGTATGTTACATGTATCATATACTGTATTCTTATAATAAAGTAAGCTGGAGAAAAGGAAAAGAAAAGAAAATCATAGAAAGAAGAGATACATTTGTGTACTGTATTTATCTTAAAAAAATCTATTCTTTTGAATTGCTAGGTATTTATCTTGAGAGAGAGAGGGAGGGAGGGGCAGAGAGACAAAGGAGAGAGAGAATCCTAAGCAAGCTCTGTGCTGTTAGTACATAGCTTGACTTGGGGCTCAACCCCACACATCATGAGATCATGATATTAATTTTATTAAAAATTTGCAATTTCATTAATATTCAATTTGAAGTATTTTGTAATTTTCCTTTGACATGAGTCACACATTTGTTTTCTAATTTCTAAAAATGTGTTTTGTTATAGATTTGGAAATTAACTGTAATCTGAGAATGTGGCGTGATACTAGCTCTGCAAAATTTACTGTGATTTGCTTTATAATTATACATACACAATTAATTACCATAAAGTTCCAAGTATGCTTGAAAAGAACACATTTCCTAACACAAAGGTCAAACTTGAAATTGTGTTTGCTTTGTATTTTAAATCTTTGTTAAGTTTTTATTGTTTGATATTTAATTTTGAGAGAGGTAAGTTAAAATTCTATTATTATGGATTTTCCCCTGAAACTCTGTTCATTTCTGCTTTATAGACTTTAAAAATTAGTTAGGTCAAGGTGGTTAATAGTATTAATCAGATCCTCTGATTTTACTAATACTTGAGTATTTCCTTCCATTTCTATTTTTTGGAACACCTTGAGAAGAATGGGTATTAACTCTGTTTTAAATGTCTGGTAGAATTACCCAAGGAAGCCATCTGGTCCAGGGCTCTTATTTGTCAGGAGATTTTTGATTTCTGATTCAATTTCTTCACTAGTTTGGATCTGTTCAGATTTTCTTTTTCTTCCCGTTTGAGTTTTGGTCGTGTGTGGGTGTTTATGAATTTGTCCATTTCTTCCAGGCTGCCTAGTTTGTTGGCATATAATTTTTCATAGTATTCCCTGATAATTGCTTGTATTTCTGAGGGATTGGTTGTAATAAATCCATTTTCATTCGTGATTTTGTCTATTTGGGTGCTCCTTCTTTTCTTTTTGAGAAGCCTGGCTAGAGGTTTAACAATTTTGTTTATTTTTTAAAACTGACTCTTGGTTTCATTGATGTGTTCAACAGTTGTTTTTTTTTTTTTTTTTTTTTAATTCTGTATTGTTTATATCTGCCCTGATCTTTATTATTTCTCTTCTTCTGCTGTGTTTGGGGTGTTCTTGCTGCTCTGCTTCTAGTTTCTTTAGATGTGCTGTTAGATTTTGTATTTGCACTTTTTCTAGTGTCTTGAGATGGGCTTGGATTGCAATGTGTTTTCCTCTTAGGACTTCCTTTGCTGGATTCCAAAGAGTTTGGGTTGTTTTATTTTCATTTGTTTCCATATATTTTAAAATTTCTTCTCTAGTTGCCTGATTGGCCCATTCATTCTTTAGTAGGGTGTCCTTTATCCTCCATGTTTTTGGAGGTTTTCCAGGCTTTTTTCTGTGGTTGATTTCATGTTTCATAGCATTGTGATCTGAAGGTGTGCAAAGTATGATCTCAATTCTTTTATATCTGTTGAGGATTGCTTTGTATGTGGTCTGTCTTGGAGAATATACCATGTGCACTCAAGAAGAAAGTGAATTCTATAGTTTTGGGATGTAGAGACATAAATATATGTCAACTCAATCTGGTCCAATGTATCATTCAGGGCCATTGTTTCTTTAGTGATTTTCTGTCTAGTTGATCTATCCAATGCTGGAAGTGGAGTATTAAAATCCCCTGCAATTAGCACTTTCTTATCAATAAGATTGCTTATGTTTGTGATTGTTTTATATATTTGAGTGCTTCCAAATTTGGTGCACAGACATTTATAATTGTCAGCTCTTTCTGATGGAGAGACCCTATAATTATTATATAATGCCTTTCTTCATCTCTTGTTACTGCCTTTACTTTAAAGTTCAGTTTGTCCGACATAAGTATGGCTCCTCCAACTTTCTTTTGACTTCCAGTAGCATGGTAGATATTTCTCCATTCCCTCACTTTCAATCTGAAGGTGTCCTCAGGTCTAAAATGAGTCTCTTGTAGACAGCAAATAGATAGATCTTGTTTTTTTATCCATTCTGATACCCTATGTCTTTTGATTGGAGCATTTAGTCCATTTACATTCAGTTATTATTGAAAAATATGGGTTTAGAGTCATTGTGTTCTCTGTAGAATTCATGCTTGTAGTGGTATCTCTGGTACCTTGTGTTCCTTGCAACATTTCCCTCATAGAGTCTCCTTAGGATTTCTTATAGGGTTGGTTTAGTGGTGATGAATTTCTTCAATTTTTGTTTATTTGGGAAAAGCTTTCTCTCTCCTTCAATTCTGAATGACAGGCTTGCTGGATAGAGGATTCTTGGCTGCATATTTTTTCTGTTCATCATATTGAAGATTTCCTGCCATTCCTTTCTGGCCTGCGAAGTTTCAGTAGATAGATCTGCTACTACTCTTATATGTCTACCTTTGTATTGTTAAGGCCCATATATCCCTAGCTGCTTTCAGAATTCTCTCATTATCCTTTTATTTTGCCAGTTTCACTATGATATGTTAGGTAGAAGATGCCGATTCAAGTTACATCTGAGAGGAGTTCTCTGTGCCTCTTGGATTTCACTGTCTGTTTCCTTCCCCAGATTGGAGAAGTTCTCAGCTATGACTTGTTCAAGTATTCCTTCAACACCTTTGTCTCTCTTCTTTTTCTTCTGGAATTCCTATGTTACGGATTTTGTTCCATTTGATTGCATCACTCAGTTCTCGAATTCTCCTTTTGTGCTCCTGAATCAATTTATCTCTTTTTTTCTCAGTTTCCTTTTTTTCTGTAATTTTATCTTCTAATTCACCTATTCTCCTCTCTGCTCTTCAATCTGCACAGTGGCCGCCTCCATTTTATTTTGCACCTCATTTATAGCATTTTTAAATTCATCATAAATATTTTTAAGATCCATGATCTTTGCAGCAATGGAATCTTTGCTGTCTTCTATGCCTCTTTCAAGCTCAGCGATTAATTTTATGACTATTGCTCTTAATTCTTGTTCAGTTATGTTGCTTATATCTGTTTTGATCAATTCTTTAGCTGTCACTTCTTCCTGGAATTTCTTTTGTGGAGACGTCTTCCATTTCATCATTTTGACTAGCGTTCTGTCTCTTGCAAGTTTTAAAAGCTTGTTATGTGCTCTGCATCTGCAAGTACTGCTGTATTAAAGGAGGTTCATACACTGTCCAGGGCCTGGCCATTCAGGAAGTGTTTTTTAAGGGTGTCACTTGCTCTATATTGTTGTGACTTTGGTTATTTTATTTCCCTACTCGTAGTGATGTACTAGACTCCCCACCATGTGTGCTTTGGTTTGTGTCTTAAAGTAGCCCTGTAATGGAAAAAAGACAAACAGACAAACAGGGAACGTGAACATGCAAACACACAAAGAAATCAAACAAGCTAGCAAACAGACCAAAAAAAAACCAAACCCAACAATAAACAATAAATAAAAGACAGTCCTAAAGCATAAAATGAGAAATCCCAGCCACAAATAAAAAGCAGGGTGGAGGCGGTGCTGATGGAAGAACATATACAAAGAGGAAATGAAAGAGGTGGGGATAAGTAGAAAATGAACACTGACCAGGCATAGAGACTAAAAGGCTTAATCTGGAGAGAAAAAAAGGACAATATGGAAGGAGGCGAGGAGAAAGAAATGAAGATAATATTACCTAGAGAAACTACATGGCCTTATTATTCCAGAGAGAGAGAGAGAGAAAACAAAGTAATGAAGGAGGTGTAGAACATGCATTAAAAGGATGGATTAAATACATCTGTTTAAGCAATCCAATAACCAGAGTAACCAGCCTAGAGGAGAGGAGGTAAGAAAAGGAAGAATATATCTGAATAACAAGAATTCACCTAGGGTTAATCCAGGCAATGCAGCAGTGCTGGAGGAGGGAACCATCTGTTTCTGCAACATCTATTCAGCTCCTGCAGATAAGAAGCTACCCAGTGCAGATGGGCATGGTTTGGTGTAGGCAAGTCCTGTCTCTACTGTGGGCTCAGTGGACCAATCCATGAGGCCCTGACTTGGTGGTTGTGGAGAGAAAATTGGTGACACCCCACCCCAGTCCCTTCTCCATGGACCGGGTGTCCCAAATCACTCCTTTGGACCTGGCCTCACTGTACCGCAGGCACAGACAAGGTGGGACATCTCCTATGCTCATGTCCAACTGCGTTTCAAGCTCCCATTCCATGCCCGTTAATGATGCCACCCAAAGTGTAATCCCACGAGCCGCAGCACTTCAGCACAGGACTGTGCCCTTGTGGTACCACTGAACGCGGAGGGTACTCCCCTCGTCCCCAGGCACAGGAACAGGGGAACCAGCCCCAGTCCAAAGAAAGCTCCACAGTTAGAAATGGGATGATAGAACCCCTCTCCATTCTGGTCTGAGGTTTTTCTCTTATCCAGATACAATCCTACTTTTCCCCAGCTGCTCTTTCTCTTCCCTTTGTCCCTCGACAGAAGGGGATCCTTCCCCTCCACACCTCCGTGTTCCAGCCCTTTCTTTTTTTTTTTTATCTCCCTCAGTTCCCAATCACACACTTATGAGTCTGCCTTCCTAATAGACTCTGTCTTCTTTCCTCCCAGATTCATGGAGTTCAGAGTCCTTTGGCTTCAGCTCTTCTTTGAGAGATGCGGGTGGAAAGTACGGAGCCCCCTACTTCTCCGCCATGTTGAACCCATGACCTTACCTTCCTTTATCTAAAAATTCCTCTCTTTTTTGCTTTTATTCTTGAAGAACATTTTTGATGTATTTAAATTCCTGGGTTGACAGTTTGTATGTGTGTGCTTGTTTTTAAGGTGCCGAACACTTTTAAAATGTTCCACTGTTTTCTGCTTTACAGTGTTTCTAAATGAGAATGTGTGGTGTTTTGACTTTTGATTCCCTTGTATATAATTTGTCATTTCCCATGGCTACTTTCAAAATTTTTATAACTTTTATTTTCAACAATTTGATTATAATATGCCTAGATTTTTTCCTTCAAATTCATTCTGTTTAAGAGTTACAGAGCTTCTTACATTTAGAAATTTATATCTTTCACAAAATTGGGGAAACTTTCAGCCTTTTATTTTTTTCAAATGTGTTTTTCTGTTCCATCCTCTCTCTACCTCTCTTTCTGGAACACTAGTTACATGTCTGGTAGAATTTTTGGTATTATCCCACATGTTTCTGGGTTTCCATTTTTGTTGTTGTTGTTAATCACTTTTTATCTGCATTTCAAATTGGATAGTTTCCATTGATCTTTTTCCTCTATAATCTTCATTTCCTAAACTGGGAAACCATATCTAGATTCATTATTTTGCTACAAATCAGTATTTTCTATGTTATAGAAGTAAGCTTTGTCTGAAACACAGATTATTGGACAGTAGTGGGAAAAGAGGGAAGCTTTTCTTCTAGGAGTTTTATGGCTTTAGGTCTCTCATTTAGGACTTTTATCCATCTGCAGTTTATTTCTATATATGGTATGAGAAAGTGGCATAGTTTTATTCTTTTGCATGTAGCTGTTCAGTTTTCCTAACACCATTTTTTGAAGAAAATTGTTATCTTCCCATTGGATGTTCTTGCCTCTTTTGTCATAGATTGACCATATAAATATGGTTTGTTTCTGGGCATTCTATTCTCTTCCAGTGGACTATGTGTCGTGTGTGTGTGTGTGTGTGTGTGTGTGTGTGTGTGTACCATGTTTTCATTATTACAACTATGTAGTAAATCTTGAAATCTGGAATTGTGATACCTCTAGCTTTGTTCTTCTTTCTCAAGACTGCTTTGGCTATTTGGGGTCTTTTGTGGTTCCATACGAATTTTAGGATTGTTTGTTCTAGTTTGGGGAAAATGCTATTGGCATTTTGATAGGAATTGCATTGAATTTGTTGATAGATCTGGGTAGCATGGATATTTTAATGATATTCTGTCAGTACATATGCATGGGATATCTTTCTATTTGTGTTGTCTTTAATTTCTTTTATCACTGTTTTATAGTTTTCAGAGTATAGCCTTTCACCTCCTTGGTTATGCTTATCCCTAGATATTTCATACTTTTCAGTCCAATTGTAAGTGGGATTGTTTTTTTTTTTTTTTTTAGTTTGTTAGTTAATTTTTAGTGTGTAGAAAAGCAACAGATATTTTCATATTAATTTTGTATCCCAAAACATTACTGCATTAATTTGTTCTAACAATTTTCTTCTTGTTTGACTGCTGGAACTAAGACTTCCAGTATTATGTTAAAAAGTAGCAAGAGTGGACATCCGTGTCTTGTCCTGATCTGAAAGGAAAAGCTCTGTTTTTCACCATTGAGTATGATGTTACCTGCAGATTTTGTTATATATTACTTTTATAATGTTGAGGTATGTTCCATCTAAACTCATTTTGCTAAGAGTTTTCATCATGAACTGATGTTGAATTTTATCAAATACTTTTTGCACATCTATTGGGATAATCTTATTACTTTTATCCTTCATTTTGTTAATGTGATGTGTCACATTGAGTGTTTTGCATATAATGAATCATCCTTCCATCCTTGGAATAAATTTCACTTGATGATGGTGAATGATCCTTTTAATGTGTTGCTAATGCAGTTTGTTAATATTTTGTTAAGAAGTTTTGTATCTGTGTTCATCAGGGTTCTTGCCCTATAGTTTTCTGTTTAGTAGTGTCTTTGGTTTTGTTATCAGGATATTGTTGACCTCATAAAGTGTATTTAGAGGCTTTCCCTTTTCTTCTATCTTTTGGAACAGTTTGAGAAGAATAGATATTCACTCTTCTTCAAATGTTTGGTGAATTCACCTGTGGATCAGTCTGGATGTGGACTTTTGTTTGTTGGAAACTTTTTGATTATCTGTTGAATTTCATTACTACTAAATGGTCTGTTTAGATTTTCTATTTCTTCCTGATTCATTTTTGTAAGTTTCTATGTTTCTAGGAAGTTATTTATTTCTTCCAGGTTGTCCAGTTTGTTGACATATAATTTATTTAGTAGTTTCTTATAATCCTTTGCATTTTTCTTCAATGTCAGTTGTTACTTATCCTTCTTCATTTCTGATTTTGCTTATTTGGGCCCACTTTCTTTTTTGTTTGTTTGTTTTTAATGAGTCTGGCTAAAAGTTTATCAACTCTGTTTATCTTTTAAAAAAAAACAACTCTTCATTGAGTTTTCTATTGACTTTTTAGTATTTATTTCTGGTATTATCTTTCCTTCTACTCACTTTGGGCTTTATGTTTTTTCATTTTTATCTATCATCTATCTATCTATCTATCTATCTCTCTATCATCTATCTATCTATTTAAGTTTATTTATTTGTTTTGAAAGAAAATGAAAGAGAGAGAGCACAGGAGGGGTAGAGAGAGGGAGAGACAGAGAATCCCAAGCAGGCTCTGCACTGTCAGCACAGAACCCGATGTGGGGCTTGAACTCATGAACCATGAGATCATGACCTGAGCTGAAATCAGGAGTCAGATGCTTAACCGACTGAACCACCTAGGCGCCCAGGCTTTGTTTTTATTTTCTAGTTATTTTAGGTTTATGGTTAGATTGTTTATATGAGATTTTTCTTGTTGATTGAGGTAGATCTGTACTGCTCTAAATTTTCCACTTAAAACTACTTTCACTCCCTTAAAGATTTGGACCACTATATTTTTATTTTTATTCTTCTCCATTTATTTTTAAAATTTCTATTTGGTTTCTTCATTGACCTATTGGTTCTTAGTAGCACATTGGTTAGCCTCCATCTGTTTGGGTTTTTTTCCACATTTTTCTCTTGTTCTGATTTTGTAGTTTTTATACTGTTAATGGTCAGAAAGGATGTTTGATATGATTCCAGTAATCTTAAATTTATTGAGACTTGTCTTGTGGCCTAACATGTGGTCTGTCCAGGAGATGTTTCTTGTATACTTGAATAGAATATATATTTTGTTGGTTTTGGATGTTCTATATATTTCTGTTAAGTCATTCAAAATACCATTTCCTTATTGATTTTCTGCCTGATCTGTCCACTGACGTAAGTGGTGTGTTATAGACCTTTACTATTATTGTATTACTGTAAATTTCTCCCTTTATGTCTTTTTTTTTTTTAAAGTTCTCAGTTAGTTTATTAATCCTCTCATGGAAAATCTGCAAAAACACCAGATAGTCACTGCAGAATCTTTACTCCTTCTGTTGTCCAATCTCCAGCTCACTTCTTTTTGCCAGCACCAACATTGGCTGTTGCAGTTCCCCTGACTTTCTTCATTCTGTTCTTGCGTTCCTTTCGCTGTTTTCTGGATGTCTTTTTCTTCTCATACAGGCCATGTCTTGCAAGTCTATGTTTGGGTTCATTTTTCTTTGCATAATCCAAGGAATCATAAATCATGCCAAAGCCAGTTGTCTTGCCACCTCCAAAATGGGTCTGAATCCAAACACAAAGATGACATCTGGTGTGGTCTTGTACATTTTGGCTAGTTTTTCCCGAATCTCTGTCTTAGGTACTGTTGCCTTTCTGGGGTGAAGAACATCAATGACCATCTGTTTCCGCTGAAGTAGTTGGTTGGTCATGAACTTCCTGGTCCAGATAGTTACTGTGTCGTTCATGATGGCGGCAGAGCCTCAAGCAGCCAGGGAGGAAAAGAGCTCCCTTTATGTCTTTTAATACTTGCTTTATTTGGGTGCTGCATTGTTGACTACATAGATATTTATAATTGCTGTATCCTCTTGTTGGATTAACCTCTTTATCATTGTCTTCTTTGTCTCTTGTTACAGTTTTTGCTTTAAAGTCTATTTTGTTTATTGTATCCATTTTTTTTTACTTCTATTTGCATGGAATATCTTTTTTATCCTTTCACTTTCAGTCTGTATGTGTCTTTAGGTCTGAAGTGAGTCTTTCATAGGCAGCATATAGATGGGTTGATCTTGTATTTTTATTTATTCCACCACCCTATGTCTTTTGATGGGGGCATTAGACCATTTACATTTAAAGTAATTACTAATAGGTATGTACTTTGCCATTTTGTTCATTGTTTTCTGGTTGTTTTTGTAGTTCTCTGTTCTTCTTCTCTTGCTCTCTTTCTTTGTGATCGACATCTTTCTTTGGTGTAATTACTGGTTTTCTTTCTCTTTATTTTTTGTGTATGTATTAGAGGTTTTTTGTTTGTTGTTACCATGAGTTTCATATATAACATTCTAAGTATATAGCAGTATATATTAATTTGATAGTCACTTAAGTGTGAATACATTCTGAAAGAATTTTATTTTATCCTTCCTTTTGTATTTTATGTATATTATCATAATCATATCTTTTTATTTGTGTACTCCCTAACTAATTTTTTAGATGTAATTAAATATATTACTTTTTTCTTTTGACCCTCTAACTAGCTTTTTAAGTGATTGCTCTATTAGATTTGCTTTTACTCATGACATTCTTTTCCTTAGATTCATGACATTTTTTTCCCCTGTAGTAATTTTCTTCTAACTATGGCTTTATCTTTTCCACTTAGAGAAGTTTCTTTTTAACATTTATTGTAAGTCCAGCTTACTGGTGATGAACCCCTTTAATTTTTCTTTGGGAAATTCTTTATTTCTCTTTCAATTCTGAATGATAACTTTGCTAGATATTATTTACTGTAGGTTTTTTTCCTTTCAGTACTTTGAATATATCATGCCACTTGCTTCTGGCCTGCAACATTTCTGCTGAAAAATCAGTTGATAGCTTTATGGGGCTTCCCTTGTACATAAGTAGTTGCTTATTGCTTGCTGCTTTTAAAATTCTCTTCATTTTTAATTTTTGACATTTTAATTATTATGTGTCATGGTGTACACCTTTTAGATTAGTCTTGTTTGCAACTTTGCTTTCTGAACCTGGATGTCTTTTTCCTTTCCCAGGTTATTAAAGTTTTCAGCTATCATTTTTTTTCAGATAAGTTTTGTCCTCCTTTCTCTCTCTTCTTCTGGGATGCCTATAATGAGAATGCTTGTTTGTTTGATGCTGTCCAAGGTATCCTTTAACCTATCCTCATTTTTTACAATTCTTTTTTCTTTTGCTGTTCAGGCTGGTTGCTTTCCAGTGCCCTTTCTTTCAGGTTACTTCTGCATCTTCTAATCTACTGTTACTTCTCTCTTGTGGATATTTCATTTTAGTTATGACATTCTTCAACTCTAATGATGCTTTTTATATATTTAAATTCATGTTAAAGTTCTCACTGAGTTCATGTACTTTTCTCTCCTGTGCATTCAGCATCTATATGACCATTACTTTAAACTCTTTTTCAAGTAGGTTGTTTATCTTTGTTTCATTTAGTTCTTTTTATGAGGTTTTGTCTTCCTCATTTGTTTGAAACAGATTCTTTTGTCCTCATTTTGCTTGATTTGTTTCTGTGAATTATGTGGAACACCTACTTCTAAACTTGAAGGAATGATCTTGTGTATTGCCATCCCCTGTGTAGACTGTAAGAGACTGGTGATTTTGGTTGGCTGGCTGGAGCTGTGGCTATTGTGTACTCTGGGTCCTGGGGCACTCTATGCTGGGACCTCTCTGGTGGTATAGCTGAAGCTGAAATAGGTGTGGGCCAGGGTGACCAGAGGACTCTCCACACAGAGTGCTGTGTCACAACAGCTGAAGCTAAAGTGGGTATAAGCTGTGTTGGGGGGGTATATGGGACCCTACACATTATACACTCTAGTAGGAAGACTGAAGCTGAAGTGGGTACAAGCTGGGATGTCCCAGGGCTCTCTACACAGAGAGAACCCAGGCAGGATAATTAAAACTGAAGTGGGTACAAGATGGGGCAGAGGGCTTCTGGGGCTTTCCATGCTGAGGGTGCCCTGGCAAGATGGCTAAAGCTGAAGTTGGTGCAAGTTGGTGTATCCCAGAATGATTCATGCAGGGGGAGCCCTGGTGGGGAGACTGGAACTGAAGCAGAGTGAGAGCTGGATGCAGGGGCTAGGGGCGGTGGTCCTAGGGTTCTCCATGCAATGGGTGCCTGGTGAACTATCTGGAGTCAACATGACATGGGCCTGGAGTGTTCTGGAGTGCTTTGCACATGTATCACTTTGGCAAAAGGGCTGTAGCTGTAGTGAGCACTGATCAGGAGTATTCCAGTGTGCACACAATGGTTCTGTCTTGGTAGGATGGCTGGGGCTTGTGTGACCTACCTCACTGAGGTAGTAGGCTAGCTAGGGTGCCTGGATTCTATTCTTGTGCAAGCTATCGAAGTGCTTGTCCACTTGGAGAGAATTTCAATAGCTACCTTGCCATATGGTGGAAGTTCTAGGGGTTGATCTTTTATATGCTAGTTGCTTTTTTTTTTTTTTAATGTTTATTTTTGAGACAGGGACAGAGCCTGAGTGTGGGAAGGGCAGAGAGAGACACACACACAGACTCTGAAGCAGGCTCCAGGCTCCAAGCTGTAAGCACAGAGCCTAACTCAGGGATCGAACCCATGAACCGTGAGATCATGACCTGAGCTGAAGTCGGACATTTAACTGACTGAGCCACTATATGTTAGTTGCTTTTTTAAATTGTGACCTTTTTCTTTGTCCCAGGTCATCAAAGGCTGGTATGTGCTAGGGGCCCAGGGTTCGCCCAGGCGGCAGGCCAGCTATGGCACCTGAACCCTGCCCCCATCTTCACTATTAAGTTGGAGGGGGAATCATAGACAGTGGTGCTTGCCAGTTCCTCTAGCCCTAGGAGAGTTTTAGTCCCCCTCCCATTTGGCAGTGTTCTAGGGCTGGTTCCATTCTATTGTAGTTGCCCTTTAAACCATAACAAAAAATTACTTTTGATGTTTTTTTAATTTCTTTCTGGGAGAGAGAGAGAGTACAGCGTGAGCAGGGGAGGGTCAGAGAGAGAGGGAGACACAGAGTCCAAAACAGGCTCCAGGCTCTGAGCTAGCTGTTAGCACAGAGCCCGACACGGGGCTCAACCCATGAATCGTGAGATCATGACCTGAGCCGAAGTCGACACTTAACCAACCGAGCCACCCAGGCGCCCCATAAATTTTTTTTTCTATGCCTCAGGACAGATAGTCTGCTTCTGGTCCCTTAGTTCTATCCCTCCCCACTATAGTTCACATCATTGGGGGTGGAGTTTCCCTTTGTTTTTCCCTCTTTTGTGCTTTTCTCTTTGTGGTCTATTTTTTGTTATACAGAAGCTGTTCAATCGGCCCTCAGTTCTTCAGGAAGAATTGCTCTGTAAGTAGGTGTAGATTTGGTGTGTCTGTGGAGGGGATGTGTTCAGGGTCTTCCTATGTCGTGATCTTGGACTGGGACTCCCAAGGTCTATCTTACAATGCTTAATCTAGCTTCTAGAATGTCATCTGAAAAAATCTGGAAATTCTTCTTTCATAAAATGAAACCGTAATATTCTTAACTACTGCTTCATGTACCCCTACTATTCTCAACACTTCATGTCTATCACTTATTTATTTATGGTGAGATTTATTTATTTGTTTGTTTGTTTGTTTATTTATTGTTAGTTTTATATTTGTTTTGCTTAAGCTAGTAAATTTTAAGCATCTTGGTGGTTATCTCTTTTTACCCTGCCATTTAGTATAGTCCTTTGAACATAAAGAGTAGCAATAAATGCAATTTTTGATGACAATTTTTACGTGACATATAAACATATTTCAATTACTGACAGTCAATGAATATAACTAAAGTTGAAAACCTTCAGCCAAAATTAATTATTGGAGATGGAAATTGAAGTAAATTATTAATTAATTTAGTTACAATTCTTTTTTACTGGAATCTGTGCATGATACTGATATGTATCGATTGAAAAACAGTAATGGTTTCATTATATATACATGTGTGTATATATACACACCTGTATACATGTATATATAGCAACTGCAAATATACTATTTTGATTTAATTAATGGCTTAGCCATTATTAGACAAGCACTGGAGGAAAAAGATATCAACTGAGGAGAAGGGGTCTCTTTCCTTACAGTGCTATTTCCTTCAGTTTTCTTTATTCCTATGTGTTACCCAAACCAGTAATCACCAACCAGTTGTTCCTCCCCAGACCCACTGTTCAGGGTGAGTCCCTGAGCCAAGGTTCTCTCTTTGTAAAGCATCATGATCTACATATTATGTCAGCAATTCTTTTTTATATAGAATATAGATACTTTAAAATCTGTTTTTACAAAGTGAATACTTATGACCAATATTTTAAAAAATTTCTTCAACGTTTAGTTTTGAGAGAGACAGACAGTACATAAGTGGAGGTGGGGGGACAGAGAGAGAAAAGGAGACACAGAATCTAAAGCAGGCTCCAGACTCTGAGCTATCAGCACAGAGCCCGATGCTTGGCTCGAATTCACAAACTGTGAGATCATGACAAAAATGCAATTATTTTGATAGTCTATCATAAGTTTTAAATGGCAAATCTTTCTGCATGTGAAAGTAGGGATTTTCATAATAATGCACTTCATTATGCAGCTAAGTATGTGTGTGTATGTGTCTTCAATTTTAAAGTTGTTTATCATAAAAGTTAAAGTAACTATATAAGACTAGATTTATGAATGGAGAATATAAAACAATACAGATATAAGTTTACAAATAACTTTATTGCTTATATAGCAGTCAATTATTAGGCTTCAACAAATTGTTTACAAATTCAACAAATATGTTTGGATGCATAGAACTGAGTTTGCTCTACTATGAAAAAACACAAAACTACCTTTTTTTCTTTATATTCTTTTAGTCAAACTTTTGAAATTATCATGGATGAATAGAATTTAAATATGGTTTAACAAAATCCTTTTTTTTTCCTTAGGAAAAAGTCAAAGAGAAGGAAGAAAATCTGAATCTTGTAAACCAATTCTTAAAGTAGAATACAAGACCTGTAGAAGCAGGTATGCATTTTTTACGTTGGGGAATATGGGAAATTATATAAGAAAGAGAGACAGGAAATGCAAATAACCTTTGATGTTTGTGTATTATTTAAAGTTTTACATAATTATGTAAGTATATTAATGGGCTATATCCTCTTCATTTATGATAATGGTTCTTATTGTTTAATAGGAATATCTATGATGTTATTATAATGAATATTACAAATAGCAACTGTTAATTATTTTAACTTTCTCTGAATATTCAGATGAGTATTATGTACATTAATTTTAACAATGTAGGACTTTTGGGCCAAACACATTACAGGTAACGATCATTCCATTTTATTAAGCAGAAACATACCTATTAGCATTTACATGATAGAATTAAATACATTACCAAGTTTCTGTACTTTAGGATTTTACATTCTGAAATTGGAAAGATTATAGTTAGTTGGAAAGATAAATAGTTATGTATATTATATATTAACATAATAAAATAGTACTAAATTTAAGACATAAAAATTGAACAATAATATATAATAAAGTTTTATCATGTATACATAGCAGTCTTATCCTGTAAATCAACAGTGTTCTTTTCACTTACAGTAATTATTAGTGGTAATATTCTCATCTAGAATTACTATAATTATAAATCTTACCTAAACCTTAATTTTATTTCAACTCTGAGTTGGATAATTCTACTTTATATTACTTATATGTTCACACTGGTATGTATTCTCAGTATTATAGCTACATTTAATCCATATTAATTTAGACTCTTATAATTAAACAATTAAAACATTTTAAATTTAATTACTAAGGATGGAAACATTTTACGTATGTTTTATGTGTATCAAAACATGTGCATATTATATATGGAAACATGTTACAAAAATGCATATATTATTATATACATATATTAGTAGTTATTAATTATCCCTACATACTACACACTTGTTTAGTAGAAACTTGTTTAGTTTACTAAAATGAAAGAGAATATTGTCTGCTTTTGAATCTGTTATGGTCTAGTAGAGGAAATAAGGCCATAAACTAGTGGTTTACATGTAACATGTGAGGTGCTTTTATGAGAGCACAGCAAAAGGACATTTAACCCAGCCTAGAGAGAGTGGGGAAGAGAACAGTGAAGAGAGATTAGTAAAATTTTTCTTGGGAAAAGAAATACCTGAGATGGGCTTAAGTGATGATAGGATGGTGGCACACAAAGAGATGAAAGGGTGAACGTGCAAAGATTCCTCAGGAAAGGGTGATTGCGAAGAGAAGAGAATGAGGAATTCAAGTGTAAAATACCTTATTAAGATCCTTGCCATACACTCTGTCTCCCTCAAAAAACTAAACTAAAAAAGGGGGGGGGGCTGCCTGTGTTATTTAGTCGGTTAAGCATTGGACTCTTGATCTCATGGTTAGTGAGTTTGAGCTCTGCATTGGACTCTGTGCTGACGTTGTGGAGCCTGCTTGGGATTCTGTTTCTCTCTTTTTCCCTTCCCCACTTGCACCATCTCTCAAAAAACAAACAAACAAACAAAAAGATCCTTACCAAATAGAGTAGGATAGTTATGTGACCTTGAAATTTAACTTTTTAAAATTTTATTTCCTCATCAATTATACCTATCTAATTATGTTGTTTGTGAGGAATAAATAAAATTATGCATGAAGTTTGTACTGTCATAAGTTTACATGAGTGGCATGTAATGGATTTCTTAATAGAAAGAAATTAATCATTGTCATCATCCAAGCCATGATATTTCACATTGTTAAAATTATCCCACTGATCCTAATGATTTATTTGAGTAATTTGTAATCCAACTTTGTGTATAAATAATTCAGATTTCTAATGTGAAATAATTCTATATTGTAGATAATAATTACTGTCATCCCACTTACTGTGCACTTTAGTACATTGTGCGTGATTGTTGTGATTACTACGATATTTTAAAAAGTCACATCTAAAAGCAGTGGTTCCATCGTTCAGAACACAAGGAGACTAAACAGCAGAGGAGATGCTGAAGAGTACTGAAAGGTATTACAGCAAATGAGCCATAGTCTTCCAGTGAAAATAAATAGCTATACTTCTGCTCCACCTAGTATACAGTAAAAACTTTGTGAAGTCAAAAATTGGGATGGCTGTGGCAGGAGCAAGAACTTTAAGAAGATCACTATCAAATATGTTGCAGCAATAAGGCCTCTTAAAGGATTGCATAGGTAGCAGATGCAAGGGGATTGTTTTCTGCTTAATTTATCTTAGATCAGCCATTCACAAACTGGTTTTATTTACATTTCTAGGGATGAACAACCATTCTGCTTAGAAATCATTGGTCCCCACTCAATAATTTGCTTACTGTTGCCCCAACCCTGATGGTCCCCAGGCTTAATAAACTGATCCTCTTCAAAAAAAGGAATAATGATCTTTCTACCTGCTACCCCTAGCATTCTCAAATTCTCTGCAGTTAATAAAACTATTTTCTGCTAGTCTTTTAATCCCTTTTAATCATGGCCACCTACTGATAGACTCATGTGTAAAGTTTTCTAAGCCTCGGTGTATACATCTGTTAAATAAGAATAAGAGTAGTTTTCTCATTGGGGTAGCATAAGGATTAAATACAATAAAGCAAGTAAAGTTCTCCACATAATACCTGGAACGTTATAAATATTCAACAAGTGTTATTTTAATATGTATCATATTATATTGCACAAGTTATCGTTTATCTTGTTGCTTTCATGTAGACAAATTCTTTTTACTCATTCAACAATCTGTTTTTTTTTTCTTAAATAGTTTATTGTCAAGTTGGTTTCCATATAACACCCAGTGCTCATCCCAACAAGTGCCCTCCTCCATGCCCATCACCCCCCTTCCCCTCTCCTCCACTCCCATCAGCCCTCAGTTTGTTCTCAGTATTCAAGAGTCTCTCATGGTTTGCTTCTCTCTCTCTCTCTCCCCAACTATTTTTTCTCTTCTCCTCCCCCATGGTCCTCCATTAAGTCTTCTTAATCCACCTATACATGCAAACATATGGTATCTGTTCTTCTCTGCCTGACTTATTTTGCTCAGCATTCCACCCTCAAGTTCCATCCATGTTGCTACACATGGCCAGATTTCATTCTTTCTCATTGCCATGTAGTATTCCATTGTATAGATAAGCCACATCTTTTGATCCATTCGTCAGTTGATGGACACTTAGGCTCTTTCCATGACTTGGCTAATGTTGAGAGTGCTGCTATGAACATTGGGGTCCATGTACCCCTATGCATCAGCACTCCTGTATTCCTTACATAAATTTATTTGTCCTTATATTTTGCCAGTTTCACTATGGTATATCGTGCAGAAGATCGATTCAAGTTACGTCTGAGGGGTGTTCTCTATGCCTCTTGGATTTCAGTGTCTGTTTCCTTTCCCAGATTGAGGAAGTTCTTTGCTATTATTTGTTCAAGGACTCCTTCAGCTCCTTTCCCTCTTTCTTCCTCTTCTGGAATTCCTATGATACAGATATTGTTCCGTTTGATTGTATCACTCTGCTCTCGAACTCTCCTTTCGTGTTCCTGGATCAGTTTATCTCTCTTTTCCTCGGCTTTCTCTTTTTCTTAATTGTTTCTTCTAATTCCCCTATTCTCCTCTCTGCCTCTTCAATCTGTGCATTGGATGCCTCCGTTTTATTATGCATCTCATTTATAGCATTTTTTAATTCATCACAACTATTTTTAAGCTCCATAGTCTTTGTAGCAATAGTTTCTCTGTTGTCTTCCATGCCTTTTTCAAGCCCCGCGATTAATTTAATGACTTGTTCTGAATTGTTGTTCAGTTATTTTGCTTATCTGTTTTGAGCAGTTCTTTAACTGTCATTTCTTCCTGGAATTTCTTCAGAGTAGAGTTCTTCCATTTCATCATTTTGGCTAGCTTTCTGTCTCTTGTTGTTTTTAAAAGCTTGTTATGCACTCTGCACCTGCGAGTACTGCTCTATTAAAGAAGGCTGTCCAGGGCCTGTCCGTTTAGGAAGTGTTCTTTGAATGGTGTCTCTTGGTCTCTCTTGTTGAGACCTTGGTTATTTTATTTCCCTACTCATAGTGGTATTTGGGACTCTCCACCATGTGTACTTAGGCTTGTTTCTTGAGGTAGTCCTATAAGGTTGTTTTCTCCCAAACTCCTGGGATTCTGTAAGGGTTCCTATGGCTTCAGGCCTTCTCCATTTGAGAGATGGGGGTGAGTGAAATATACGGAGCTCCCTACTTCTCTGCCATCTTGCCTCCCCATTGAGAAAAAATTTTAATGCTTTTTACATTATATTTATTTTACAAATTGTACAGCAAAATAGACTTTTTTCTTTTGGTGTCAGTACTATGGATTTTAACACATGTATAGATGCCTGAAAATCATCATCATGATAAGAATACATTTCCATATCCTTAAAATTCTCTGATGCTATTCCAAACAATCACACTTTTCTCCCCTCGTAACCCCCAGCAACCATTGATCTGTTCACCATCACTATAGTTTTGCCTTTTTGAGATGTCATATAAATGCATTTACATATATTGTAACCTTTTAAACCTAGTTTCTTTACTCAACATAATGCCTTTGGAATTGAAGTTGTTGTCAATAATTTTTAATTTGTGTTAATGTTGTCTTTATGTATGAAGAAACTATTAATTATATCTATTTATTTATTTTGCAATAACCCATCTGATCAGTATACCAAGAAACATTTGTATTAAGTAATAAAGGAGGCAATTTACTGTGGTATAGTGCTTACGAAATTGTGTTTCCCTTTGATCACTACTATATTCATGACAAACTAGGAATCTGTAATCAAATACATTTGAGAGATCTGAGAAATTCTGCATTATATAAAAGTAAATTGGATTCTTTACTATGCAGTTTCTTAGAATCTTTACTTAGAATCTATATGGCCTGAATTATAAAATTTCAAAAGGGAGATATGGTTTGCATGTGTTTATCACATTATTAAATTAAAAAATTTTTTCAGAACATTTATTAGGTTATGTACACACTTTTAGAAACATTAGAAGTGAAAGCATGGACTTTGGAGTCTGAATTTGAATCCTTATTCTGCCACTCAATAGCTGCTTCACTCTGAACAAGTTCACCTGCATTAATCCCTGACTCCTTATCAGCATAGGCAGTATAGATCAGTGTTTAGGAGAATAGGCTTTGAAATCTTACATCTCCATTTTCTTTTGGGTTTTTCTGCTTAGTTGCTATTTAACCTCATTAATAAAATGAGGATTATACTTATGAGGATTTAATGTGATAATAAAGTATCTAATGCAATTATTTATGAGTGGTTTCCTGAACATTTTCCTGAGGAAATAACTTTTTACAGAGAAGTGCATATATATATCAGCAACTAACTTTAGACCCAATGTTTTCTGATGCAGTCATAAGAGCAGAAAAGGTTTTGTTCCAGAATTAGAAATGACATATTTTCCAGTGTGCTTGCCAATAAAGGGAGAGTAAACTGCTTCTTAACCTTATTTGGATTAGTACTAGGAGATGAGAGTTTATACTTTCATGTGGAAAAACTTGATGTCTAGGCCTTATTAATATTTGGAGCAATTAAGCTCAATATGTATGGAAAGATAATATGTTCTCCAAATCATGACACTTGTTATAAAACAAAGCAACACAAAAAGGTGCAAAAACACATACTGATTTCATTAGAAGTGATTTTTAAATCTGGAGAGAAGTCTTAATAATATAAGCATTTATTTAATAGGAAAAAATGTTGCTTAATACTGACATTGCTAGGTTGGTAATATAATATGCCAAATTACTGAAGTGAGACTAACTCACTTCAAGTGATTCAGGACTTCAGAAGAATAAATTAGAGGGGAGCCTGGTTGGCTCAGTCAGTTAAGTGTCCAAATGCGGCTCAACTCATGATTTCACTGAAGTTCAAGTCCCACATAGGGTTCTGTGCTGACAGTTTGGAGCCTGAAACCTGTTTCAGATTCAGTGTCTTCCTCTATCTCTCTGACCCTCCCCCACTCATGTTCTGTTTTTCTCTCTCAAAAATAAGTAAACATTTTTTAAAAATTAAATAAAAAATAAATTAGAGCACTTTTTCTTATTTACCTTACAACTTTAATATTTATGTTAAACCATTAAGACAGAATTATAAACAAAAATTAGTATAAACATTTTATATGTAGGTTTTAATGGAAACTTTAAGAGCTCTTTTTGTTGTTGTTATATAGCCAGCATAAGATTAGCAAATATTCCATTGGTAATGTTTGATGCTATGTACAGTACAAAGTGAAAGAGAAAGGGAAATTTATGGAGTGATTTCTAGAAACTAGTTGATTCTTTGGTGAATAAATGGAAGTAAATTATGTAGAGAAGCATATGTTCTCAAATAATTTGGTAAAATTAGTGTCTAGTTCTTTTTAAAAATTATTTTGGAGAAGAATATTTTGTGTTAGTATTTACTTATTGAAAATACTTCATCAACGTATTTTCTTTTATATATATAAACTAGAGACATAGATATTACTTTGAGTAAAGTGAAAAATTATGACACTATTTCATAACTTTCTTACAACTGTAATATTTTATAGTCATCTCACCCTTGCCTTAAAAATTTGATGTTAGTTTTATTAAATAGAACTGGCTGACCCAAGGTAAATTTGAGAAGATCACATTTTTTGTTTTTTCTACCTTTTATCATAACTCTTTTCCTACAGAAAATCCATTATATAGAATTTTAATGTTACCTTCTACCACTCTCTGGGATTGTTACTTTTGCATTTCATCTTATATTGAAATTTACCTCTTTTGTCCCTTAGGAATTTTGGACCCCACATGCCAAATGGCTAATATAATAAACTAACATAGCTTAATATTCTAATGGTACTAATACAGAGTTTTGGGAATCAACTAATATATGTGAAGATGTCCTTTTCAGTCAACGAGCACCTTTACCCCCCTTCAGCCCTCCTACCTTTTCCCTAACCCACCTCAACACCTTTAGACTGATTCATTAGTAATTTTAATGGTGAGAACTTACCTCCATAAAAAGGGATATGGTAGAATAGTAAGTCATCTGGTTGAAATATTTTGGGCCAGGACAGATGTTTTCTCTCTGACAAATTATATTGTGTATAATTCTCACCAAACTTGTTCTTCATTAGCTCAGTCTGTGATAACTGTATCATCTTAAAGGACCTCTCAATCTCATTAACTTTTTTTTTCTATGTAGTGAACCATTCATAATATTTTCTGGTGGATTGTCCTATGACAAAGCTTGCAGAAGACCAAGTTTAACCATCATGCATGGAAAAGCAATCACAGTGCTTGAAATGGATCATCCTATTGTTGAATTTCTTACTTTATGTGAAACACCATATCCAAATGGTAAGTAACAAAAATGAAACTATTAATGTTGAAAATAATTTCTCCAATAAGGTCCTAATAAAATTAAGCTTAAATATTTTTAGTTTTGGCAGCTGACATCTTCTGTGGTACAACACTGAGCTACAGGTGCTGGAGCAGGTTCTGCAACTGTACCTACTTGACAAACTGGAAGTAAGACAGATGTAGTACAGCAGTGCTGGAGTTTCAGGTTCTTATGTCAGGTAAGTGCTTTAAACTTTGATAAGGATGGTGGAAGCTGAGCTGGGAGGGTCCGATAGGGGTCCAGGGTGAAATCACTTGGGGAAACTGAGGTCTCCTAATAGCCTCTCCTAGACCAGCTCCACCCATCCATTCCAGTGCTAATCAAAGTTAAAGCACTTACCTGATATCAGTGATCTGTAACTCTGGTGGTACTGCATCTGTTTCACATCTGGCTTTGCTTCAGATGCAACTGCAGCACCTCTGATTACTCTAGGATTGCTGATGTGTGGTTAGTGATTTATTTCAATTATGAGAATAATTAGAAGGGCCTTTGGGGGAAGAGATGCATCCTGAATATAAAGACTCTTTATAAACATAAAAGCTTATGTGCAAACTACATAATGAAATCTAACAGTAATGAAATATTTTAATAATGAAACCTAAAAATTAAGAAGGATGACACATAAAAAGTAAAATATGAGTTTATGATTAAAACAACACAGTATGTATGTATATACATATATATAACTACAATTTTTCAAGAGGGAATATTTAAAAGGAGGAACTCTAGACTTGGAGACACAGTACTTGGCTTTATAATTTAGCCCTGTCAGTCACTAGCTAGGTGAACTTGGGTAAGTCACTTTACTTTTATTAGTTCGGCTTATTATTTTTAGAAAGAGAATAATAATATTGACCCCACATGATTATTGGGAGGCCAAAATGAGCATACTGTGTAACTATGAAGATCTATTAATTATTTTATTACAACTCTATTAGTTTTCTTAAAATGTTTAGTTTCATATTTAAAGACGGGATAAATCGATATGGAATATCAGTATGGCACTTTATTTCCAGGGCTGTTGGGCCAGACAAGTTACTTGTGTTAATCAATCAACAAATATTTATTGGATGCCTCTATGGTCTCAGTACTGTAAGGACTTACTGAAAATGTAGATGAAGTATGAAGCTGATCTCTGATATCAAATCACATAAAATCTGGTTGGATGAGGGAGATAATTATGACTTAAGTTTAAAAAATATACCACTGAACTGAGCTATATGGGTTTGAATATAATTTATAGACTAGTCAGAGTCAATGACAAATTTTCATGCAAAGCTGCATGGAAAAAGGATTTAGATAGGCTTTGAAGAAAGACCTGACACTTGAAAAGGATATTGAGTAAAGATTTTCAAATTTGTAAGGGTTTCTATGATGAGATCAATTTATGAAAAAAAATTGGAAACCTTTTTGAGATATTTGGAGATAGAGAGCAACAGTGGAATTTTGAGAAAATATTAAGATGAAAGAAAGCAATTTCTTTAGTAAAATTTGCCCAAAAAGAATGTGTGGGCCTGAAGAAAAACTGAAATCTTAATTTCCAGATTACAGCTGGGTGGTGTTTGTAGCAATGTTCATTAACATGGTCAAGATCTAAAACACTGCTACCTGTAAGAATAGAAACAGGAAACTCATTGAATTTGGACACCAATTAGGTTTAGAGAGCAACATGATAGAGAAGTCAAAGATAACATTTTAAGAATAATGGTTTCATCTTCAGTAACTACAGTTTTTGGAAAGAGAAAATGGTAAGTCTGATTATAAGTCAATAAAATTGCTTAGAGAGCAGAAAAAGAGCTGAAAAAGGTCTTTAATATTTATTTATGGATTATCAGAATATAATGCTCTTTGTAGTTATGAGAATGAATGGTAAAGGAACAAAGGGAGAAAGTACAAACAGAAGGCCAAAAGCTGAATTTAGGAAAATGCCTCCTGTTAAAGAGCTTAGAGAAAAATGTATGCCAGAAATAGAGACTGACAGCATTTGATCTATGCAACCACGCAATTTACGTGTGTGTTTGTATGTATAAACTTTTGCACATTAATAGAGATGTTAGGACAATTTTAATAATAATGTTAAGTAAATTATAAATATATTGTAACTATGTCTTATCACTTCTAAGCCACATATATGCATTCTCGTTAAAACAATAATACATGAAAATGACAGAAAAGATCCTACAGTACACATTAGTATATAATGAAAATTTACTCATTGCCCTTCAAGAGGCAACTGCTATTTCTGTTTCTTATGTATTCTCCCAAAAAGTTGTATGCATATGTATACTTATCTATATATACATTATCTCTTTTTTGTACAATTGACAATATATTCTATGTACTATTCTGTATAACACTTTTTTTCACTTAACTGTATTTTGATTATAACTCCATATGAACAAATATGGAACTTCAATCTTCTTTATAGCCGTAATGATAAATCTTATGCATTTGTTAAAATAAATTTATTAACAGTTTTTAATATTGATAAATCATTTTGACATTTGTCAATTCAGCTTATTTTGCAAAGAACACAAATGCCTCTCATCTCATGGGGTATTGCCCAGAGTAACTAACCAACTATACTCAGAATTAGTCAGTTTCACACTTACATTTAACTGTATCTGGTCCTCTACAAGTGTCATAAATGATGCATTTCTCTTCAGAGAAGTAGTAATTATGATAGAGCTTTTTGCCTTGTTGGGGGCTAGGGTTAAAAGACTGCTAAAAAATAAACCAATCTAATAGAGGAAATGATATGATCAACATCTATTGAGTCCATACTATGTGCCAGGCTTTGCATTAAACATCTTCATATATACCTAATCTCTGTAACAATCTAAGGAAGTTATTATTATTTTGCCATATCAATGAGTAAAGAAATTGAATTAATTTAATTGAGCTAATAAGTTAATGAATTTGCCTAAGATCAAAGTGTTAAAAAATAATAGACATAAAATTGAACCTAGACTGACTCCTAATCCTAAGAGGATCTTTGTATTCAGAAGTTACCACAGTTCACCAAGAACTTACTATTTGAAAAGAAACAATAATAATCTGAAACAGATGTACCTATCTCAAGTGATAAAGCAGATATAACCACCTAAAATAATTATTTATGAATTTTGCTCATTCATGCCAATGTCTCAGCTATTTTTTTATAGCAATTGCTTCCCAACCAATGATTGTCCTAAAGAGAAGACAAAGAAGAAAGTAATAGTATAGAACTTCAGTGTTCCTTCAACTGAAAAACAAAACAAACAAACAAAAAACCTATAAAAACCCTAGGTTCAGTAATATTAAAATAATATTGAAAATTTAAAATAGCTCTAAGAGATAAGGGAGAAGCAGAGGAAGACTCAGTTTGAAAACAGATTGAATAGCAAACAGTATGAAGACTGCATTCATCCTAACTCCTCAGTTTTGGGAGTTTTCTTTCTAGTTTTTCTCGCATAACGTGTGACTTATAAATATGAGTAGGTTCTATAGCTTCTCAAGACTGTGAAGGCCATTTCCTTGGGTTTCCCACCAAAGATTTGAATTCTCTGAATAAAATTCTTGTCAAGTGATTGTTGAGTTTAGGATTAAATACCTGTTAAAGTCACTAGTGGAAACTGTTGGTATAATGAAAATAGACTGAATTTTTAATCAGTTTTTTCAATTAACTAGCTTTGTATATTTGTGCCTCTCTCATTACCCCTTTAGACTTTAGTTTTGTCGATGAAATGAATAATAGTAATATAATACCTGTTCTAGCTACTGAGAATCAAATATGATGTATGGAAGGCATTTTTACGAATACTTAACTCCTTAAATTGAGAACACTTTAATTGTACCTTTCCTTTATTAGTCCCTATTGTAAATGGAAAACAATGCCTTTCCTGACCACAATAACTAAATTAGTGCTCTCCCACCAGCCAGAAGTCATTTCTTTTTTTGTCTTTTTCAAATGCTTACTTAAATTCTTGTTAGTCAACATATAGTGTAATATTGGTTTTGGGTATAGAATTTTGTGATTCATCACTTATATATAATACCCAGGGCTCATCATAACAAGTACCTTCCTTAATACCCATCACCCAATTAGCCCATCCCCTACCCACCTCCCTCTAGCAACCCTTAATTTGTTCTCTATATAAAGAGTCTCTTACGGTTTGTTTCCTTCTCTCTCTCATTTTGGTTTTTTGCCCCTTCCCATATGTTCATCTGTTTTTTTTTCTTAAGTTCCATATATGAGTGAAATCACATGGTATTTGTCTTTCTCTGCCTGACCCACAAATAATTTCTTATACCATTACCCTTGATATTTTTTAAATGGCTCACGTTACTTTCTCAGTCTATTTGTTTACTTCCTCATGGTTTGTATACAGGCCTAAAATGTAAATTTCATGAGAATAAGGACTTTGTCAGTTTTATTCTCCATATATCCTTTGTTCTAAGAAGAGTTTCTGGAATCTATAGAAAGGAGGGAGGGGTTAAAGTTTAGGAACTTAAAATCCCAGATTATCCTGAGACTCTTTGCTTCAGACTCTATACCTTTGAGGTATATACTCTCAGGCACATAGTAGGCAATCTTTAAGTACCTGTTAAATCTTATTGAATTAGAAATTAAATTTTTTAGCATAAGGAGTTTGCTTTCATAGGGAGGTGAAAATATATCATAGCCCAGGAGGGCAGAACTACTATTTTCTTAGAACATCTCCTTACACGCATGAAATCAGATCTAAAATGGAAAATTATGGAAGAATAAGATAAATGTTTGTGAGACAGAGATGATAGACTCTTTTCCAATAATCTACTACTATCACCACCTCATGATTATTGAGAAATATTTAACTATAAAATACAACTTCTCACTTTCACATTCCCTATAATGATCTTAAACGTTAAGTCTGAGAAACACAACAATATTTTTTAATTAAAAGTGCTCTTTGTTACTTCTTACTGTGGCTCATATTTTGGCCTTCTGAAATCATTTAAATAACATTTGTAAGGAGATAAAGGAAATGATAGTTTGATTATTTCATAAAATATGAAAACTTCTACTTTTTATTTTTTTTGTAGAATTTCAAGAACCTTATGCTGTTGTAGTACTTCTGGAGAAAGATCTCATTGTCGTCGATCTGACGCAAAGCAAGTAAGTTATTAATTTAAAGATTAACACTATTTTTATACTCTATTCATTACAATTAAATACAGGAAGACATCATAGATAATTGACATTAGTATATGTTAGATGGTAAATATTCTTCATGTGGAATATTGTTATGTCAGAATTGTATAAATGTAATTGACTCAATAATGAAAACTAAACCAGGAGACACAGAAAATTATAACACATTTTTAAGGCAACACCTGATGTTTGGAAAGTTGCATTTGGAGACTCAGGACACATAAAATGGATCACATTTCTGCTGCTAACCTAAGCAAAAAAGTTGGTATGAAAATTTATACAATATACTATATGGCCATCTGCTAGGCTATGGACTAATGGAAAATGGCACATGATAAGTGTTATTGGACTATTGCAACAACAATACAGAAGAGCAGGAACTCAAGGGCACAGGAAATGGAGGGCTTCTTTTACTTTCTTTTCTTTCTCATTATGTTGTAGGCAATGGAAACAAATATAAAATATTGCTGTTAGAGTGGTGCTTTCAACTCCGTTACACGGACAGTAATAAAAGTAGATGCAATTGATGAATACTGTCTTCTTGTTACACACTTTCATTGTAAATGAAACCGATTTTCCCTCACCTTCTTTCCATTTTTAATTGAAGTATATTTAACAATATCATATTAGTTTCAGGTGTACAACATATTGATTCAACAATTCTACATTGTTCAGTGCTCACAACAATAAGTGTGATCACCATCCGTTGCATTACAACATTATTATAGTATTATTCATTATGTTCCCTATACTGTACTTTTCATCTTGTGACTTATTTATAACTGGAAGTCTATAACTTTTAATCCCTTTTATTTAACCTCCAGTCCACTGTTGCCCCTCTGGCAACCACCAGCTTGTTCTCTGTATTTATGAGTCTAGAATTTTTTCTTTCTTTGTTCACTTATTTGGTTTGTTAGATTCCACATGTAAGTGAAATCATATGGTATTTGTCTTTCTGACTTAATTTCACTCAGCATCATACCCTCTAGTCCTATCTATGTTGTCACAAATGCCAATATCTCATTAGTTTCTATGGCTAAGTAATATTACTGTGTGTGTGTGTGTGTGTTTGTGTGTGTGTGTATGGCACATCTTTATCCATCTATCAATGGTCACTTGGGTTACTTCTATATCTTAGTTATTGTAAATAATGCTGCTATAAACATAGGGGTGCATATATCTTTTCAAATTAGCGTTTTTGTTTTCTTTGGGTAAGAACACAGTAGTGGAATACTGGATCACATAGTATTTCTAGATTTAATTTTTTGAGAAACCTCCATACTGTTTTCATGGTGGCTGTACCAGTTTACACTCCTGTACCAGTGCACCGGGATCTCTTTTCCTTCCTCATCCTTGCCAATACTTGTATTTCTTGTCTTTTTGAGTCTAGCCATTCTCACAGGTGTAAGGTGACCTCTCATTGTGGTTTTGATTTGCCTTTCTCTGATGATTTGTGATGTTGGGCATCTTATTCTGTGTCTATTGGTCAGCTGTATGTCTTCTTTGGAAAAAGGTCTGTTGAAGTCCTCTGTCCATTTTTTAACCAGATTATTTGGTTTTATGGTGTTAACTTGTGTAAGTTATTTAAATATTTTGGATATTAACCTTTTATCAGATATATCATTTGCAAATATTTCTCCCATTAAGTAAGTTGCATTTTTCCCTCTGTTGATGATTTCCATTCTGGTGCAAAAGCTATTCATTTTGGTGTACTCCCAATGGCTTATTTTTGTTTTTATTTCCCTTGCTGGAGGATATATATCTAGAAAAATGTTTCTAGAGCAGATGTCAAAGAAATTACTGCCTTTTTCTAGGAGTTTTAAGATTCCAGGTTTTGCATTTGGGTTTTTCACTTGAGTTTATTTGTGTGTATAGTGTAAGAAAATGGTCCCATTTCACTCTTTTACATGTAGCTGTCCAGTTTTCATAACACCACTTTTGAAGAGACTGTGTTTTCCTCAGTGTGTATTCTTGCCTCCTTTGTTATACATTAATTGACCGTATAAGGATGGGTTTATTTCTGGGCATTCTATTCTGTTCCATTGGACTATGTGTCTGTGTTGTTTGTTTGTTTGTTTGTTTTTGCCAGTACCACACTACTTTGATTATTACAGCTTTGTCTTAAATCTTGAAATCTGGAATTGAGATAAATCCGGCTTTGTTCTTTCTCAAGATTGCTTTGGCTTTTGGGGTTTTTTGTGGTTCCATACAGCTTTAAGGATTGTTCTACTTTTGTGAAAAATGCTATTAGTATGTTGATAGAAATTGCATAAATATGTAATAGCTTTGGGTTGTATGGACATTTTAATGATATTCTTTCAATCCATGAGCATGGAATATCTTTCCATTTGTGTTATCTCTAATTTATTTCATCTTGTTTTATAGTTTTTAGAGTACAAGTCTTTTATCACCTTGGTTCAGTTTATTCTGAGGTATTTTATTCTTTTTGGTGCAATGGTCTTAAAATTGTTTTAAAATTTTTCTTTCTGCTGTTTCATAATTAGAGTATAGAAATATAACAGATTTTTGTATGTTACTTTTGTATCCTGCAACTTTATTGCATTCATTTATCCATTCTAGTAGTTTTTTGGTAGAGTCTTTAGGGTTTTCTCTAGATAGTCTCATGGCATCTGCAAATAGTGACAGCTTTACTTCTCCCTTACCAATGCGGATGCCTTTTATTTCTTTTTGTTGTCTGAATGCTGCAGCTAGGATTTCTAAGTACTATGTTGAATATAAGTGGCAAGAGTGGACATCCTTGTCTTATTTCTGTTCTTTGAGGAAAAGCTCTCAGATTTTCACAACTGAGTATGATGCTAGCTGTGGGTTTTTAATATATAACCTTTGTTATATTGAGGTATATTTCCTCTAAACTCACTTTGTTGAGAGTTTTTTCAGGAACGGATGTTATATTTTGTCAAATGCATGTATTAAGGTGATCATATGGTTTTTATCCTTTTTTCATGTTAATGTGATGTATCTCGTTGATTGATTTGCCAATATCGATCTTTCCTTGCATCCCCAGAATAAATTTGGGGTGGCGAATGATCATGGTGAATGATCCTTTTAATGTGTTGTTGAATGCAGCTTGTTAATATTTTGTTGAGGATTTTTGCATCTATGTTGTTCATAAGAGGCTGGGGTGCCTGGGTGGCTTAGTCAGTTAAGCGTCCGACTTTCGCTTGGGTCATGATCTCGCGGTTCGTGGGTTCGAGCCCTGCGTCGGGCTCTGTGCTGACTGCCAGCTCAGAGCCTGGAGCCTGTTTCAATCTGTGACTCCTTCTCTCTCTGACCCTCCCCTGCTCACGCTGTCTCTCTCTTTCTCCTAGAAATAAATAAAAAACGTTAAAAAAAATTAAAAAAAAAAAAAGAGGTATTTGTCCATACAGTTTTTTGTAGTGTCTTAGTCTACTTTTGGTATCAGAGTAATGCTTGCCTGTAGAATGAATTGAAATTTTCATTCCTCTTCTGTTTTTTAGAATCATTTAAGAAAAGGTTTCACTTTTCTTCAAATGTTTGGTAGAATTTGCATGTGAAGCCATTTGGTCTTGGACTTGTGTTTGTTGGGAGTTTTTGCTTACTGATTTAATTCTTTTACTAATAGTAATAGTTCTGTTCAAACTTTCTATCTTCCTAAATCAACTTTGTGGGATTACATTTCTAGGAATTTAGCCATTTTTTCTAGGTTGTCCAATTTGTTGGCATATAATTTTTCATAATTTCTTATAATTTTTTTATTTCTGTGGTTTTGGTTGTTATTTTTCCTTCATTTCTGATTTTGTTTGAGTCTTCCTTCTTTATTATTTGATGTGTCTGGCTAAAGGTTTGTCAGTTTTGTTTATCCTTTTATTTTGTAATGTTTATTTGGGGAGGGACACAGAATGCGAGTGGGGGTGGGGCACAGAGAGGTAGTTGCAGAATCTGAAGCAGGCTCTAGGCTCTGAGCTGTCAGCACAGAGCCTGATGCAGGGCTCGAACTCATGAACAGTGATATCATAACCTGAGCCGAAGTCAGATGCTTAACTGACTGAGCCACCCAGGCGCCCCAGTTTTGTTTATCATTTTAAAGAAAGGATAAACCAGCTTCTGGTTTCACTGATCTTTTCTATTATGTGTGGATTTTTTATCTTTATGTTGCTCTAATTTTTATTTCCTCTCTTCTACCCACTTTCAATTTCTCCTTCTTTTCCTGGCTCCTTTAACTATAAGGTTAGGTTGTTTTAGGTTTCTCTTATTTCTTGAGGTAGGCATGTATTGCTATAAACTTCTCTCTTAGAGCTGCTTTTGCTGCTTTTGCTGCTTTTGCTGTGTCTCAAAGATATTGGACTATTGCATGTGGTTTTTATTCCCTTTGTCTCCGTGTATTTTTTTATTTCCTCTTTGATTTCTTGGTTGACTCATTGGTTGGTTAGTAGCATGTTGGTTAGCCTTCATGTATTTGTGTTCTTTCCAGATTTTCTTATACTTGTGTTTAATTTTCATAACACTGTAGTCAGAAAAGATGTTTGATTTTTTATCTTCTTACATTTATTGAGATTTGTTTTGTGGCCTAACATGTGATTTGTCTTAGAGAATATTCCATGTACAATTGAAAAGAGTGTGTATTCTGCTGTTTTTGGATGGAATGATCTTTATATATTGATTAGGTCCATCTGATCTATTGTGACATTCAAAGCAATTATTTCCTTTAGATTTTCTTTCTATGATACCATTGACATAAATGGGGTGTTAAAGTCCCCTACTATTATTGTTTGATTATCAATTTTTCCCTTTATGTTTGCTAATATGTGCCTTATGTATTTGGGTGCTCCAATTTGGGTACATAGATATTTAAAATTGTCATATCATCTTCTTAGATGTTCCCTTTGTCATTATGTTCTGCCTTTCTTTGTCTCTCATTGCAGGCTTTGTTTTAAAGTTTTTTTTTATCTAAATATTATTGCCTCCATTTTGTTTTTATTTTGGAGGGTTTTTTTTTTTTTGCTTCCATTTGCATGGTATATGTTTCTCCAATCCTTCATCCTCAGTCTGTATGTAGCTCTGAAGTGAGTTTCTTATAGGCAGCTTCTTATAGAAGGACCATTTTAAAAAATACATATGGTCATCCTATATCTTTTTATTGGAGCATTTAGACCATTTACAGTAATTATTGGTGGGATGCCTGGGTTGGTTAAGTGACTTGATTTTGGCTCTGGTCATGATCTCACAGTTCATGGGATTGAGGCCTGCATCAGGCTCTTTGCTGACAGTGTGGAGCCTGCTTGGGGTTCTCTTTCTCCCTCTCTCTCAGTCCCTTCCTCTCTCTCTGTCTCTCAAAATAAATAAATAAACATTAAAATAAATAATTATTGGTAGGTGTGTACTATTGCCATTCCATTAATTATTTTCTAGTTTTTTTTCAGTTCTTCTCTGTCCCTTTCCTCTTTTCTTGCTCTCTTCTCTAGTGGTTTGATGGCTTTCTTTAGTGTTACACTTGGTTTAATTTCTATTTTTTGTATATCTAATACAGATTTTTGATTTTTGGTTATCATTAGGTTCATCTATATCTTATGGGTATAGCAGTTTCTATTAACTTGATGGTCACTTGAGTTCGAATGCATTCTAAAAGCATTACATTTTTACGGTCTTCATGTTTTATGAATATGATATCCTATTTTACATATTTTGTATATACCTTGAATGGTTTTTGTAGATATAATTTTCTGTTTTTCTGTTTTAAGCTCCATACTGGATTTATTAGTGATTAATCTATTACCTTCATTATGTGTTTCTTTTACCTATGAACTTTTTTCTTTCATAATTTTCTTCTATTTATGGCCTTTTCTTTCCACTCAAAGAATTCCCTTTAACATTTCTTGTAAGGCTGGTTTAGTGTTGATGACCTCCTTTAACTTTTTGGGGGAAATTTTTAATCTCTCCTATTCTGAATGGTAATCTACTCTATTATTTGCTGGATAGAGTATTCTTGGTTGTAGGTTTTTTTCTTTCAGAACTTGGAATATACATGCCACCCCCTTCTGGCCTACAAAGTTTCTGCTAAAAAATCAGCTGATAGCCTTATGGGATTTCCCTTTAAGTAACTTTTTTTTCTCATTACTTTTTGCCATTTTAATAATTATGTGTCTTGGTATGGACTTACTTGGGTTAATCTTGTTATGGGCTCTCTATGATCCCTGTATCCGGATGTGTTTCCTTCCCTAAATTAGGGAAGTTTTCAGCTATTATTTCTTCAGATAAGTTTTAGCCCTCTTTCTCTCTCTTCTTTTGGGATCCCTATAATGTGAATGTTAATTCTCTTGATGATGTCACAAAACTCTCTTAACCTGTTGTCATTTATTATTCTTCTTGATTGCTTCATTTTCAGTGCCCTGTCTTCCTGATCACTGAGCCATTCTATTGCCTACACTTATCTGCTGCTTAGTCCCTTTAGTATGTTTATTTCAATTATTGAATTTTTCATGTCTGCCTGATTCTGTTTTATAATCTCTTTGTTGAAGTTCTCACTGAGTTCATATACTCTCTTCTGAAGTTCATTGAGTATCTTAATAGACATTACTTTACATTTTTATCAGGCATATGGCTTATTTCAGTTTTGCTTAGATCTTTTGCTGTGATTTTGTTCTGTTCTTTCATTTTGGGACATATCCCTCTGTCTCTGTGTTTGTTTTTCTGTATTGTGGAGGGCAGCTATATCTCATAGTCTTGAAAGTAGTGGCCTTGTGTAGAAGAGATCCTGTGGTGCTCTGTACTGATATTCCCCCTAGTCACCAGGCCTAGGTCCTCCTGGGATGTCTTCTTTGGGAGCTGTGTGTACCCTGGTCTGTGGCTGAGCAGCATCTGCATTTAGACCAGTCAGCTGCAGTTATCCACTTTGCCTGCCCTGGATGAACTAGACAGGGTTTGGTCCCTGTGCTATTGAGGGGCCTGAGGTCTTTGTGGTCTTGTGGGTAGGTAGGGTCAGCAGTCAGGCTCATAATTAGTCTTCACAGGCACAGTGAAATGGCAGGGCTTTCTACTTGTTTGCCCACAGAGGCTTTTGTTGGTTGATGAGGCCAGCCGCCAGACTAGGTATTTGCAGTCAGCCTCTACCATAACTTTGGGCACACTGAATAGCAGGGCTTTGTTTCTGCATAGCCAGCTAAAAGGCTCATTTGTTGAAATTGTAAGTATGCTTCTGTGTGGGGTTATTTCCTCCTCTCCTCAGGACAGGAGTAACTTTGGATTGGCACTGGTCTATACTTGGGATGCTGGCAGGATGTAGATGGGCAGGAGCTGCTTCGCAGGGATGCCTGTGAAGACAGGTGGTTGGATTGGGGTAGGGCACACAGTGCTAGCAAGATAGGTGGAGAGTGTTAGGGCTGGTTTCCAAGTGTGCAGCTATCTAGGTGGAGGATGGGAAGAAAAATGCACCCACCAACATTTGTTCTTGGAGAAGTCTCCTGGAGATCTCTGCCCCTTCAGTGTACATCCTGAGATTAGTAAATAAATCTTCACATTTACTCCAGGAACTTTTCAAACTGCAGCTTCTGTGCTATGTCTCAGTTGGGGTTATTTATTATGATGGCTCTTTAAGGGCAGGGACTCAGTTTCCTACCTCTCTCTGACTTTCCTGGAGTTAAGCCCCAGTGTTAATGGAGACTCCTTCCTACTGCAGATTCCCAGTGCCTGGGGCGAGGTCTAGTCTTCCTACTTCTCCATGCTTGTGGTGTCTCTCTCATGTGTGATTAGTCTCACCAGGGGTTTGGTTCCCAACCACATCTCTGCCCCTCTTTTTCAGTGTGGCCTCTTCTCTACAATTAATTGCTGAAAGTCTGTTCTGCCAGTCTTTAGATCATTTTCAGAGTTAGTTGTACAGACAGAGTTGTTATCTTGGTGTGTCCAGGGAACAAAGTAAGCTCAGTATCCTCCTGTCTCTTATTTTCCCTCATTCTCTGCTCTAGGCCCACTGATCTTCTCTTAGGCCCTATAGATTTCGAAGTTTTGTGTATTATTCTCTCCTCTGTATGTGTTAATTTTCCCTTCCTTTTATTAACATGTTAAGAAGCCCAACTCAGATATCACTTCCTTATTTAAAAAATTCTTTCATTACCTATGTGATTTGATCAAATAATCTATTACAGATTCTCACATCTCCCTTGCTCCCATCGTTCATAGCTTTGACACAGATAAATGATTTTTTCTCTACTAGATTGTAGGGATCATGGAGAGGCTTTGTCTGCACATGGAGTAGGTTCTCAGTAAATTTTTGTTGAATGACTTACAGCCTGAGTTCTACTTTCCATGTCGTTTAAAAATGTCACAGCCATTGGGGCGCCTGGGTGGCTTAGTCGGTTGAGTGTCCGACTTTCGCTTAGGTCATGATCTTACGGTTCGTGGGTTCGAGCCCCGCGTCGGGCTCTGTGCTGACTGCCAGCTCAGAGCCTGGAGCCTGTTTCAGTCTGTGACTCCCTCTCTCTCTGACCCTCCCCTGCTCATGCTGTCTCTCTCTCTCTCTCTCCTAGAAATAAATAAAAAAATATAATAAAAAAAAAAAAAAAGAAAGAGATATAGGATTGTGCCTTAAGATCGTCATCACTGATTCTGCCTGGCTCCTCTATTAACATGTCTCTTCCTTTAAGTTCTAATCTTAGGTTTATTAAAATGTACTTTTCTGTTCTCAGTAGTATTCAACTCTTCTTTCTGTGCCATATATATAGGTTACTTATACCATATCCAGTTGGCTATCTTTTAAGGCCCTTTAATACTCACTGTTTTCAGTATATACATTTATTCTATGGTTTTCATTAGTTTATATAAGTATGTGAATTGACATTTTGTTTACTAGTTTTTATTTAACATTTCACCTTTGGCAGCACATTTTAAACTATGTGACTTTCCCATTTCATTGTCTGTTACAAGAAACTTAATTTATTCTTTTTCCAAATAATTAACTTTTAGCCATGTTTAATGTAATTATATTGTAGCTTTGTACCCTTTTTCAAATTATCTACTTCCCTTCCCTCTTTTTCTCCCCTTAATTGTTGATATGAAAACAAGCATCAGGGCTTACAAATTTTTCCTCTTCTTGATTTCTTGGATTTATATCTTTGCTTACATCTCCACATCTAAATTTCTATAATACATTTTTAGCTATTTTTTTCTTAAGTATCTTTCTCTTTACTCTTTGCTAACATACTAATTTCCCCCAAACATTTTCGTGATATTTTTCACTTTGTCAGAAGTCTATCATTGTAACCTCTTGTTATTATCAAATCTGAAGTTGTAGATGTGGACTTTAAGGTGATCCATTTATTTTACTTCTAATTCATCAATCTCAGATGTGTTTAATTTCTACTCTGAAACAGAGAACCTCTCATCCATCTATTTTAACCTACTTGCTTTCTTTATTTCTGGGTCCACATAGTACTTTTTTCTTTTTAAAAAATGGTTCTAATTTAAATTCCAATTAACATAGTGTAATTATTCGTTTCAGGTCTATAATATAGTGATTCGACACAATACCCAGTGCTCATCACAGGTGCACTCCTTAATCTTTGTCACCTATTCAATCCATTCCCCCACCCACCTCCCCTCTGATAACCATCAGTTTGTTCTTTATAGTTAATGGTTTGTTTCTTAGCTTGCCTCTCTCTCTCTCTCTCTTTTTACCTATGCTTGTTTGTTTTGTTTCTTAACTTCCACATATGAGTGAAATCATGTGGTATTTATCTTTCTCTGGCTGACTTATTTCTCTTAGCATTACATTAGCTCTCCATCCATTTCATTGCAAATGGCAAGATGTCATTCTCTTCATGGCTGAGTAGTGTTCATTGTATATATATACTACATCTTTATTCATCAATCAGTGGACACTTGGACTGCTTCCCTAGTTTGGCTATAGTAGATAATGCTGTAATAAATATTGGCATGCATTTATCCCTCTGAATTAGTATTTTTGTATTCTTTGAGCAAATACCTAGCAGTGCAATTGCTGGATCATAGGGTAGTTCTGTTTTTAATGTAAGAGGAATTTCTACACTGTGGAGTGCCTACACCACTTTGCATTCCTACCAGTAGTTTAAGAGGGTTCCCCATTGTGTACATCCATTCCAACACCTATTGTTTCTTATGTTGTTTATTTTAGCCATTCTGTCAGGTGTGAAGTGATAGCTCATCATAGTTTTAATCTGTATTTCTTTCCCTGATGATGAGTAACATTGAGCATCTTTTCTTGTGTCTGTTGGCTAATTGGATATCTTCTTTGGGAAAATGTCTAGTCATGTCTTCAGGTCATTTTTTAATTGGATTATTTGTTTTCTGGGTGTTGAGTTATATAATTTCTTTATATATTTTGGATACTAACCCTTTATCAGATATATCATTTATTAAACACAACTTGCTCCTTTCCACCTGATTTTGCATATACTACTATTCTTATCATGGATCGAATCTGTAGCATTTTAGATCGGAGGAAGAAAACCCTTGCCAACAGACATACACATCATACTCTTGGATGAGATTTTTAACTAAATTCCTAATAATATGGTGGAGAATTATTTTTACTAGCCCCTTGACCCCCAGTAAAAAATTCTTATATAAGAAATAACATGAATACACAGACCTAGAACCTATGCAGCATAGAATAAATTCAACTCCCTCTACTACAGTGCCTATTACCTCTAGTATATGAGAAGTGCACAATATATTATGGCTGTAAGAATTCTTTATGTGGTTCTATACTGACACTTATTTTTAAAATTATAGTGGACGGAGGATATGAAACATACTGCATCCATAAGTCTATATTCCCACCATGTTCTCTAGTTTACATTGGAAATGATCTTAAACATATAATCATGCACACACCTACACAGCAAACACATCTTTCAATTATTCCTGCAAAAAAACAGAACACTTGGCTATGTATTACCTCACTAGAAAACGCATGTCAAACTAAGATATTTTAACATTTATAAGTATAATATATTAATATTTACATAAAGTTGTACATAGATAAAGCACCTAGGTGATGTGTTATAATACACTGACAAGTCAACTTGATGAGTACATTTTCAGCTTAACATAATTCATTATATCTGTATTAGCAAAGTGATATCATTGTGGAATTTTGGAATTACAGAAAAGACAATGACCTTATTTAAAAAAAATTCTACCAGTATTCATATTACATTTTATAGATAAATATTCTTAAAAGAGCATTCTTGTTCATATGATCCTTATTTTAAGATACCTAAACAATTAAGTGAAACATAATTAATATTGAGAAGATTTTAGAGTTTGTTTTATAAAAGTTACTTCATTTTTTTATCTTTGGAAAATTACACTAATATATTGTCTTCATCTATTAGTTTTCCAATCTTTGAAAATCCGTATCCAATGGACATTCATGAATCACCAGTTACATGCACAGCATACTTTGCTGATTGCCCACCAGATCTGATTCTAATACTCTACTCTATAGGAGCCAAGCATAAAAAACAAGGATACAGTAATAAGGTAAAAGTAACCATTAAAAATAAATTTTCTTGTATTCATATTATATGATCATATTTTTCCTGTTATTTTCTGAGCTTCCATTTAAGAAGACTTAAACTAAATTCTTCTGAGGTCATAAGCTGGTGTTTACAAAAGATGTAACTTGTAAAATTTAAAATTCCTAATTACTACATAGCTTTAAGCCTACACAAGTATAAATTTCTTATATAATTAGTTTATAAATATATATGATAGGTAAATGTACCTCAGTATGTAAGTATATACTAAGTATATATTTAAGCTAGCATACATTTGAATCATAAGATGTAATGTTTAATTTTTTAGATGAAGGATTGTGTTTTACAAAATTCAAGAGTCAACTCTTTTCAGTTAACTATTTCTTATTCAGTCAACAAGACATAATTAACAAAATTCATGGTTAAATAATTTTCTAAATACTTACAATAGTAATTTAGGATTTCTGTTTACACAGGGCTGTTGGAATGGACAACTCCAGGGTGCACAATTTACATAACATTCTGTGTTAAATGGAACTACAATAGTTTGGTTCATAGAGTATGTGACAAATGTAGCAACACTGTATTTGTATGATTAAAATATTTACTACTTTTTATATAACTGGTAATATTTGTTAAAATTTATATTTTTAAAGATAGAATTGTGCACTTGGAATTGTTCAATGGAAAGAATTAAAAGATGGCTGCACGTTTCATCCTTTTTTACTTTATAGCCATTTATTTTTAAATGAATCTTTTGCCATTATTTTAAATGTTTTCATTTAAAAATTTTAAGTCATTTAAATTAAAAAAAACAAAACTCATAAATTCTTTCTGAATAATTTATTTAGGAGTGGCCAATCAGTGGAGGAGCTTGGAACCTTGGAACACAAACATATCCAGAAATTATTATTACTGGGTAAGTGGAATGATTGTGACTTTATCAATTCATCAACAAAAAGATATTATTGAATTTTTACACTTTCCTCTAATTGTGTTTTGGCAGTACCAGAAATGTCACTACTTCCTATAGAACCTGACTTCATGCTATAATATTAGGAATGAAAATAGAGATATAACAATAGATAAAGATAAGACGTAAAAGATTATAAGGAATTCTCCTAATGAGATATGGAATAGATATTTTTCTATTTTTCCTACTAAGTACTACCAAAAACCCTTGTTATTATATATATATATTTTTTTTCAAATGCTTATTTATTTATTTAGAGAGAGAGAGAGAAAGAGAGAGAATCTCAGGCTTGAATGCACAAACTGTGAGATTTTGTCCTGAGCCAAAATCAAGAGTCAGGCATGAGCCACCCAGGCACCCCAATATTTTAAACAAACATAAGATGATTGGAAAAGATGTAGAGAAGTGAGGCTGATTAGGGCCCCCCGACACCCAAGAAATGACATGGTGGTGAGTTTCCTAGGTTTCCTTTTTGTTTCATTATCTTAGAATTGGAGCTGAAGAAGCTGGCAACTTGGAACTGCCAGTGGGCACAGACTAAACAATTAAAAAGCCCAATAAAAGCTAACACTGTCTACCCAAAGAATGATGTAAGGGGCAACCTATCAAGACAGAAAACTGTTAAAAAATAATCTCTCTAGCTAACCACCACAGAAAAACCTATGTAGAGGCTGAGTGGGGAGCATTAGTTTCTGACATTGAGCAAAAGCTGAGTAGGGGGATGGAACTTCTAATCCTTGTGGAAGGTAATGAAACTCATCACGTATAGTGTTAGAGGAGAGCATGTGGGGTACCATAATTTCACCCACTGACGAACAGTAATGAGAAGCCACACACTTTCCTCCTCTTGTGTCAAGACAGGTCCAGTGAGGAAGGAAAGAAGAAAGAGAACAGGATTGAAAAATTACATAGGGAATAATAGCTGAAAACTTACTAAATTTGACAACATAATGAGCCTGTAGATTCCAGAAGCTGAAAGAACACTTCATAGTCAAACTTCTGAACACTAAACACCAAGTAAAAAATCACAAAAACAAGAGAAATGTTGCCTTACTGATAGTGCAAAACCAATGGCATGACAGTGGATTTCTCATCAGAAACTATGAAGGCCAGAAGAAAACTTGATCTGTTTTAAGTGCTGAATTAAACAACTGGCAATCCAGAATCCTATACCTACAAAAAATATCCTAGAGGAATTATTGAAGACAATTACAAATGGGAAAGGATAAAATGGTTTAAAAGGAGGTAAGTTTTTTATGCTTAACCTCAAAATGATAGTGTGATGACACCAGAAAACTGTGACAGGTTATAAATGTGTAATGTAAGACCTAAAGCAGCCATTAAAAATATTAAAGTTATGCTCAAAAACATTATTGACACATCAAATGGATGTTAAATAACTGAAATAATCCTTATAAAGGTAGAGGGAAGGAAACAGTGAAAAAAAAAAAAAGGACTGAAGCCCTAACATTTCAACAATATTAAATATAAATGGTCTGAATACACAGTTTCAAATGCACACATTGGCAGAGTGGATTAAAAACATGACCCAACTACATGCTATTTACAATATACTTACTTCATAAAGAAATCAATGGAGAGTGACGTCAGCAAGATGTCAGAATAAGTGGCCTAGAGACATTGATGTAACAACAATAAAAGTTCCAAAAATCCTTCACAAAAACCCCAGAGATAAGTTAGAAATAATAGTACCCCAGACAAGTTCAAAGCCTAGAATAGCCACAGCCATTTCATTTCATTTCAGCTGTGTGAGCTCTTCCTCCAGATTCTCACAGCTTGTGTTCAGGAGGAAAGTCCAACCTACCTCTTCTTTCATTAGAGGTAAATAAAAGAACAGAATGTATATTCAATGTTCCTGCTTTACACTGGGATCCCTAAGAGACTGACAGGCAGGAACTAAATGAAAGATGGATGCCTGGGGGCAGCAGAGAACAAAAGACAATTCAGTGGTTTGTTGAAGCACCAAAAAACTTGCAGTGCTACCAACAGACTATGGAGGGAGTAAGAGATTACAAGCCACTGGTAAAGAAAACAGAAACTTCTCTAATTGGGAAATTATTACACATAAGCCCAAAGAAGACACATCCTCATTAAAGGTTGAGTAGCCCCAAGGATCTCTACATGGGCTGATGGGTGAAAATCTTCCCCTGTACTAAGCCAGGCCATAAGAGGTGGCTGTATTTTCAAATGCTAAATTCACAAGAAGAAATAATAAACAGAAAGAAACATAGCCCAATCAAAGGAACAAAAATGCCCTCCAAAAAAACTGATCCTAAGGAAATGGACTTCTGTGAATTAACTGACAGTTCAGAATAATTTTTTTAAATTCAGTGCACTATAAGAGTACATGAATAGACTAAACAAAATCAGGAAAATGAATGAATTAATGAAATAGGAATATCCGTAAAGACAAACTACAAAAAAGAATCAAAAAAGGTATTTGAAGGAAAAATATTGAATTGAAAATTTTTATTAAAGGAAGAGATCAACAGAAGACTTAATATGTAGAAAGAATCATCAAATTTGAAGATAGGTAATATGAAATTATCAAATGAGTGGAACAAAACGAAAGCCTAAAGGACTTACAGAATACCATCCACCAGATCCATATAAGCATAATTGTGGTCCCAGAAGGAGAGAGAAAAGGGGGCAGAGAACTTATATGAAAAAATAATGGTCAAAAAATTACAAAACCTGAGGAAGTAAATGAGCATTTGCGTTCAAGAACCTCCAAATACTCCAATGAAATTGAACCCAAAGAGGCCCACAATGAGATACATCATAATCAAATGGCCAAACACAAATACTCTTGAAAGCAGCAACAGAAAAGCTACTCATTACGCATATGGAAACTCCCATAAGATAATCAGTGGATTTCTCCACAGAAACATTTTAGGCTAGAAGGGAGTGGGTCGATATATTCAAAGTGCAAGACGTAAAAAAAAAAAAAAAAACCAGCCTTGAATACTATATCTGGAAAACTACTTCAGAAATGGAGAAATAATAACCTTCTAACATAAGCAAAGGCTGAAGATGTTTATCACCAATACATAAGCCTTACTAGAAGCCCTAAAGAGAGTTCTTCAAGTTAAAATGAATGAACACTAGGCAACAAAATGAAAGCATAAAAAATATGTAGACAAAAACAGAATACTGTAATTTTTAGTGGTTATATATAAGTAAGTTTAAATTCAAGTTTAGAATTTAGGAGATAAAAGCATTTTAAAAACTATATAAAACTAAATCAGTAAAAGAAGGGAATAAAAGCAGCATTTCAATAGATGCAGAAAAAGCATTTGACAAAGTACAGCATCCATTCATGATAAAAACCCTCTGAAAAGTAGGTCTAGAGGGAATATACCTCAACATAATAAAGACCTTATATGAAAAACCCACAGTCAACATCATACTTCTGGAGAAAAACTGGGAGCTTTTCCTCTAAGATCAGGAACAAGACAAGGATGTCTAATCTCACTACTTTTATTCAATAAAGTATTAGAAGTCCAAGCCACAGCAATTAGACAAAATAAAGAAATAAAATCCAAAATGGTAAGTAAAACTCTCACTATTTGTAGATGCCATGATACTATACATAGAAAACTCAAAAGACTCCAACAATAAACTACTACAACTGATAAATGAATTCAGTAAAGTCACAGGAAACAATATCTGTACAGAAACCTACTGCATTCCTATACACTAATAAATAAGCAGTGGAAAGGGGAATGAAGAAAACAGTCCCATTTATAATTGCATCAAATACAATAAAATATTGAGAAATAAACTTAGCAAAAGTGGTGAAATTCCTGTACTCTGAAACACTGATAAAATAAATAACTATAAAACATTGGTGAAAGGAATTCAAGATGACACAAAGAAATGAAAAGACATTCCATGTTCATGGTTTGGAAGAGCAAATATTGTTAAAACGTCTATACTACCCAAAGTAATCTACACATTTAATGTAATCCCTATCAAAATACCAATAGCATTTTTCACAGAGCTAGAAGAAGCCTTCCTACAATTTGTATGGAACCAGAGAAGACCTCAAATACCCAAAGCATTTTTGAAAAAGAAAATAAAATGGGAGGTATCACAATTCTAGATTTCAAGTTACATTACACAGTGATAGTAATTAAAATGGTAGGGTACTGGCAGAACAACAACAACAAATTAGAAACAGACCCACAATTATATGGTCAATTAATCTTCAACGAAGGAAGATGAATGAATATACAATGGGAAAAAGACAGTCTTCAACAAATGGTATTTGGGAAACTGGACAGCCATGGGCAAAAGAATGAAATTGAACCACTTTTTTTTAACACACACAAAATAAACTAGGAATAGATTAAAGACATAGATGTGAGACCTGAAGCCATAAAAATCCTTGAAGAGAGCACAGGCAGTAATCTCTCTGACATCAGCCATAGCAGATTTTCAGATATGTCTCCTGAGACTAGGGAAACAAAATTAAAACTATTGGGATTATATCAAAATAAAAAGTTTCTGCATAGTGAAGGAAACAAACAATAGATCTAAAAGACAACCTACTGAATGGGAGAGCATAATTGCAAATAACATATCCAATAAAGGATTAACATCCAAAATATACAAAGAACACATATAACTCAATACTGCCAAAATAAATAATCCAGTTAAAAATGTGCTGAAGATATGAACAGACATTTCTTGAAAGAAAACTTACAGATGCTCACTATTACTCATAATCAGGGAAATGCAAATCAAAATGACAATGAGATATCACCTCATACCTATCAGAATGATCAAAATGAAAAACACAAGAAACAAAATGTGTTGGCAAGGATGTAGAGAAAAAGGAACCCTCATGCACTATTGGTGAGAATGCAAATTGATACAGCCACTGTGGAAATAGTTTGGAGGTTCCTCAAAAAATTAGAAGTAGAACTATCCTATGATCCTGTAGTCACACTACTGGATATTTCCCCCAAATGCGAAAACATTAATTCAAGGGACACATGTACCCCTATTTTTTTTACAGCATTATTTACAATAGCCAAACTATGGAAGCAGCTCAAGTGTCCACTGATTAAATTAATGGATAAAGAAGTTGTTATAAACACACACACACTCACTCACACAACGGAATATCATTCAGGCATAAGAAATAAAGAAATCTTGCCATTTGCGACAACATTGATAGAGTTAGACAGTATAATGCTAAGTGAAATAAGTCAGAGAAAAAGAAATACCACATGAGTTCACTCATATGTGGAATTTAAGGGGGAAAACCCCAGCAAAGGAGAAAAAAAAGAGAGAGAGATACAAACCAAGAAACAGACTTTTACCTATAGAGAACAAACTGATAGTTACCAGAGGGGAGGAGGGAAAGGAGACAGGTAAAATAAGTGATGGGGATTAGAGTAAACTTACCATGGTGAAAAAAATAAAAGGATAAAAAAGTATATATTAATAGTTACAAAATGTAAACAGATGTAATTTGTGACATTGATAACATAAAATGAAGGGGGAATTGTATAGGAGTAGACTTTTTAATACAAATGAAGTTGGTATCACTTTTTTTTTTACAGACAGCACAAGCAGGAGTGAGGGGTAGAGGGAGAGAGAGGGAGAATCTTAAGCAGGCTCCACACTCAGTACATAGCCCAACATGGAGCTCCATCTCACATCTGTGAGATCATGACCTGAGCTGAAATCAAAACCTGGATGCTTAACTGACTGAGCCACCCAGACGCCGCTAAGATGGTATCACTTTTTAATAGGTTGGCATGACTATAAAATATTTCATGTGATGCAAATGGTAATCACAAAGGAAATACCTATAGAATATGCACAAAAGAAAATAAGAATAGAATTAAAGTATGTCACTACAAAATTCAGTAAAATGCAAAGGAAGGCAAGAAGAGAAAATGTGAGACAAATACAAGATAGACAGAAAACAGTTTTAAAATGCCAAGAGTAAATCCTTCCTTTTCAGTAATTTCTTTAAATGTAAATAGATTAAATTCTCAAATAGAGTGGTTGCATGGATTAGGAAACAAAAAAGATCCAAGTATGTGCAATCTATGTGAAATTCACTTTAGGTATAAGGACATATATAGACTGAAAGTGAAATGATGGACAAATATATCCATGCAAAGTCTATCCAAAAGAGAGCAGGAATGACCATACTTACATAAGGACAAACTATACTTTAATCAGAAATAAATAAGAGGCAAGTATATCAGAAAGAAATAAAAGTTGTAAATATATATGTACCTAGCAACTGAGCACCCAAACATATAAAGCAAAAAATGAAAGAATGAGAGAAAGAGGCAATAACAAAAATAGTAGGTTTACACCCCACTTTCAATAATAGATCTGCTAGTGGACCTGGCAGACATGTACAGAACACTCCATTCAACAACAGCAGATTACATATTCTCCAATATAGATCACATGTTAGTCACAAAATAAGTCTTAAATTTAAGGTTGAAATTATAACACTATCTTTTACAAACATAATGAAATGAAACTAGAAATCAATAGCAAAAGGAAAACTAGAAAATCCACAAATATGTGGAAAATAAGTAACACTCTCTTGAACAACCAATAAGTCAATAAATATATCACAAGGAGATTGGAAAATATCTTGAGACAATGAAAATAAAAATACAATATACCAAAACATGGGATTCAGCAAAAGCTCTACTAAGAGATTTATAAGTAAACCTCTAAGAACTTTATAGTAGAAAACGATGATGTTTAAGAAAAGATCTCAAATCAAGAATCTAACTGTATACCTCAAAGATAAGAAAAAACTAAACTTGAAGTTAGCAGAAGAAAATATTACAGCAGAAATAAAAATGCTATCACAAATTGAAAAACAGAAAAAATATTGAAAAATACTTTTTAAAAGATCAAAAAAATTGACAACGTTGCAGACAAAGAAAAAAGAGAAAAGACTCAATAAGTACCAGAAATGAAAGAGGGAACATTGCAATTGATGCTGCAGAAAGTAAAACGTTCATGAGAGACTACTCTGAACAATTATACGCTAACAAACTGGGTAATCTAGAAGAAATGGATAAATTTCTGGAAACCTGAAACTTATGAAGACTGAATCATGAAGAAACAAAAAGATATGAACAGGCCTATAAACCAGCAAGAAGATTGAATAAGTAGTAATAATAAAAAAATAATTAAACCAACAAAGTTAGGACTAGATGCCTTCTCTACACAATTCTACTGAATCTTTAAAGAAGAATTAACACCAGTCCTTTTCATACTCTTTGGAAAAAGTACAGAGGAGGGAATACTTCCAATCCCATTTATGAGGCCAGCATTATCTTTTTTTTTTATGAATAGTTTATTGTCAAATTGGTTTCCATATAACACCCAGTGCTCATCCCCACAAGTGCCCTCCTCCATGCCCATCTTTCCCCTCCCCCCCACATCCATCAGTCCTCAGTTTGTTTCTCAGCATTCAAGAGTCTCTCATGGTTTGCCTCTCTCCCTTTCTCCCACCATTTCCCCCCTTCTTCTCCCCCATGATCTTCAGTTAAGTTCCTCCTAATCCTCCTATACGTGCAGACATGTGATATTTGTCCTTCTCTGCCTGACTTATTTCGCTCAGCATAACACCCCCAAGATCCATCCATGTTGCTACACATGAGGCCAGCATTATCTTGATACAAAAATCAAACAAAGATACTACCAGAAAAGAAAACTACAGACCAATATCCCCATGGAATATCAATGCAAAAATCCTCAACAAAATACTAGCAAACTGAATTAAGCTACACATTTAAGGATTATACATCATGATGAAATGGGACTTATCCTTGGGATGCAAGGATGGTTCAACATATGAAAATCAATCAGTGTGATAAGCCACAGTAACAGAATGAAGAATAAAAAGCACACAATCATCTCAGATGATGCAGAAAATTGCACTTGACAAAATTCAACATCCCCTTTTAGGATAAAAACATTCAACAAACTAGTAATAAGAGGAAATTGCCCACCATAATGAAGGTCATATATGAAAGCACACAACTAACATCATACTCAGTGATGGAAAGTCTGGCACTTGTCCCTCTAAGATCTGGAAGAAGGGAAGAATGCCTACTCACAACTTCTATTTGACAGAATACTAGAAAATCTATCCAGAACAATAAGATAAGAAAAATAAAGAGCACCCAAGTCAGAAAAGAAAAATTAAAGTGATCTCCATTTATAGAATACATGATCTTGTATGCAGAAAAATAATAAGTTTACACACACACACACACACACACACACACACACACACCTGTTAAAACAAACAAGATCCAGCATATTTTTGGGATACAAAATCAGCTACATTTCTGTACCCTAACAATGAACAATATGACAGGAAATTAAGAAAACAATCTTACAATAGCATGAAAAACAATTTAAAATATAGGAATAAACTTAACCAATAATGAAAACTACCAAACATTGAAGAAAGACATTAAAGAAGACAAGAATTAATGGAAAGATATCACATGTTTATGGATTGAAAGCCCTAATACTGTTAAAATGTTCATAGAATCAAAGCAAATCACTATCAAAATCCCCATGGTGTGTTCTGCAAAACTAGAAACAAAATCCTAAGATTAATATGGAATCTCAGAGGACCACAAATATCCACAATAATCCTGAGAAAGACAAACAAAGCTAGAGTCTTGACATTTCCTGGTTTCAAGACATGAAAATTAAAACATAATACAAAGTAATCAAAGCAGACTTATACGGCATAAAGACAGACATATAGATCATTGGAACAGAATAGAGAACTCATAAATAAACTGTCATCTATATAGTCAAAACTTTGATAAAGATACCAGAGCTATCCAGTGGGGAAAGGATAGTGTCTCCAACAAATAATGCTGGGAAAACAGGATTTGCACATGCAAAAGAATGAAGTTGTATCCTTGCCTTACACCATATACAAAATCAACGGAAAATGGAAAACCTTAAATATAAGACCTGAAACTATAAAGTTCCTAAAAGAAAACATAGGGGAAATCTTCATGACATTGGATTGAGTAATTATTTCTTGTATGTGACACCAAAACCACAAGTAACAAATGCAAAAATAGACAAATGGGACTACCTCAATCTTAAAATCTTCTTTGAAGCAAAGGAAAGAATCAGCAGAGGATAAAGGCAACCTATAGAATGGGAAAAGATTTTTGCAAACCATGTATCCGATAAGGGGTTAATATACAGAATATATAAAGAACTACAGATCAACAGAAAAAAATTCAAATAAAATTGGGCAAAGAACTTAAATAGTTAATATCTCCAAAAAAAGATATACAAATGGCTAACAAACATACAGAAAGATGTTCAACATCGCTACTCATCAGAGAAATGCAAATTAAAATCACGGTATCACTTTACACTTGTTTTAGATGGCGCTCTAAAACAAAGCAAAAACAGAAATAGCAAGTGTTAACAAATGTGGAAAATTGGAAACTTTGTGCACTGTTAGTAATGTAAAATAGCACAGGTGTTATTGAAAACAGTTTACAGTATCCTTAATAATTAAAAGTAGAATTACCTTATAGTCCAAGAATCCCACTTCTAGATTTTCAAAAGAATTGAAACCAGAATATCAAAGAAATATGTTCATTGCAGCATTTTTCACAATAGCATAAAGGTGGAGGCAACCTAAATATCTCTCAAAAGATAGATTTTTTTAAAATGTGTTACACACAATAGAATATTATTCAATTCAACCTTAAAAAAAGAGAAGGAAGTATTGTCATATGTTACAGTGTGGATGAACCTTAAGGAAATTATGCTCATTGAAACACTCCAATCTCACGAAGACAAATACTGTATGACTCCAATTATATGAGGTACCTAGAATAGGGAAATTTATGAAGACTGAAATTAGGATGGTGGTCGCTAGGGGCTAGGGAGAGAGGGGGAAAAGGGAGCTGTTGTTCAGTGGATGTGGGGTTCAATTTTGCTAGATGAAAAAATTCTAGAGAACTGCTGCACAACACTGTATACAAAGTTAACACTGCTGTAGTATACACCTAATGTTTAAGATGGTAAATTTTATGTTACAGCTTGACCACAATAAGAAAGGGTAAATTAAATTGTGGAACTTAAAGTTATTATAACTGGAAATAACAACTACATGTATTAGTTTAATAACATTTAGTCACAGCTGAAAGAGGATTAGTAAACTAGGAGATTATCAATAGAAAGTATCTAGATGCAAGCACATTGGGGAAAAAACTAAAAGCATAAGAGACACGATACTTAGTAATGAATTTGAACATATACATGATTGGAGACACAAACAGAAAGGACAAGGATAATAAAGCAGAATAACTTGTTGAATGATAATGGTTAAGAGTTTTCCTATTGAGATATAAAAAGTGCTAAAATCCAAAAGCAGAGTGAATGTAAAGAAAACCATCTACACAGACTGTAGTAAAACTGATGAAAACAAAGGACAAAGAAAAAATGCAGACACTTTACCTTAAAAGTAACAATAACAACGAAAAGATTAATAGTTGATATTTTAACAGAAACAGGAAAACAGAAGATATTCTAATGATCTTTCTATAGTGCTAGAAAAAATTACCAGTACAAAATTTGATATTTAGCAAAAATATCCTTCAATTATGTAGGTGAAATTTTTTTCAAACAAATGTTGAGAAAGTGTTGCCAGTAGAACTGCACTAAGTAAAACAAACAAAAAAGGGAATGTTTTAGATAGAAGGAAAACAATCCCAGATAATTAAAATTCAGAAATAAGAACAATGGAAAAAAGTAATTGCAGGAATAAATTTAAAGAAATATTGACTTTTTTAAACTAAATTTAGATTATATTATATGTTAGTATAAGTATTAAAACATTTAATATTTTTAAATAATATTGTGATCTAGAATAAAAATATAATAGTTTAAAAGATGGGAGAGGAAAATAGAGATAAAGTATTTAAGATTTCTTTTTTTGTCTGGGAAGATGTAAATTTACCAGTTTAACTTGGACTCAACACTTTAAGGATCAATTTTGTAATATTTGTGGTAACCCCAAAATAATAGTACAATAATATATCAAAGACCAACAAAGCAGAATATTTCAAAATGTGATTAATCTTTAAAAGGACAGAAAGGAAAGAGAAAGTACACACAGTAGGTTAGGCAAATAGAATGGAATTGTGAAGTTGGTAGATTTAATCCTGATATATCAGTATTTACACTGATAATATGTAGTATTTATGTAATTGGACTGAATTCTCCAATTTTAAGACAAAAACTGTCAGCATGATTAAAAATCAAAACCAAATTCTATGCCGCATACAAGAGACACATCAAATATATGTATAGCAAAATTGTGAAAGTAAACATGAAAGTATGAAAAATCATACCATGTAAATAATTTAAAATGCTGGTATAAATCACTTATGTCAGTAGTTTTCTATTACTGCATAACCAGTCACCACAAACTTAGCAACATAAAACAATATCCTTTTATTAACTCACAGTTCTGTAGGTCAGGCATTTGGCACTGCGTGATTGGGATTTCTGTTCAAAGTATCATGAGATTGAAATCAAGAGGTCAGCCAGACTGAGTTTTCATTAGAGGCTCTGAAGGAAAATGAATTTGCTTCCAAATGCATTCTTTTTGTCAAAAGAAATTAGTTCCTTGTTGTTGTAGGACTAACATCCCCATTTACTTGCTGCCCATCATTGGGGCCATCTTAGATCCCAGAGATTATATGTATTCCTTGCCATGTGGCTCCCTCCACTTTCTAGCCAATAACAATGCATCTAGTACTTTTTATGTTCAAATCTCAGAATATTTTTATCTTTGACCTCTAGACTTATATTTATAGGGATCATGTGATCAGGTTAGGCCCATTCAGATAGCCTCCCTTCTTAAAATCTATCATAGGAGCAATATATTCCCTATTAAATTCACAGGCCCAGAAATTATTCAGGATTATCCTAGGAGGCAGGAATCCTGGGGAACATTTTAGAATTCTGCCTACCACATTAAACTTTAAAGCGAGAAGCATTACCAAAGATGGAAAGGTACTATTTCAAAATAAAAAGTTGAATCCATAAGGATTTTGAATTCAAGCAAATATTGATAGAAAGGATAGACAATTCTGCAGTTGATTTAAAAATCATTAAAGAATGTTTTTGAACAGCATGATTAATAAATCTACCTTAACTAACATATTTAGAACATTATACTCTAAAACTCAAGAATGTACATTTTTTTTTCTCAAATGTACCTGTAACACAGACCGAAACTGATCATATATAGGGTCATAATACAAATACCAATACATGTCAAAAAACTGTAATTATTATATAGAATGTTCTCTGACCACAGGCGAATTAAACTACAAGTCAATGACAAAAATATATAAAGAAAATAATTTTTCAAAATCACACAATTTACTTCCAACTAACCTAGTTGTTAATGAAGAAATCACAATAGAAATTGTTTAAATACCTCAAACAGATAGTAAAAATACAATATATCATTATGTGTGGATACATCTAAGTTTATGTTTAGAGGTAAATTTATACCCATAACTGTATGTTAATAAAAAGAAACTAAAATTCAATGTTCTAATTATTTTAAGTTAAAAAAGTCAGTTATCTCTCAAAAAGAAAAGAGAAAAAATATTAAGAAAAAATTAATGAAACAGAAAGCAAATGTGTAATAGCAAAGATCAAAAATGCTTAATTTTGTTTATGCAAATAAGTTGGTAAAGTTTTGGAAGATTATCAAAAAATTGAATGAAAAAAGAATTCACTGTAATTTACCATCAATTAAAAGATAATAGGATGTTTATGATCAATTTTATAATAGTAATTTTATGAGACAAAACTCCTATAAAAATACAACTTACCCTCTTTGGCACAGGAAGAAAAGAAAATATGAATAGTCATACATATATTAAAGGAATTGAATTAACGTTAAAAACCTTTCACACAGACAACCCTGGGTCCAGATGTCTTCACTGGGGAATCTGTCTAAACATTTAAAAAAGAGGGGCGCCTGGGTGGCTTAGTCGGTTAAGCGGCCGACTTTCGCTTAGGTCACGATCTCGTGGTTCGTGGGTTCGAGCCCCGCGTCGGGCTCTGTGCTGACTGCCAGCTCAGAGCCTGGAGCCTGTTTCAGTCTGTGACTCCCTCTCTCTCTGACCCTCCCCTGCTCACGCTGACTCTCTCTCTCTCTCTCCTAGAACTAAATAAAACATTTAAAAAATTTTTAAAAAAATAAACATTTAAAAAAGAATACTACCAGGGCACCTGGCTGGCTCAGTCAGTGGAGCATGTGACTCTTGATCTCAGGATCATGAGTTCAAGGCCCGCATTAGGCATAGAGCTTATTAAAAATTTAAATAAATAAATAAATAAATAAATACTACCATTCTTTCAGAAAATCAGAGACTAGAAAGAATTTTTTTTGAAGGAGAGAATATTTTATTTTATTTTTTGAGGCCAGTATATTTTTTGGTACCAAAACACAACAGGCACATCACAAGAAAGGAAATTTATAGGCCAATCTCTTTTATAAATATACATGCAAAAATCCTAAGTAAAATATTAGCCAGTAAAACTTAGTGATACAGGAAATGGATGATATCTCAGAACTAAGTCAACTTTATGTTAGAATGCAATGCTAGTTTAACCTTCAAAAACACATCTATCAAGGGGCACCTGGGTGGCTCAGTTGGTTAAGTGGGTGACTTCACCTCAGGTCATGATCTCATCGTTTGTGGGTCGAGCCCTGAGTCGAGCTCTGTGCTGGCAGCTCAGAACCTGGAGCCTGCTTTGGATTCTGTGTTTCCCAGTCTCTTCTCTGTCCCTCTCCCACTTGTGCTCTGTTCCTCTGTCTCTCAAAAATAAACAAATGTTTAAAAAAATTTTTTTTTAAAGTCTGTCAACAAAATTAACCACATTAAGTAAATCAATTGGAAAAATCTCACTCATATAATTAAATGAAAATATGATTAAATTCATTCATGATAAAATCTCCTAGCAAGCTAGGAATATAGGGAAAATTCTATAGTCTGAAAAGTGATTTGTTAAAAAAAAAAAAACTGAAGCAAACATACTTTTTGGTGAAATGTTTAAAGTTTTGCCTCCCATGTTGAGAATAAGACAAGGATGCATACCATCGCCCCTGTTATTAAACATTAAACTGTAGACCTATTCAGTTCAGTAGGAAAAAATGGAAATAAAAATATAAAGATTGAAAAGGAAGATATAAACGGTTATTACTCAGAGACAGCATGATTATGTAAGTAAAAAATAAGGTACAAATAAACTATTTTAATTACTTTGGATATATAGTGAGTCACTGGGAACATCAGTATGCAAAATTCAGCTGTATTTTATAGCTAGCAACAAGTATAAACTAAAAAATACAAAATTATACATTTTAAAATAGGATCCAAAAAAATCACATAACCTAGAAATAAACTTAACAAAACATATGTAAGACAACTATAATTAAAAATTGTGAAACAAGGAGCGTCTGGGTGGCTCAGTCAATTAAGCGTCCGACTTCTGCTCAGGTCATGATCTCACTGTTCATGGGTTCGAGCCCCGCATTAGGCTCTGTACTGACAGCTAGCTTAGAGCTTGGAGACTGCTTCAGATTCTGTATCTCCCTCTCTCTCTGACCCTCCCCTACTCATGCTGTCTCTCTCTCTCAGAAATAAATAAAACATTAAAAAATTTTTTAAAAATTGTGAAACCAATTTGAGAGGCAGGAAAGAGTTAGTATATGGAGAGATATACCATAATTATTAACTACACTCAATATTATAAGGATATCAATTTTTCCCAATTTGATCTAAAAATTTAATGTATTCCTAATAAAAGAACATCAGTACTAATTCTTTAGTGGATATTAATGTACTGATTGTAAAATTTGTATTGAAAAACAAAGAGTAATACCCAAACCAATATGGAAACAAGAACAAAGTGAGAAATTAAATTACTAGAGAGATTGAGAAAGATGGCTGGAGAGTGGAAGGACCCTAGGCTACACCTTGTCCCACAAATACAACTAGATAACTATCAAGTCATTCTAAATACCCCAGAAATTGACCTCAAGATGGATAGAACAAACCATAACTAAGGAAGAGAAGAGGCCACATCGAAGAATGTAGGAAGTACAAAAGACATGGTTTAGGGGAGAAACAGTCCTGACTGCTGCAGAAGGAAGGAAGTCATGATCACAGCAAAGGGCAAGAGAGAGAGGAGTACACAGGGGAATGCACAAGAATGTTTCCCCACAGCCAATGGTTTGGAAAGTGAGAGGGTTTGAATTTCATGAGCTCTTGCAACTAGTGAGGATTAAAGCCTAGAGTTTTAAAAGTCAGTAGGCTTGGCTGGGATAGAGTCTTTAGAGTACTGCACTGCTCTTGGAGACAAGGTAGAAAAACAACCCGGGCATATGGCATTGAAACAGCAATCTGAAGGGCACCTGGGGCACACAGTGAGGGGATTATTTGCTATTCTCATAGCATGTCCCAGAGAGGCAGCATTCAAAGATACCTCTCTATGAACAAAGGAGCTAGATGGAGACCATTTCCCTCCACACCCCTCAGCATAAACACAGAGCCACCTGCAGGAAGTAGCACAACACAGAAACTGGCTCCATAGCTTGCTTATACTAAGCCCCACACCCTGTGCTCTAGTTGAACTGTGCTTCTTGGTCATACTTCAGCTCCAGTATGGAAGGCCTCTCTGCCAGAAGACCAGCACACATCTCTGCCCACACCATGTCTCCTGATAAGAGAGTTGTGCACGGCCCTTGTTCCAAAACAGGTGGTGACAGATGGCATTTCACAAGCAGACCAAACCAAACCTAGTTAAAACTTGCCGCGTTCAGACAGGGGACCAAACACAGCTCACAGCAGATAAGGAGAGTCTCTGCAGACAAGTGGCCTGAAGGATAACGCACCCAGAACACAACAGCAGAGTGCACTCAACACACACTGGAGGCACTCTCTGAAGCACCAGACCCTGGTCACTACACAATTTCTTCTTCCTAAAGCCATTACTATCAGGAGCAAGAGATATAGCTGGCTTTTCTAACACAGAGAGGAAAGCAGAGACTTAAACAAAATGAGAAGACAGGAATTTATCTCAAATGAAAAATAAGATAAGGCCATGTCCAGAGATCTAAATGAAACAGATATAAGTAACATGCTTGATGGAAAATTTAAAGCAATGATTATAAGGACACTCACTGGGCTTGAGAAAAGAATGGAAGACATCAGTGAGACCCTTACCATAAAGATAAAATAGTTTAAAAAGAATCAGAAATGAAGAGTGCAATAAATAAGATTAGAAACATACTTTATGCAATGAACAGAAGACTGGAAGAAGAATAAATTAATGACTTAGAAGACAAATTAAGGGAAAGAAATGAAATTGAACAAAAGAGAGAAAGAAGAATTATGCAAAAAGAGCATAAATGAGGGAACTCAGTGACTCCATCAAACGAAAGAAAATTCATATATAGATGTCCCAGAAGAAGAGAAAGGAGTCAGAAATTTTGTTTGAAGAAGTAATAGCTGTAAACTTCTCTGATCTGGGATGGGAACAGACATCCAGATCCAGGAGATACAGAGAACTCCCATCAAAATTAACAAAAGCAGGCCTCCACCAAGACTTATTGTAATTAAAGTTGCAAAATATAGTGATAAAAAAATCTTAAAAGCAGCAAGACAAGGGGTGCCTGAGTGGTTCAGTTGGTAGAGTGGCTGACTTCAGCTCAGGTCATGATCTCATGGGTTCGAGCCCCTTATTGGGCTTTGTGCTGACAGCTACAGCTCAGAGCCTGGAGCCTGCTTCCGATTCTGTATCTCCCCTCTCTCTTGCCCCTCCCCTACTCATGCTCTGTGTCTCTCTCCCAAAAATAAATAAACATTAAAAAAATTTTTTTAAACGTGGCAGGACAAAAAAGATCATTAACTTACAAGGGAAACCCAGAAGATTTCCAGGAAATTTCTCAACAGAAACTTAGCAGGCCAGATGGAAGCGACATTATAGAGTTCAAGTGCTAAATGGGGAAAAATATGCAGCCAGGAATAGTATATCTAGCAAGGCTATTATTCAAAAGAGAAGGTGACATAAAAATTTTCCCAGACAAACATAAAGTAAGGGAGTTCATGACCTCTAAACCAGCCCTGCAAGAAATATTAAAGGAGATTCTGAATGGAGAGAAGGCACCAAAAGTGACAGTATAACTGCAGGAAACACAAAAGCAGTAAAAATGAATATGTCTGTAAAAAATTGGTCAAGGAACTCACAAAAAATGAATATAAAATATAATAACATATACTTAAAACATTGAAGAGAGAGAGAAGAAAAGAATGGTTTCAAACTTAAAAGACCATCAATTTAATATAGACTGCCACACACAGAAGAGGACATATACAAAACTAATCTAGCCATATATCGAAAATCACCAATAAATACATAAAGAATAAAGAGAAAGAAATACAAACATATCAATCACTAAAGAAAAATCAGCAAAATAAGAAAGAGAGAAAGACAAGAAAGGATCAGGAAAATCTCCAGAAACAACCACAAAACAATTAATACAATGGCAATAAATATGTATTTATCAATAATTACTTTGAATGTAAATGTACTAAACACTCCAATTAAAAGACATATGGTATCAGAATGGAAAAACAAACAAGACTTATCTATATACCGCCTGCAAGAGACTCATTTTAGACCTAAAGACACCTGCAGATTGAAGGTGTGAGGATGGAGAAACATTTATCATGCAAATGGATGTCAAAAGAAAGCCAGAGTAGCAATACTAATATAAGTATTATTGTCCAATATAGGACAAATAGCACTTTAAAACAAAGATTGTAACAAGGGACCAAAAAAAAAGGCACTATATAATAATAAAGGAGACAATCCAGCAAAAAGATGCAACAGTTGTAAATATTTATGCCACCACCATGGGAGCACCTAAATACAATAACAAACATAAAAGAACTAATCAATAATAATGCAATAAGAGTAGAGAATTTTCACATCCCACTTATGTCAATGGACAGATTATCTAAACAGGAAATCAACAAGGAAACAATGGCTTTGAATGATATACTGGACCAGATAGACTTAACACATATATTCAGAAAATTCCTTCCTAAAGCAGCAGAATACACATTCTTTTCAGGTGCACATAGACTAAATCACAAATTAGACCAAAAAATAGGCCTTGACAAACAAAAGAAGACTGAAGTCATACCATGCACCTTTTCTGTTCACAACTCTATGAAACCAGAAGTCAATCACAGAAAAAATCTGGAATGACCACAAATACATGGAGGTTAAATGTTATGATACTAAAGTATGAATGAGTCAACCTGGAAAATAAGAAATAAAAAATACATGGAAAGAAATGAAAATTAAAACACAATGGTCTAAAACTTTTAGAATTCAGCAAAGGCAGTCCAAAGAGGAAAGTATATTGCAATACAGGCCTACCTGAGAAGCAAGAAAAAAGTCTCAAAAACTCAACCTAACAAGCTAGAAAAAAAAACAAACAAAGCCTAAAGCCAGGAGAAAGAAAGAAAGTATAAAGATTAAAGCAGAAATAAATGATATAGAAACTAAAATACAATAGAACAGATCAATGAAACCTGGAGTTGGTTCTCTGAGAAAATAAAACTGATAAGCCTCTAACCAGACTAATTGAAAAGAAAAGAGAAATTAGCCAAACAAATAAAATCACAAGTGAGAGAGGAGACCTAACAACCAACACCACAGAAATACAAACTTTTAAGAGAATATTTTGAAAAGTTGTATGTAAACAACCTGGGAAATCTGGAAGAAATGGATAAATTCCTAGAAACATATATACTACCAAAATTGAAATAGGAAGAAAGAAGAAGCTTGAACAGCAATGAAATTGAATGAATAATAAGAAACAAACAAAAATCCAGGACCAGATGGATTCACAGGGGAATTTTACCAAACTTTTAAAGAAGAGTTAATACCTATTCTCAAACTATTCCAAAAAGTAGAAATGGAAGGCTAACTTTCAAATTCATTCTCTAAGGCCAATTTTACCCTCATTCCAAAACTAGATAAAGACACCACAAAAAAAGAGAATACAGACCAATATCTCTGATATACAAAGATGCAAAGATCCTCAAGGAAATACTGGCAAACTGAATCCCACAAAACATTTGAAAAAATCATTCACCGCAATCAAGTGGGATTTATTCCTGAGTTGCAAGGGTGGTTCAATATTCACAAATCAATCAACATGGTACATAACAATAAAAGAAAGGATAAGAACCATATGATAATTTTAATAGATGCAGAAACAGCATTTGACAAACCATAACATTTATTCATTATTTAAAACCCTCAACAAAGTAGGTTTAGAGGTAACTTACTCAATGTAACAAAGGCCAGCTATGAAATACCCACAGCTAATCACATCCTCAGTGCGGAAAAGCAGAGCTTTCCCCCTAAGATCAGAAACAAAACAAGGATGTCCACTCTGATCACTTTTATTCAACATAGTTTTGGAAGTCCTAACTACAGCAATCAGCCAACAAGAAGAAATAAAAAGCATCCAGATTGGCAAGGGAGAAATAAAACTTGCTCTATTTGCAGATGACATGATGCTATATATAAAACCCAAAGGACTCCACCAAAAACTGCTAGAATTGATAAACAAATTTAGTAAAGCCACAGGATAAAACAATCAATGTACAGAAGTCTGTTACATTTCTATACACTAACAGTGAAGCAGCAGAAAGAGAAATTAAGGAATCCATCACATATAAAATTGCACCAAAAATAATAGAATACTTGGGAATAAACCTAACCAAAGCAGTGAAAGACCTGTACTCTGAAAACTATAAAATACTAATAAAAGACATGCAGATGACACAAAGAAGATGACACAAGCAAATGGAAAGACATCCCATGTTCCTTGACCGAATGAACAAATATTGTTAAAATGTCTATTCTATCCAAAGCAATCTATGCATGTAAAGCAATCCCTATCAAAACACCACCAGCATTTTTCACAGAGCTAAAACAAACAAGCCTAAAATTTGTATGAAACCACAAAAGGCTCCAGATATCAAAAGTAACCCTGATAGGGGTGCCTGGGTGGCTTAGTCGGTTAAACGTCCAACTTTCGCTTAGGTCATGATCTCGCGGTTCGTGGGTTCGAGCCCCGCGTCGGGCTCTGTGCTGACTGCCAGCTCAGAGCCTGGAGCCTTTTTCAGTCTGTGACTCCCTCTCTCTCTGACCCTCCCCTGCTCACGCTGTCTCTCTCTCTCTCTCTCTCCTAGAAATAAATAAAACATTAAAAAATATTTTAAAAAAACCAAAAAACCCTGATAAAGAAAAACACAGCTGTGGAGGCATCACAAATCCAGACTTCAACTTATTTTATAAACCTTCATTAATCAAAACTGTATAGTACTGGCACAAAAATAGATACATAGATCAATGGAACAGAATAGAAAACCCAGAAATAAAACCACAGGTAGATGGTCAATTTTTGACAAAGCAGAAAAGAATATACAATGGGAAAAAGACAGTCTCTTCAACAAATGGCAATGGGAAAACTGAGCCACTTTCTTTTATCATTCACAAAAATAAATTCAAAATGGACTAAAGACCTAAATGTGAGACCTGACACTATAAAAATCCTAGAAGGGAACACAGGCAATAACTTCTTTGATGTTGACCATAGCAACTTCTTTCTAGATAAGGTCTACTGAGGCAAGGGCAACAAAAGCAAAAATAAACTATTGGAACTACATCAAAATAAAAAGCTTCTGCACAGGAAAGGAAACAACCAACAAAACTAAAAGGAATTTTATAGAGTAGGAGAAGATAATTTCAAATGACATAGCTGATAAAGTTAATATCCAAAATATATAAGGATCTTATCAAACTTAACACCAAAAACAAAAGTAATATAATTTTAAAAATTAGAAAAGACATGAATAGAAATTTTTCCAAACAAGACATACAAATAGCCAAAAGATGCTCAGTATCACTCACCATCAGGAAAATGCAAATTGAAACTACAATGAGCTATCACCTCAGACTTGTCAGAATGGCTAAAATCAACAACAAAAAGCAACAGGTATTGGTGAGGATGTGGAGAAAGGGAACCCTCTTGCTCTGCTGATGAGAAAGCAAACTGGCACAGGCTCAAAAAAGTTAAAAATGGAACTACTGACAATCCAGCAGTCACAAAAGTAGGTATTTATCTAAAGAAAAAAATATACGAATTCAAAGTAAATTAGTTGATGTTTATAGCAGCATTGTCTACAATAGCCAAATGATGGAAACAGCCCAAGTGTGCATCAACTGATGAATGGATAAAGAAGATGTGATACACACACACACACACACACACACACACACCTACATACTTATACTCACAATGGAATATTAGCCATCAAAAAGAATGAAATCTCAGAATTTTCAATGACACACAGAGCTGTATTATGCTAAGTGAAATAAATTAGAGAAAGACAAATACAATATTATTTCACTTATATGTGCAATTTAAGAAACAAAACAGGGGCTTCTGGGTGCCTCAGTCTGTTAAGTATATGACTTTAGCTCAGATCATGATCTCACCACTTGTGGGTTCGAGCCCCGCATCTGGCTCTGTGCTGACAGTTCAGAGTCTGGAGCCTGCTTTCGATTCTGTGTCTCCCTCTCTCTGCCCCTCCCCCACTTGCACTCTAGCTCTCTCTCAAAAATGAATAAATGTTTAAAAAAAATTTTTAAAGAAACAAAACAAATAAGCAAAGGGAAAAGAAAAAGTCAGATAGGCAAACCGAGAAACAGACTCAACTGTAGAGAACAAAACTGATGTTTACCAGAAGGGAGCTGGCTGGGGGGGAGGGGGGGAAATGGAGATTAAATAGTTGATAGATTAATGAGTGCACTTATGATGAGCACCTGGTAATGTATGAAGTGTTGAATCACTATATAGTACACCTGAAACTAATAATACACTGTAGGTTAACTAACTGGAATTTAAGCACAAACTTGAAAAAAACATTAAATGACATTCAGAGGTATTATAAAACTATAGTGACTAAGATTGTGTGTTGCTGGCAGAAATATAGACCCTGCCAGATAAAATTGAATAGGCTAGAGAGTTTAGAAACAGATGTCATATATAAGATAACTGATTTTTTATGAACACGACACTGTAAAGTGTGAGGAAAGGAGCTTTTAAATCAATATTCATATGGAATCTGTCTCTACTACACATCATACTAAAAGTGTATTTCAGGTAAATGATAGTTTTTTTTTTTTATCTTTTTTTATTTTTTACAAATAGTTTATTGTCAAATTAGTTTCTACATCACTCAGTAAATGATAGTTTTAAATGCTACAGAAAAGCAATAAAGCTTCAGGAGGATAATAGAGGAGAATATCTTTTTGATGTTTGGGAAGATTTTGTAAAGAAAATATAAATAGCATAAATCATAAAGGGAAAAATTTATAAATTATATTACATTAAAATTAAGAACTTCTTTTCCTCAAAAGACACAATTAAGACACTGAAAATAGTCACAGGGTAGACTTACATCCTGTGTAAATAGTGAAGGTCTTATATCAGATATATAAATAATTATGATAAATATATGAAATAAATAATTATGATAAATATATGAAAAAGACATGGTCAACTCAGTAGAAAAAAATGGCCAAGAGACCTAACAAAAAAAGTAAGCAATGGTCATAAGCATATGAAAAGGTGTTCATCACTTATCAGAGTAATGTAAATTCAAACCGCAATAATATAATATTGCACATACCCATCAGAATGGATAAAATTTGAAAAAGACTATCAACACCTTTTCCTCATGATGTAGAACAACTAGAAGTCTTTTATTTTATATGTATATATATATATTTCTAGGAGAGAGAGAGAGACAGCGTGAGCAGGGGAGGGTCAGAGAGAGGGAGATACAGACTCCGAAATAGGCTGGCAGTCAGCACAGAGCCCGACGCGGGGCTCAAACCCACGAACCGCGAGATCATGACCTAATCGAAAGTCGGACGCTTAACCGACTAAGCCACCCAGGCGCCCCTTATTTTATTTTTTAAGTTTATTTATTTTGAGAGGGGGAGAGAGGCAGACAAAGAGAGACTCCCATAGAGAGGCTCCATGCTGTCAGCGTGGAGCCCAACGCAGGGCTGAATCCCATGAACCATGAGATCATGACCTGAGCCAAAACCAAGAGTTGGACACTTAACTGAGCCACCCAGGTACCCCTAGAACTCTCTTAAAGTGTTAGTGAGAGTACAAATTGGTTATAGCTTCTTTGGAAAATTCTTTTTTTCCAAAGAAGTAGCAGCACCTACTAACTCTGACCCACTGATTTCACTCCTAGATATATATCTAAAAATCTGGATATAAGTACTCCAAAATAGAGTTATCAAAAAGTTTCAGAGCCACACAATTTGTAATAGTGCCAAAATAGAAACAACATAAATATTTAACAACACTAGAGTAGATAAATATGCTGTGATGTGGAATTCTAAACAGCAATAATATTTTAATCTATTGCTTCACACTATAACACAAATCAAGTTGACATTATGGCATGTATTACAGTAATACATATTATTGGCCAAAATAAACTAGCCTCAAAGTAGTTGGTTCCATTTACAGACACTTCAAAAACTGGTAAAACTGATACAAGGTGTTAAAAGACAAGATAGCAGCTACCATTGAGAAAGATGTAGGAATATTGATAGGAAAGGAGAATGTAAGGCGTTTTGGATGCTGTTCTGTTTTTTAATCTGAGTGATTAAACACATGTATTCACTTTGTGATGCTTCATTGTGGTGTGATTTTATGATTTGTACTGTATAATAATTATAAGTAAGTAAAGAAATTTTTTCTTCAAAATATCAAGAAGTTATGTTACTGAAAATGTCAGAGTAGGACTGGTCTCTCCACTAAAAAATGCGTAAGTTGGCAAAAACAGTCAATTTTTTTCAGAATTCTAGGCTCTAATAGAAAATTTATGTCAGGAGGATGCTTAATAAAGAAAGAATTTGCCATAAAATAAATAAGTTATGGAGATGTAATGTGTAGCATGGTGAGTATAGTTTATAATACTGTATTGTATATTTGAAAGTTGCTAAGAGAGTAAATCTTCAAAGTTCTCACACAAGAAAACAAAATATTTGTAACCACATATGGTGATGGATACTATCTAGACTTATGGTGATTATTTTACAAAATGTATAAATGTCTAATTATGTTGTACACCTGAAACTAATATATTAAATGTCAACTATATCTCATATTTTTAAAAAGCTTCTGAATTTTCTTAAGAGAGCATATTGTATTTTTACCTTACCCATTTACAGTTTACCACTGGTGGCCATGAAGATAGCAGCCTGCATTCCTCTTACATAGCTTTCTGGTGCTAGAGGGAGTAATAAATCTAGACCTTATTTTCGAAGAATGTAGTTGTACCTGACCTGGGTTTTTACCTGTTTGCTGACTCCTTGAAGGATTAGCTCAAGGACTTAACCTTTGTTTTCCCTGCTTCAGAGTTTTCCCAGGGCTGAAGTGGCTTCCTGGGAGACATTTGGAGACATTTATCTGAGTAATTAAAGGCAGATGTACCAGCTGCTGCTTCCTGGGGAAGAGGATAACAGCAGGGGCAAATAGATAGTTTATACTCTTGGAAAGAATAGGCTCCATAAGAAGATAGATGGAAGGAACAAAAGTTTTGTAAAGCTCACACATATACTGCAGAATCTAGATGTCCACATACTGCCTACAGTTGGATACATGCTAAGAAAATACCTAAGAAGATTCTATGCTTTCCCCTTTGGATGAACTTTAGGCACCATGCAAACAGCAAGTGAAGGCTAATGCAGAGTTGGAAATAACCTGGCTAGCATTTCACAGAATCAACTTCTTAAGACAAGGATAGGGTTTATTATTGTTGCTGCTGTTGTTTGGCTATAGTCATTTAATGAAATTGCTGTCAAATCACTAGCTGACCAGTAAGCTAATGGAGCAGAGGTTTCAGAGGCCAAACACAGTGAAAGAAACAATCTTTTGGAAAACTGTTTACATAGTGACTTTTCTAAACTAACAACAAAAACCTACAACAAGCATCAACAGAAAAAAATTGGGAAGGGAGGAAATCTAATTTTCACATTTTCATCATTAATGCTCAAAATTCCAGTTTTCAACAACAACAAAAGACAAGGCATACAAAGAAACAAGAAAGCATGGCCCATTCAGAGGGAAAGAAAAGAATTTAATTGAAACTGTCCCTGCAAAAGCTAAGACATTTTACTTACAATACAGAGACTTTAAATCAGCTGTCTTAAATATGCTTAAAGAGCTAAAAGAAAACAAGACTAAAGAATTGAGGGTAATCAGAAGAATTAAGTCTCACTAAATAGAAAGTATTAATAAAGAGAAAATTTATTTTAAAAAGAAACTAAATAGAAATTCCGGTGCTGGGGGTGCCTGAGTGACTGTCAGTTGAGCCTCTCACTCTTTTTTCATTTCAGCTCAGGTCATTATCCAGGGTCATGGGATTGAGTCCCCTGTTGGGCTCCATTTTCTCTCTCTCTCTCTCTCTCTCTGTCTCTCTCTCTCTCTCTCTCTCTGTCTCTCTCTCTCTCTCTCCCCCCCTCCCCCTTCTCTCCCCCTTCCTTCCATGGCCCTTTCCCCCCTACCTTGTATGCTTTCTAAAATAAATAGGTAGGTATGTAGGTAGGTAGATAGATGATAGATAGATAGATAGATAGATAGATAGATAGATAGATAGATAGATATTCTAGTGCTGGAAAGTACCGTAACAGAAACAAAACTTGTGAAAGGAATTCAGTCTCAGATTTGAACAGACAGATAAAAGAATAAGTGAATTTGACCTTACATAAGTAAAACGGGTTATAGAAGAATATTATGAACAATTGTATGCTGACAAAGTAAATAGCCTAGATGAAATGGGATAAATTCTGGGAAACAAGCTACCAAAACTGACTCCAAACAAATAGATAATCTGAACTAATTTATAACAAGAGATTGAATCAGCAGTCAAAACCTTCCTTCAAAGAAAAGTCCGGGATCAGATGACTTTATGATGAACCCTACCAATTGTTGAAGGAAGTAACACCAAATGTTTCTCACACATTTTCCAAAAAATAGAAGGGAACACATTTTGACTCATTCTTTGGGGCTAGCATTACCCTAGTACCAAAGCCAGACAAAGACATCACAAGGAAAGAAAACTATGCAACAATATTTCTTATGAATATAGAGGCAAGTATCCTCAACAAAATACTAGCAAATACAATCCACTAGAATATTAAGAGATTTATAAAATATGGTCAAGTAGGATTTGTCCTAGGAACCCAAGAGTGTTTCAATATACACAAATCCCTGTAATACCCACATCAATAAAATGGAGGGAAGAAAAATATGGTCATCCCATGCAGAAAAAGCATTTGACAGATACCCCTTGCATGATTTAAAATCACAACAGCAACATTCAGATAACTCAGTGATCTCCTTAACTTGGAATGGAACTTCCTTAACTTCACAAAGGGCATTTTTGCAAAACCCACAGATAACATCATATTTGATGGTGAAAGACTGAAAGCTTTCCCTCTGAGATCATGAACAAGACAAGGATCCCTGCTTTTGATACTTCTATTTCATATTGTACTGGAAATTCTATCCAGAAGAGTGAGGCAAGAAAAATAAAAAGCATCTATAGTAGAAAGGAAGAATATTAGCTCTATTTGCAGATATCATAATCGTATATATGTGTTAGTGTTTTTATATAGTAACAATGAACAATCCACAAAGGAAATTAAGAAAGCAATTCCATTTACAGTAGCATCAAAAATTAAAATAAAATACTTTTTGAAACAAATTTATAAACAAATTTAACCAAGTAGATGAAAGGTTTATACAACCTTTATACAAGACATTGCCTAAAGAAATTTTAAAAACAAATGGACTGACATCCCATGTTTATGAATGTAAGAATATTGTTAGGATGATAATATCCCAAAAGTGATGTATAGATTCACTACAGTCTCTATCAAAACCCCAATGGCCTTTTTGCAGAAATGAAAATGGTTATCCTAAAATCCATATGAAATTGCAAGTGATCTCAAATAGTCAAAATAATCTTGAAAAAGAACAAAGTTGAAGGACACACACTTCTCACTTGTAAAATTTCCTCCACAGCTACACTGATCAAAACAGTGTGGTAATGTCATAAGATAGAGATATAATTTAATGAAATATAATTGAGATTCTGGAAATAAAATCATACATCTATGATTGTTTTTTTAATAAGACTGCCAACACTATTTAATTGGAGACAGAATAATCCCATCAGCAAACATTGCTAGGAGAACTGGATACTCATGTACAAAAAGAATAAAGTTAGACATCCCCCCCACCAAATGTATAAAGAACTTCTCAAACTCAACACAAAAACAGATAACCCAGTTAAGAAATAGGCAGAAGACATAACACACATTTTTCTAAAAAAAGATATACAGACACAAGAAAAGATGCTCTCTCTACCTCACTTATCATCAGGGAAAAACAAATAGAAAGTACAATGAGATATCACCTCACACCTATCAAAATGGCTAAAATCAGCAACACAGGAAACAACAGATGTTGGCCAGGATGTGGAGAAAGAGGAACCCTCTTACACTGTTGGTGAGAACACAAACTGGTGTAGCCACTCTGGAAAATACTATGGAGGTTCCTCAAAAAGTTAATAATAGAACTACCCTACGAACTAGCAATCCCACTACTAGGTATTTACCTAAAGGATACAAAAATACTGATTTGAAGGGACACACGCACCCTGATGTTTATAGCAGCACTATCACATTATGGAAAGAGCTTAAATGTCCATTGACTGATGAATGGATAGAGAAGATGTGGTGTGTGTGTGTGTATGTGTGTGTGTGTGTGTGTGTGTGTGTGTAACAGAATATTACTCAGCCATAAAAAAGAATGAAATTTTTCCATTTGGATTTGCAATGACATGAATGGAGCTAGAGTGTATTATGCTAAGTGAAATAAGTCACAGAAAGACAAATACCATCTGATTTCACTCATATGTGAAATTTAAGAAACAAAGCAGATGAACATAGCAGGGTAAAAAGAGAGGGAAACCTAAACAACAGACTCTTAACTATAGAAAACAAACTGAGGGTGGCTGGAGGGGAGGTAGTCTAGGGGATGGGCTAAATGGGTGATGGGTATTAAGGAGGGCACTTGTGATGAACATTGGATGTTATATGTAAATGAAGATTCACTAAATTCTACTCCTGAAACTAATATTACACTATATGTTAACTAACTAGAATTTAAATAAAAACTTGAAAAAAAATTAAGTTGGACCCCTACTTCATACCATATATAAAAATTAACCCAAACATGAGAAAAAAAGACTTGAATTTACAGCTAAAGCTATGAAATACAAAAAAGAAAATAAAGGGGTAATCTTTCATGACTTTGATTATGGCAGAGATTTCTTATATATTACACCAAAAGCATAAAAAAGAAAATTAAAAAAATAGGTAAAATGGTATTCATTATTAGGTCAAAAGACAACACTGAGTTGGAAAAAAATTTCAAACCATATATCTAATAGGGTTTAGTATTCATAATATATAAATAACTCTTAGAACTCAATAATAAAAAGACATTTTTTAAGTAAATAAAGGACTTCATAGACTTTTTCAAAAAATGATATACAAATGGCCAACAAGCACATGAAAATATGCCTAACATCATTAGTCATTGGGGAAATGAAAACAAAGCCACAATTAATTGTGTATACCACTTCATACCCACTACAATGGCTAAAATTTTTTTAAAGAGGAAAATAACAAGTGTTGACAAGGATACAGATTAATTAGAACTGCACACTTTGCTAATGGGAATGTAAATGGTACAGCTGATATGGAATATGGTTTGGCACTTTTTTAAAAAGGTAACTAATTATCATGTAACTGAGCACTCCCACTTTTAGGTATATACAAAAACTCGTACATAAATGTTCGTAGAATCATTATTCACAATAGTCAAAAGCTGGAAACAAATGCTTTTCCTGCATTTATTGAGATGATCATAGAGTTTTTCTTCTTTAATCTGTTAGTATGAAGAATGACAATATGGTGATTGATTTTTTTTACTGTTTAACTAGGCTTGCATTCCTAGGATAAACTGTACTTAGTCATGATGTCTGATCCTTTCTATATGTTTTTTATTTGATTTGCTAATATTTTGTTGACAATTTTTATACCTGTGCTTGAGAAGAATGGTTTTATAATTTTCTTTTTTGGTTTTGGTAGTCATGTTAAAGCTGACCTCATAAAATATGTTGGAGTTATTCTATCCTCTTAATTTCTAGAGGAGTTCGTATAGAATCACCATTATATTACCAAATAATGATACAATTCTAGATAGGCTTAAGGATTTGCTTTTTATATTTTCAAGCTTAACTTTAATTTCAATATGACAGTCACTTCAAAATTATTTTAATGTAATCAGAATTAACTGAGGTTTTTTTTATTGAGTGTAAATTATTTTATATAAAATATATTGTTCATTCGGGCCACTTTTTATTGTTCTCTATTACACATAAAGTCTTCCTATAGTCAAATCTAAGTAATTATTGTTTTGTTCTTTTTTAAATTTAGGTTTTAGTGCATTGTTTAAAAAGTAAACCATTGTTATGAGCTTGGAAATGCTTTAGCATATATTAATTCTCATTGGAATGGGATTTTTAAATCAAATTTTGGCAATACCTCAAGTTTTATACATTTAGAATGCCTATGATTTTTGAAATTTACTATAATTAATGCTAATGTATTTCTCATCTAGTCATGCAGATGGATCAATAAAATTTTGGGATGCTTCTGCAAGTAAGTTTTAAGTCTCTTGTTTTATAACAGAAAATACTTAGTTAATATTTACTCAGAGACATTCACCACTTTTTGATTTGAACAATTAATATTTCAGATACATTTTTAGCATACATATATGGCTGTGTTATAAAAATCCATTTCCTATATTGGATCAGTTTAAAGTACTATCTCTACTATACTTTTCCTTTATAATATAAACAGATAGGACTGAAGTGACCATCAGCAACCCATTGTATTTACAAAAAGTAAGGTACGTTGAATAAAACTACTAAACTTTGTCAGATTAACTCTGTTGAAGGAATTTCCTTTATCTTCAGCTCTGGTCCTAGAAAAGTTCTTTTATCTCACTAGTCTTCACTTTTCTTTTCCACTTGTCTACAAAGCCCTATGTGGATCAAAATAAGTGATTTGATATGTAAAATTTCTTTACAAAATTTTGAGAATTGCAACAATAGCTAAAACATGGAAAGAGCCTAAGTGTCCATCAACGGACGAATGGATCAAGAAGATGTGGTTTATCTATACCATGGAATACTACATGGCAATGAGAAATAATGAAATCTGGCCATGTGTAGCAACATGGATGGACCTTGAGGGTGTTATGCTGAGCGAAATAAGTCAGGCAGAGAAGGACAAATATCATATGTTTGCACGTAAAGGAGGATTAGGAGGAACTTAACTGAGGACCATGGGGGAGAAGAAGGGGGGAAATGGTGGGAGAAAGGGAGAGAGGCAAACCATGAGAGACTCTTGAATGCTGAGAAACAAACTGAGGACTGATGGATGTGGGGGGGAGTGGGGAGATGGGCATGGAGGAGGGCACTTGTGGGGATGAGCACTGGGTGTTTTATGGAAACCATTTTGACAATAAACTATTTGTAAAAAAATAATAATAAAAAAATAAAATTTAAAAACAAAAGGCAAAAAAAATTTTGAGAATTATTTAATTTAAGGAATAAGGTAGTCTACTCAGTGTTGAAGGGCATGCAAAGATATTTCAGACTTAATTGTATCTGTTTATATCCTTTATAGTACTTACATTTACTAAATCAGATAAAGGAATGCGCATATATGACTATTAGGCAAACAGTATGATAAGAACTCTCCATGTAATACAATTCAAATTCTGTTATAAGAAATTTGAGATTTCTTTTACCAGGTAGATCCAGAAAGGGTATTTTGATGGGGTAATACTTAGTGTGAGTTTTGGAAGATATTAAAATTTTTACTAGGAATAGCAGGAGTAGAATAAGTGAGCAATGAATGACTCCGTTTCTGAGGATGAGCAACCAGCAAGATGAGGAATACAAAAGAGTGCTGGAGGTTTGAATTTTGTAATTACACCAGGAAGTTCAAGTAAAAATGCCTAGCAGGTAGGAAGAACAGTCAAGAATGGAAACTAATGAAGAAGCAGCATAAAAGTGCTATTTGAAGCTATAAACTAAACAGCTTCTGAGGAAGTTTATGATAAACACAAAAGCAGAGGGAAGAAGGTTGATTATTGGTGGTACTCTTAGTCTACAAGTTAGTCTTTCAGCAATGGAGCAAATCAAGCAAGAAAAAATGATTAAAATATTTAAAACCGTGACTTTTGAGACCCCTTTCTGAACTTACACAATAAAAATCAATGGCTCAGGGAGAAATTCCAAAAGACAAAAGATTTTCCTTGGATGGACTTTTCTTTAAAATATGACCTTGTTCCAAAAACACAATTTTATAGTAACATCATTGTTCCTTTCCCACCACCTCAGATTCACTCCTTGACTTCTAAAATGTGAGAAGACACTTTAACATCCTGATGATTAGAGTTTATGTTGCTCTTAAGCATGCATAATATGTTGAGGTTAATTTTTAAATATTTTATTACATTCAAAACATATTGCAAAGGTTTGCAGCATGTTTAGTATTTTTACTGTAATTAATTTATAAGAACATATTTCCAATTTAGTAAGTATCATTTAAGAAATTTCACTTAGTATGTCAATTTTGTGGAATACTGTCCAATACAAGAAGTGAGGTTATATTGAATTTGGATAAGTAAGTTTATGTTATTAGTTTTGTATTTGTTTTCAATTGCTGAGTTATACTGAATTTGGATAATTAGCTTATGTTATTAGTTTATGTATTAGTTTTCAACTACTGAGTAATAAATTACCATAATTGAGCAGTTCTTACATCTTATCTCACATTTTCTTTTTGTCAGGAATCTGGGTACAGTTAGTTGGATTCTTTGCTCAGGGTTTTCTGAGACTTCAGTCAAGGTGTCAGCTCAGTTTCACCTGAGATTTAAAGTCCTCGTTTAATCTCATGCAGTTGTTGGCAGAAGTCATTTTCTTGTAGCTTTAGAACTCATGGCAACTTGTTTCATGAAGGCTGGTGAGGGAGTGTCTCCTTACCTTGGAGAGGGCACTAGTCCCTCTTTTAATTATGCTTATGTCAACCCCATTAAGGATAATCTCTGGTTAATTCACTCAAAGTCAACTAATAAGGGGCCTAATTATTAAATGTCTGCAATATCCTTTTACCATTGCTATGTCACATAAACTAATCATGGGAGTGATACCCCGTCTGACATAGTAGTCAGGCTATAGCATTTGGTATAAAGCTTACCCATTTTAAAAATGTTTTGATTTGACATAATTTTAGACTTATAGAATAATTGCAAAAAAAAATACCATTAAGTGTTACATAGCTTTTAGCCAGATTTTCCAAGTGTCAATGTATATTACATTTCCACCCTCTTCTGTCACCTTCTTCTCCATATATTTATATATATTTATAGCTTTTTGTACACATTTGTGAGTGAAAGACATGATGCTCCTTTTATATTGCATGCCTTTAAGGATTTTTAGTAGAATCAGAGCTTTGTTATAGGAGTGTTCTCATCAGGGCCTAAAATGGGAAAATATTTCCCCAAATAAATATTCCTGAAAACAATTCACAAACCTGGAGTTTCTAAAAATAATAATCGATCCTTTTCTAGTACAGGGATACTCGGAAAAGATTCTTTCTATAATAATGACAGATTATTGGACTCTCAATATTACTAGCTAGTAAATTACAAATGTTTCTCATTGTAAGGGTTGTCTAAGGAATTTGTTGAGAGGAATAAACCCTCTAAGAATAACATCAACCTCTCATGTAGCAATCAAAGGGGGAAATTGTGAAAAAGGATTACAGGATCTCCTTTAGGAGATAATTAGGTTCAGTATTTCCATTGTAACCTTTTTGAGCCCCAATATTTTCATCAATAAATAAGGATAAAACTACTTCATTGGACTTTTCAGAGGATCACATGAGACAATGCATACAAAGACCTAAAGATTCTTTGGTAGATAGTATATGTTCAATAAATGTTTATTTTTCTCTGGAGTCTCCCTTTAGCTAAACTATGATTAGAGTTCATGACATTGAATGCTTACTAGTTAAAATATAATTTATCTTGTCTGCTTGGATTTTATTTTAGTTATTTAACAAATACATTGAAAGAGTTTAACATCTAAGAATTAAGTTCAAATTAGATGATAACTATGCTTCAATATCTTATAGTAACTCTGCAGATGCTGTATAAGCTAAAAACTTCAAAAGTGTTTGAAAAACAGAAAGTAGGAGAAGGAAAACCAACATGTGAAATTGTAGAAGAAGATCCATATGCTATTCAGATGATTTACTGGTGTCCAGAGAGCAGAATATTCTGTGTATCAGGAGTCTCTGCATATGTCATAATTTATAAATTTAGCAGACATGAAATTACAACAGAAATAGTGGTAAGTTATTTAAAATTTAATTTTCACAGCTAGAGTTATTTTTAAAAAAACATTTATCATATGTTTTGGCTAGTACTTGATATGGTTTTAAGCCACCAAGGCTGATGTATTTTGCCAGTAATCCAATTCATAGGATTTTAAGTTATTCTTGTTGCTTAATATATTATAAAACAGTTTGGCTTAAAAAGATAAAAACGGTTCTGTACCAAAGCCTTGTATATTTAAATAGGATGGATTTTTTTCTATATAGAATTGTATAGACTTTTATAGCTTTATGGATTAAAAGTTTTTAGTTTGTCTTGTCAATTACTTTTAATAATTTTCTATATAGCAACATTTTTATAGGATGGGAATAATTATGGGCTACCTTACCTAAGCTTAATTTTAAACTATCAAGTAAGTTAATTATTCTGATACTCTCATGGGATAAATTAAATCAAAAGTAAGGCATCTCTAGTTAATTGGCCATCCCTACTGAGTCCATTTTACCATTTTATCAGAAAATAAAGATTATCTACTAAACACCTGTATATAACTGTTTTTACCTCAACAGCTAAAATTAAGTACTGCCCTGTTAAAGTATATTAGTTAAAATTCCAGCCTTTGGGAGTCAGATAAGTCTATGTTTTAATCCTAGCTGTACAAGTGAATAGCTACATGATGCTGAGCAAGTCACAAATCTCTAGTAGAGTCTGGGTAAGACCCAGTTTCATCACTCATATAATTTTCTGTGCAAATAAAATAGAAAAATGGAAAGTAATAATAAACTACAAATGATAATGCCAAATCCATAAGGTTCTTATAAGGATTATATAGGATTATATAGGATTATAGAAAGTCATTAGTATAGTGTCTAGGTATAGTTAACACTCAATAATTGGTAATGGTTACTGTCACTAGAGAGTTTTTTTAGGTTTTAGATAATTATGACAATCATTTTGATAATGTTGCTGTATTCACCACCCCATAATGACACTTTTGTAAGCAAATGTTTCAGTCTCAAAGATCCTGATTTTTACATTGTAAAGCAAATGTTGGTTGTAAAATTGATTTTAATTAAGGCATGGAATGCAATCATAAAGTACTTAATTTTTAAACATCTTTAGATTAAAAAAAGGTTTTGGATCATCTTTTATTCCAATACATTTTATCGTATGTTTTTTAATTAAGGAATTCTGACTAAGCTAATGAAATTAACAGCTGAGCTAATGAAACCAAAATTAGAATTTATTTTGGAAAATTTTTACTAAATTCAAAAGCAGAATTGAATGGTTTATTTTAAAACTAAAATCAGCATACAAATAATTTGTGTGTTATGTATGTGTATGGAAACACATCCAGTTTGTTTTATTTCACTGGAATGACCATGATCAATTTCTCTTTTTACTATATATGGAGTTTTAATTTATGCTTTTATCTTAAGAAGTATTTTTTATGTAAATACTTTATCTTCACTAGCAGTATTTTTCTTATAATTCTGAAGAATTAAGAAATAGTTTACATTTTTTATGAATGCCAGTAAATGTTCCATGTATTTGAATACAAATACTGAAATACCAGTATTTAAATCAATTTGGGATATCTCAACTTTACTATAAATTGAAATTGAACTTATTAATTTGAAAAAAATAATAATTACAAAAAGTCAGGTAATTTAATGTGGTTATTTATTGTTATGACTTAGGTTAAATTAAAACTTGATTTTTTTTAAGTCATTAGAGGTACGACTTCAGTATGATATTGAAGATATTATTACCCCAGAACCAGAAACAAGCCCTCCGTTTCCAGACCTGTCATCCCAGCTTCCTTCAAGGAGTCTTTCTGGAAGTACTAACACTGTGGCTAGTGAAGGAGGAACAAAGGACAGTATCCCATGCCTCAAGTAAGAGTTTCTACCAAATTTTAAAACAATTTTACATATTAATCATATACTTTGAAACAGTACAAAATAAAATTTTTCTTCTCTTTTATTAAGTTGTTGTCATTGATCTACACTCTACCAAGGAGTGCTATGGTCTTTTATTTGAATATCTATGAAGAGGACACAATATGTTCATCCTTTATCATGAAGGCATTTATTTTCATCCCTGAAGGGTCATAAAGAAAACATGGCTTTAATAGAATGGGAATACATATGGCAAGGAAGAAACTTGGACACTTGTTTGGTATCTCCCAATTCAAAAAGTCTTTTTAGGGAATTTCTTCAATTTTCTTGGAATAAAAAAAATAAAAAACAAACAAACAAAATACTACAAGAATACTACTAGAAGAATACTACTACAAGAATACTATGTTAGAAAAAGGATTTCTCTCATGATTGGTAGGATATTGCTAAAATAATACTTCTTTTTTCTTTTTAACTGATAATATTAAGAAGGTGAAATTTAAACAAAAACTAGATGAGGGATTTACCTGAAATATATCTGGTAGAAGAGTATTCCAGGCAGAAGGAACAGCTAGAACAAAGGCTTTAAAGTGCCTTGCATATAAGAAGGTCAGTGTAGTTAGTAAAAGAGGAACAAGGCCGAGGGGGTGGGGGGAGATAGCAGGAGATGAAGTCAGATAAGTAATAGAGAGCCAAGTATAGGCCATTGCAAGTCCATGGCTTTTATTCCTAATTAAATAGGGACTTGTTACAGAGTTTTGAATAGAAAAGAGACATATCAGTTTTAAATTTTATTTTTTAAATTATTTTTTTACATACTATTTTATTTTTAATTTAAATTTTAGTTACTTAACATCCAGTGCAAGATTGGTTTCAGGAGTAGAATTCAGTGATTCATCACTTACATTCAACATCCAGTGCTTAAATTTTAAATTGATCACTTTGGTGGCTTTGTTGAAAATGGATCTTGGGATGGAAGGGAAAAGTAGAAGCCAGGGTACCAGGGAGGAGGCTATTGAACCTAAGCAGATGATGTTATGGGCTGACAGATTCAGCAAATAAAAATACAGAATACCCATTTAAATTTGAATTTCAAATAAACAATAAACACTTTTTAGTATCAGTATATCCCAGATACTGCATGGGACATACAGTAAACAAAACAAAAAGCCTATTTATTGTTTATTTGAAATTCAAATTTAAATGGATGTCTTGTATTTTTATTTGTCAACTATAACTAGGATGGTAGCAATAGAGAATTAAAAAGTGATCAGGTTCTGGATATATTTTGAAGGTAGCACCCACAGGATTTGATGACTGATTAGATGTGAAATACAAGAGAAGGATATTAGTATGATTTTTTTTAACTGAATAACTGGAAAGATACAAGTTGCTATAAACTAGAATAGATAAAAGGTTGCAGGTCAAGCAAATTTAGAGGGAATGAGCAGGAAGTCAGGTTTTGGACATATTGAACTATTAAGTTGGTTGGTAGATTAAGTCATTCCTATTGTTACACATTATAACTTAATATATGTAACAAATATTATGTAAGAAAGTAAATAATAAAAATAATTTAAAATACCATCTTCAAAAATTAAAAAAAGGAAGGGATGAACACCATTTGAAGTTGTGGACTTGACTGATTAAGAGCCTACTTAAAGAAAAAACTAAGCAATTGTAAGTAATTGGTATATTTTGAGAAAGCTAGAAGACACTGTCCACCTGTGTACTTCCCTCAATGTGTGGTATTTTATATTACTGTAGAAAGATGCTATGTAAATTCTGAGGATACGCATGAGCATACTTATTTAAACTGTATGTGATAGAACTACTTTTTTCTCTTTTTTTAGTGTTAAGACAAGACCAGTGCGGATGCCTCCCGGGTATCAAGCAGAACTTGTTATTCAGTTGGTGTGGGTGGATGGTGAGCCTCCCCAACAGATTACTAGTCTTGCTGTAAGCTCAGCATATGGAATGTAAGTAGCTAAGCATTCTAATTTGTGTTACTTAATATGTTTGATATAGTTAGATGTTTCTTTTAAAATACTTAAGCTCTAAAAATGGAAAGAAGCCCTTAACTAGATTTTTACTTGATTGAAAATGGTATAAGAAAAATAATAACTTACATAAAAACTATGATAATTTGTTCCTGCTGGAAGTCAAACTTGTGATAGTATTTCCACTTTTAATGTTAGGAGGTTGTTAGGATGTTATTACATGTTTCTTTTTGTTTTTCTATTTTCTATCCTTTTTCTCCTGGTGTTTCAATTTGGATGCTTTCTTCTGACTTGTCTTTTAGAATTCTTCAATTGTTTCTAATTTTACAGTAGATCCACCCATGGAGTTCAATTTTAGTTATTTTGTTTTTTTCAGTTATATACCTTTCATCTGGTTCTGTTTAAAACTTCTTGTTATCTTCCTAAATTATCACTCTTGTCCTTCATTTCCTTGAAAATATTGAATATAGTTCCCTCAATATGTGTTTGATAACTCCATATCTCTATCTAGTTTATTTGTCTTGGATTTTGGTCATATTATCTTCATGTAACCTAGATTTGCTTTTTGGTTTTCTTTCTAATGTTTTTATAGAACATTAAATGAATTTATATACCATCATATATATTTTTAAATAAACATTATAGAGATAATTTCAGGTTCTAAATGATATGATTATCCTCTAAAAAGTATTCACATTCCCTCTAATAACCTACACTAAGAGGCAATAGAAGACTTAGAACAACATAATCCAATCAGGCATTCTTTGAAAGTTGGACTGTATTCCCCTTAAAAGCTAATATAATTCTAATTGTTCTTTATTTCTAGATTGTAGCCCTCTATAGAAGTTGTGCCAAATTATACTCCCTCATCAATATTTAAGAGTACCTGACCTTCCACTACCTTCCTAACAATAGTGTAACCAAACTTTTTAATCCTTGTTATTTTGTTAATAGGAAGCATGTAATTGTGTTAGTAGACTTTTCTCATATCTTAAGTGAAATGAAACATGTTTTCCTGTACTATGACATTTCTGTTTATATTCTGTTGATTTTTCTACAGAGTTGTTGGTATTTTCTTATAGATTTGTGAAAAGTAAAAAGTAGTGAGGTTAGCCTTCTATCAAATGTAATTTGCTAGTATTTTCCGTGTTTTTGTTTACTTTATGAAATTGTTTAGGATTTTTTTCCATGCATAAATTTAAAAGAATTGTTAAGGTAATTCTATTTTTTCTTTTATGGCTCTGGATTTTGTGTCATATTAGAAAAACTTCCCTCGCTTGAAGATTAAAAATTATTACATTCTCTTTTAATATATTTCTTTAATATATTTAAGTATTTATCTAGCATTTATTTAGGTATAAGGTATGAAATAGGGATTAAACTCTATTTCTTTCCTGATGACTAAGAGATGTACCAATACCACTTCCTCTTTTCTACAAATTTGGAATCAATCATCTTTTATCAAATAATACATTTTAAAAAAATATATCGTTCTACTTCTATTCTTCCCAGTCTGCCCCTCAGCTATATCTGATGAGCTCCAAGAGAACTTTTTGAAGGCATCTGAAAGGAAGACTACCTAAAAGAAAAAGAAAAATCTTATCTTGTGTTCCTGGAGTTTTTGTAATGAGGAGGTTCTATGTGAACATACATAAGGAGAACTTTTTCATGAGTGAAAAATTATTTGGTAGATAAATTGGCAGGAAGTCCCTTGAATGAAGGCAGTGTATGATAGTTCATAATCCCATTATTTGATATGATAAGAATGTATGTTTGTCTTCTAGCCCAAGTAGTTATGGCAGATGGCTGAGTTCAAGCCATTTTCAGGGTTCTATACTCGAGATTGATCTATAAAGGTAAGGAATGCCAAAATTAGGAGGATGTGAAGGTATATCACCAAGTTCAGGAGCTTAAGGTTGTTAGAATAAGTCAAAGAGCATATTTTCCATTTAAAGTAACTGTGGGGGTGACAGTCACTATAGAGCCTCTGAAGAACTGACATTTGTAAGAGAAAGGTTGGACACCTTGCTTATAGACAGTTTCAACTGCCAAAAATTTGGGCTCAAGTGGCTACTTCTGTAAATCCCAGCAAAATTTTAAGAAATAAGTAATACCAGTATTATACAAAAACTTCCTGAGAAACTTGAGAAAGAAAAAATTGTATTCGTCTCTTCAGGGACAGTGTAACTTGATGCCAAAACTTGAAAAGACCATTATAAAAAGTGGAACATGAACATAGGTGCAAAAATCCCAGCCAAGATATAAATAAATCTGTCAATAAAATAATCACATATTAGAAACATGTTTGGTTTATACCAAGAATGCAAGGTTTGTTTAACATTTGAAATGAATGCATGTAATTCACATTAACAGGATAAAATAGAAGACTATAACAGTAAGCCATGGAATGCAAAAAGAAAATACATTTGGTAAAATTTATCTTCTCTTCATGATTTAAAAAGAAACCATGAACTAACCAAGAAGGAAATTTCATTAATCTGATACATGGTGGTAAATATCACTCATATTTTACAGTAAAATGTTGAAAGCTTTACATCTGAGATGAAAACAAGACAAGGATGACTGCTTTCACTACCTCTTTTCACATTGTACTGGATGTCCTAGTCAGAGCAATACAGAAAGGAAAATAAGTCAAAGGTTTATAGATTAGAAAAGAAGGAAGTGGAAAGAAATTATTATGTATGTATAACTTTTAAATACTTTGCAGATAAATTATTAGATTGCGAAACTGCTAGAGGCAAAGTCGATGTAAAAATAAATTACATTTCCAGGGGTGCCTTGGTGCCTCACTTGGTTAAGCCTCCAAGTCTTGATTTTGGCTCAGGTCATAATCTCACAGTTATGAGACTGAGCCCTACCCCAGATGGGGCTCCACACTGGGCATGGGAGCCTGTTTAATATTCTCTCCCTCTCTCTTTCTGCTCTTCTTCCACTCACACGTGCTCTTTCTCTCTCTCTCTCTCAAAAGAAATAAATACATAAATAAATAACATTTCCATATGTTGAAAAAATAGAAACTAAAATTGTATAAAGACACCACTTACAATAAGATAAAAATAATAAAGTATCTAGGAAAACATTTAATAAAAGATGATTAATACCTCTACAAAGAAAACTATAAAAAGAGAAATTAACAAACCTAAATCATAAAGTGGAAAATTCAATAATAGTGTATAGATGTCAGGTTTTCACAAAATAATCTATTGATTTACCACAGTACCAATATAAGTTTTAGCATATTTTTCCCCAGAAAGTTTAAAACTAGTTCTAAAATGTATAGAGAAATGCAAAGGACCACAGTTAACTAAGACAATACTAAAGAGAAATACATTTAGAAGACTTGTTCTATGGGAAAGCAAGACTTATTAAATAAAGTTATATTAGTCATGACAGTGTTTCTACTGGCACAGGAGAAATAGACAAATAGACCAACTCACAGAAGAATGCAGAAAGAGGTCCAGGCATATATAACCAAATTGGTTCTGCAGAGCAATTGCGTAAATGACAGATTTTCCCCCAATAGATACTACAGTCAATTAAAAAATTATATAGAAAAAAATGAAATCTGACTGTTCTTCCCCACTATATACAAAGATTCTAGAAGGTATTATTGGAAAATATCTTCATTAAACTTGTGTTAAGAAAATATTTCTTCAACGGGGTGCATGGCTTGCTTAGTCAGTTAAACATCTGACTTCGGATGAGGTCATGATCTCTTAGTTCGTAAGTTTGAGCCTGCTTTGGACTCTGTGTTGACAGGTCAAAGCCTGGAGTCTGCTTTGACTCCCTCTCTCTCTCTGCCCCTCCCCTGCTCACACTCTCTCTCTGTCTCTTTCTCTCTCAAAAATCATACATACATTAAAAATTTTTTCTTCAACAATATTAAAAAATTATTAACCATAAAGGAAAACATTAAGAACTTCTTGGAAAAAAAGGCAACATTAAGATAGTGAAATGGTAGGACAAGAAAGAGATATTTAATTGTCTCTGACACTGAACTCATTCATATGCAGAGTGTAAAAAGAGTCTCATGAATTATCAGTAAGAAAAAGACAAATAATAGAAAAAAATGTGCAGGTAATTTGATCAAATATGTCACAAAGGAATATATATAAATGATGTATATTTTCACATACATATAGAAAGTACACAACACTGTTAGTAATGTTGGTAATATGTACAAAGATATTGGTAGTAGGAACTCTCATACATTGCTGCAAAGAGTGTAAACTGTGGAATCTACTTTATAAAATTGTTAGCATTATGTACTCGATTTTAGCATACTTATGTTTGCCAGCCCTATAATCCAAAAGTTTCATTTCTACGTATATACCCAATGAAAGGCAAGCACATGTACATCAAAAAGAGTAGCCATCATTTGCAATCACAGTATTATATTTATAATAGTCCCAAACCACAATCAGATGTCCATCAGAGTAGATCAAATAAATTGTAACATATTAATCCATTTGAATTCTACAACAGCAATTAAAATGAAAAACTGCCTTTACATCTAACAATACATAAGAAAAAAGTCGAACATCTATCAAAAACAAGCAAAACTGCTTTTTGGTATAGGAAGTCAGATTTTGGAAAAGGAAAAACTAGCAATAATTGTCAGGAGCATCAATCAGCTTCTTGTAACATACTATTTCCTAACATAGTGGTGGTTATGTGGGATTGTTCACTTTTTGATAATTCATTGAAGTGTACAATTATATACACTTTTATTAATTTTATACATGAGTAAAAGTAAAATATAAAGAGTTTTGAAAATAATTGAGTAATTTAATTTCTGGAAATTTATCCCATAAATATACTCCATATTTTAGTGCAAAGTAACTTATGAAGGATATTCATTGTTGTGTTGTTAATAGCAAAAGACTGGAAGCAATCTAATTGTCCATTAACAAAATTCTACGTGAATAAATCAGTTTACAAACAAATATTGGGAGTCATTTAAAAAAATTTACATCCTATGAATTTATATAGAATTAGCAGAATATCTAATAAAGTTATAAAAATCAAGGTGCAGGATACTATTTATATACTATGCAGCATTGTCTTTCTATAATATGCTATAAATATCCAGAATACTGTTTTTAAGTTCCTACAAATTGATAAAAAAAAATAACCCAATTAAAAGTAAGCAAACTATATAAACAGGCAGTTCACAGAAGAAGAAATACAAATGGCCAATAAACATGAAAAGATTTATAACTTCACTAGTAACAAGTAAAAAAAAAATTGAAACAGAAGAGCAATTTTTACCCATTATATGAGAAAATTTTTAAAGATTGCTAATATCTTTGTTAAGAATATGAGGAAATGGATTCTCTTTTATATACTTTATTTTTTAAAATAAAGCTAAGCAGGGGTACCTGGGTGGTTCAGTTGGTAAAGCTTCAAACTCAGTTTCTGCTCAGGTCATGATCTCATGGTTCTTGGGTTTGAGCCCTGCATTAAGCTTCACACTAACAGTGCACAGCCAGCTTGGGATTCTCTCTCTCACTCTTGCTTTCTGTCCCTCTGATACTTGTGCTCTCTCTCTCAAATAAATAAATAAACTTTAAAAATAAATAAAATAAAACTAAGCATATCTTTTGACTCTGAATTTGACTCTTAGAGAAATATTTACAATTTCTGAAGACTCTCACTTATGCAGTTTGTAGAAGGATATTCCTTACATCGTTCCATATAGTAACAAAATATCTGGAACCTATATAAATCTCCATTAATAGGAAGATGCTCTTTTAAAAAACATGTTACTTTTGTACCTTAGAATACAATGCAACAAGTTAAAGAACACAATGAAATATGTTTCAGACATGTTTTAGTGAAAATAAGACAGTTATAAGTATAAGCTTGTTAAAACATAGAAAAAGGGCAAGAAGGATATAAAACCTGTTAATTGAAGTCATTTTTGGAAAGGAGATTGGCATACAGTGGGCCAAGTAAGGGGGCTTTCATCTTATTGTTTGAAGTTTTTTTCTTAAATAAATGTTTATTCATTTTAGAAAGAGAGTGTGTGTGAACCACGGAGGGACCCAGAGAGAGGGGGATGGAGGATCTGAAGTGGGCTCTGCAATGACAGCAGTGAACCCAATGGGGGCTTGAACTCATGAACCATGAGATCATGACCTCAACTGAAGTTGGACACTCAACTGACTGAGCCATCCAGGTCCCCTTGTTTGAATTTTTTAAAGTAAAAATACTTGAATTTTTAAAACTGAAAAAAAAAAAACCTTAAAAAAAAAAAAGGAAAGTATGCTTTGTGCCTCTGAAATGTACTTTCCTTAGGGACTTGGGGTTGTGAGTTGGTGAGAATCATCAGACACCAGAAATGGTTAGAAAATCTTGGACCTAGGGTATGTGACCAATGACTTGAAAGTCATCTGAAAGTGTAAATATAGAAACTAATAGAGTGCAGAAAGGTAACTGAGAACAAAATGTTTGGAGGAAAAATAGGGTGAGAAATCAGTCATTGAGAAATCTAATAAGAAGATTAAATGTGATAATTTTACTTTTATTCTAAAGACATAAAGAATTATGTTGAGTCAGCTCTTCTATTATTATCAGCTCTTCTTCCTCCCATAATTTCCAGAGGATACAGAACCATAACATTTTGATGGCTTAGTAGAAGCTCTGTTTTTCAGTTAGAGATAATCTAGTACAGGGTTAAAGAGCATGAATGCTAGAGTCAGATTCTTTGGGATTCCAGTCTTAATTCTGCTATCTGGCTGTTGAATCTTAGAAAAGTTACTTACAGTTTCTGTGCTCAATTTCCATATCTGTCAAACAAGGATAAAATGTTGAGAGGATTAAATGTATTAACACACATAAAATGTAACTTTTAAGAGTGCCTGGTTGGCTCAGTTGGTAGAGTATGCAACTCTTGATCATGGAGCTGTGAGTTCAAGCTCCATGTCGCATGTAGAGCTTACTTAAAAATAAAAATAAAAGCAAAAATGAAATAAAATTTAACTTTTAGGTTCAGGGCATGACACACATGACACATTCAAAAAGAACAATTGTGGAGCTATTAATTAATGGATTATTTATGTAGGGTATAGAGAAATGTGAAATAGTGTAGTATCCCAGGGCTATAAAGGATAGTGATTTATTACCACCCACAAAATAATAACTTGAAGACATATTTACTTGAATACAAAGTAAACCAATAATAGAGTGATTTTATCTAAAAAATACAAAAATAGTTTATAGATAAGGAGAGAATCAAGATGACAGAGTAGTAAGATTCTGAGTTTAAGTTATCAGTGGACACACCAAAATTACTATATGTAGGGCAACTCTCAGAATGACCCAAAGACTAAAAGAAGAGCTCTTACACAACTAAGGATATGAAGGCAAAGCCACCTTGAAACAGGTAGGAGTGGAAGAGATGCTATATATAATATCTGGATTTGCACATCATTAGAGTTTAACTCTGAGAGAGCCACAGGGCTATAGGAAAGTAAGACTCAACTCATAAAGAGCCTGGTACACAAATACAAACTCATTTGCACCAAGACCCAACAGAGAGGCAACAGTTTAAAAGGACTCTGGGCCATACTTGAAGGAGAATTATTGACTAATTTTAGGGCATATTCTGGAAGGACAGGATCTGTAGCAACTTTCTCCAGGAATATATGCATATGTGGGCACCACTTTTCATATTCCTTTATCAAGCTAGCCTGGTGCTAGCAGGCACCATTTCTAATATTCTCCATCTACCTGGTTAGCATTATTCATCCAACCCTGGTGTTCCCCTGTGGGTCCATTCTACCCAATCCACCTGCCCCAACAGACTCCAAAGTGGCTCCTGCCCCAGGAGGGAGGAGGGCATCCACCAATGTAGCTGCTATGGTCATGCCCAAACCTTGAAGCTAACCAAAGGGGCTATAGCATGGACCCCCAACAACACACTGACAGAAGCTGTAGCCAGGCCTCTTAGCCAGCTGTGCAAGGGCCATGCAATCTACCAGTGTACCTGTAGCAGTTGCAGCCCAGCCACAATAGAAGTAATACAGAACCCATATAGGGGACACACTGGAGCACCTGGTTCTAGTGAACAGTGAGGATTGCACTACTGGGCCACACAGGAAATCTTCTACTTAAGGCCTTTCCTTCACAACTGGGAGATATAGCTGATCTACCTAATATGTAGAAACAAACAAAGTGAAGAGATTGAGGGTTATGTTCCAAATGAAAGAACTGATAAACCTCAGAGAAAGAACTAAAGGAAACTAAGATAAGGAAACTCTGATAAAGAGTTCAGAATTTCAGTCAGTAAGATGTTCACCAAACTTGGGAGAAGAATAGCTGAACACAGTGAGAACTTCAACAGAAAGATAAAAATATTAAAAAGAGCCATTCAGAGCTGAAGCATACAATAATTGAAATGAAAAATACTTGAGGGAATCAACAACAGATAAGATGATGCAGAAGTACAAGTTAGTAATATAGAAGACAGGATATTGGAAATCACTTAGCTGAACATCAAAAAGGAAAAAGTTTTAAGTGAACAATAGTTTAAGGGACCTCTGACTCGTGATTTTGCCTCAGGCTGTGATCTCACAGATTGTGGGCTCTGAGCTGTCAGGCTCTGTGCTGACAGCATGGAGCCTGCTTGGGATTCTCTCTGCCTCTCCCATGCTCATATTCTCTCTCTCTCTCTCTCTCTCTCAAAATAAACAAACATTTTTTTAAATAAAGGCAAAAGTACATAAAAAATTTAATTCATGAAATAATTGCTGAAAACTTCCCTAACCTGAGGAAGGAAACAGGCCTTCATATACAGGAATATGAGACAACGCCAAACAACATGAACCCAAAAAGGTCCACATTAAGAAACACAATAATTAAAATCTCAAAATTAAAGACAGAGAATTTTAAAATCAGCAAGAGAAAAGTCACTGGTTATGTACAAAGGAACCTTAATAAGACTATCAGGTAATTTTTTAGCAGAAACTTTGCAGGCCAGAAGACAGTGGCATGTTACATTCAATGAGCTGAAAGCAAAAAAAAACATACCGCCAAGAATACTGTATCGAGCAAAGTTATCATTAAGAATTGAAGGAGAAATATATAAAATTTCCCAGACAAAAGTTAAAGGAGTTCACCACCACTGAACTGGCCATATAAGAAATGTTAAAGTGACTTCTTTAAGCAGACAAAAAAAGGCCATAACTAGAAGTAAAAAAAAAAAAAAAATTATGAAAAAAAACCACAGGTAAAAGCAAACATACACAAAGGGTAGTGGATCAACCATTTATGAAGCTAGTATAAAGGTTAAAAGACAAAGTAATGAAATCAACTATATCTGTAATTAGTTAAGGCATACATAAATAAAAAATATAAAATATGACATATACATAAAATGTGGAGGGGCAGAATGAAAATGTAGTTGTCAAACATGTTTGCACTTAGGCAATCATCAACTTAATACAGACTGCTATTTACTTGGGATGTTTGCACTTAGGCAATCATCAACTTAATACAGGCTGCTATTTACTTGGGATGTTATATATTAACCTCATGGTAGACACAAAGCAAAAACCTATAATAGAAACACAAAAAATAAAATAATCCAAACATAATGCAGTCATCATTCAGAGGGGAAGACAGCAAGAAAATAAGAAAGAAACAGAGATGAACTATAAAAGCCAATAACAAAATGGCAATAAGTACATACCTAGCAATAATTACGTTAAATATAAGTGGACTAAATTCTTCAATCAAAAAACATATGGTGACTGAATGGATATGAAAACAAAACCCATCTATATGGTGCCTATTAGAGACTCACTTCAGACCTAAAAATATACATAGGCTGAAAGTGAAGGGATGGAAGAAGATATTCCATGCAAATTGAAGTAAAACTACTGGTGTCACAATATTTATATCAGAAATGGACTTTAAAACAAAGATTGTAATAAAAGAGAAGGGCATTACATAATTTTAAAAGGCTCAATCCCAACAAGAGGACATAATAATTATAAACATCTATGCACCCAACATAAGAGCACCTAAATATATAAAGCAAAGTATTAATATAAGTAAAGAGAGAAATTGACAGTAATAAAAAATAATAGGGAACTTTACTACCCATTCATATTAATAGATAAATCATTCAAACAAAAAATCTAAAGCAAACAGTGGCTTTGAATGACACATTAGACCAGATGGACCTAACATACTGTACAGAACATACCAACTAAAACCAGCAGAATACACATTCATTACAAGTACACATAAAACATGTCGAACATAGATCACATGTTAAACCATAAAAAAGTCTCATTAAACTTAAGAATATTGAAATCATACTGAACTTCTTTTCTGACCACAATGGTACGAAACCAAAATCAATTACAAAAAAGTAGAGGAAACAAAAACAAAAAAGTAGAGGCTAAAAAACCTGCTACTATACAAGTAGGACAAGAAAGAAACCAAAGAGGACATTAAAAAATGGAGACAAATGAAAATGGAAACACAATAGTTAAATATCTTTGGGATGCAGCAAAAGCAGCTCTAAAAGTAACATCTATAGCAATACAAGAAACAAGAAAAATCTCAAATATACAATGTAACTCTTCACCTAAGGGAACTAGGAAAAGAAGAATAAACAAAACCCAAAGTTGGTAGAAGGAAGGAAATAGTAAAGATCACAGCAGAAATAAATGGGGAAGGAAGGAAGGAACCAGGAGTTGATTCTTTGAAAAGATAAACAAAATTAATAAACGCTTAGGAAAACTCCTCGTAAAAAAAGAGAGGACTCAAATGAAATCAGAAATGAAAGAGAAGTAATAATTCACACTACAGAAGTACAAGGATTTTAAGACACTACTGCAAAAAAAAGTATGCCAGTAAATGAACAACATAGAAGAAATGGATAAATTCCTAGAAATATACAATTTGAAGTGTAAATGTGAAAAAAATAGAAAATATGAATGGACCAGATACTAGTAATGCAATTAAATCAGTAGCCAACATAAGTCTAGACCAGATGGTTTCACAGGTGCATTCTACCAAACATTTAAAGAAGAGTTAATACCCATTTTTCCTCAAACTATTACAAAAAATAGAAGAGGAAGAAAAATTTCCAAACTCGTTCTCTAAGGGCAACGTTATCCTGATACCAAAACCAGAAAAAAACACTACCCATAAAGAAATCTACAAGCCAATATACCTGCTAAACATTGATGCAAAACTCCTCAACAAAATAATAGCCAATAAATTTCAACAATACACTAAAAGGATCATTCACCACAATCAAGTGAGATTTATTCCTGTGGTGCAAAGATGGTTCATTATTTGCAAATCAATCAACTTGATATACCACATTAACAAAATGAAGAATAAAAACCATATGACTATCTCAATAGATGTAGAAAAAACATTTGACGAAATAGGACATGCATTTATGATAAAAACTCTCAACAAAGTGAGTTTAGAGAGAATATACCTCAACATAATAAAAGCCATATGTGAAAACACACAGCCAAAATTATATTAACAGTCAAACACTGAGAGCTTTTCCTCTAAGATTTGGAACAAGACAAGGATGTCCACTCTCACTACATTTATTCAACATAGTACTGGAAGTCCTAGCTGCAGCAATCAGACAAGAAAAAGAAAAAAGACATTCAAATTGGGAAGAAGTAAAACTTTCACTGTTTAGAGATGATATGCTATTGTATGTAGAAAACCCAAGGGGTGCCTGGATGACTCAGCTGGTTAAGCATTTAACTCTTGATTTTGGCTCAGGTCATGATCTTATGGTCATGAGACCAAGCTCCACCTGGGGCTCTGCTGGGCATGGATCCTGCTTAGAATTCTCACTTTCCCTCTCCTTTTTCCCCTCCTCCACTCATGCTCTCTCATTCTCAGAAAACAAAAACCCTAAAAACTCATTAAAAACAACTAGAGTAGGGGCGCCTGGGTGGCTCAGTCGGTTGAGCCTCCGACTTCAGCTCAGGTCATGATCTCATGGTTTGTGGGTTTGAGCCCCGCTTTGGGCTCTGTTCTGACAGCTAGCTCAGAGCCTGGAGCCTACTTCAGATTCTGTATCTCCCTCTGTCTCTCTCTGACCCTCTCCAGCTCATGCTGCCTCTCTCTCTCTCTCTCTCTGAAATAAATTTAAAAAATTAAAAAAATTAAAAAAAAATAAACTTGAGTAGGGACACCTGGGTGAGCTCAGTAAGTTGAGCGGCTGACTTCGGCTCAGGTCATGATCTCATGGTATGTGGGTTTGAGCCCTGCGTAGGACTCTGTGCTCAGAGTCTGGAGCGTGTTTCAGATTCTGTGTCTCCCTGTCTCTCTGACCTTCCCCTGCTCACGCTGTCTCTCTCTCTCAGAAATAAATAAAAAACATTAATAAAAAATTTTTTAAATGACTAGAGTAGATAAATGAATTAAGTTGTAAGAAACTAAATTAATACACAGAAATTTGTTGCAGTTCTGTATACTAATAGCAAAGTAGCAGAAAGAGAAATTAAGAAAACAATCCCATTTGCAACTGCATGAAAAAGAATAAAATACCAGAGAATACAAAGAATAATTTAACCAAGGAGGTAAAACATTTGTATTCTGAGAACAATAAGACACTGATAAAAGAAATTGAAGTGGATTTGACTTGAAGTGGAATTGACTCATGGGTTAGAAGTGTTAATATCATTAAAATGTCCATACTACCCAAAGTAATCTACATATTCAATGTAATGCCTATCAAAACACCAGGAATTCGAACATGTCCTCGTAAAATTTGTATGTAAGCACAAGAGACCCCCAATAGTCAAAGAAGTCTTAAAAAAGAAGAACAAAGCTTCAAAGTATCACAGTTCTAGTTTTCAAGATATAATATAAAAGCTATAATAGTCAAAACAATATGGTACATGTAATAGAAATAGACACATTGACCAACAGAAGAGGATAGAGAGCCCAAAAATAAACCCATACTTATATGGTCAACTAATCTGTAATAAAGGAGGCAAGAATACACAGTGAGGAAAAGAAAATTTCTCCAAAAAATGTTATTAGGAAAATTGGATGGCTAAATGGGAAAGAATAAAATTGAATGACTTTCCTACACCATACACAAAAATAAACTTAAATGGATTAAAGACCTCAATGTGAGACCTGAAACTATAAAATTCCTAGATGAAAACAAAGGCAGTGATTTCTTTGTTATCAACCTTAGCAACATTTTTCTGGATAAGTCTTCTCATGAAAGGGAAGCAAAAACAAAAATAAACTATTGGGATTGCACCAAAGTAAAAAACTTTTGCAAATGAAAGGAAGCCATCAACAAAACTGAAAGACAACTTACTGAATGGGAAAAGATATTTCCAAATGATGTATCTGATAAGAGGTTAATTTCCAAAGCACATAAAGAACTTACATAACTCAATAGGAACGAATCCAATTTAAAAATGGGCAGAGGACCTGAAAAGATGTTTTTCCAAAGATGGCCAACAAACACATAATTAGATGTTCAATAGCACTAATCATCAGTGAAATGCAAATCAAAACCACAATGAGATATTGCTTCACTCCTGTCAGAATGTCGTACCAAAAAGCCAAGAAATAACAAGTGTTGGCGAGGATGTGCAGAAAAGGGAGCCCTTGTGCACTGTTGCTGTTAATGCAATTTGGTGTGGCTACTGTGGAAAACAGCATGTAGGTTCCTCAAATAATTAAAATTAGAAACACCATATGATCCTGTAATTACACTGCTGAATATTTATCTAAAGGTAATGAAAATAAAAATACTATTTCAAAAATATATATGCACCTCTAAGGTTATTGCAGCATCATTTAAAATAGCCAAGATATGGAAGCACTCTAAAGTGTCCATCATTAGATGAATGGATAAAGAAGATGTGACACACATCATACACACATACACAATGGAATGTTACTCAGCCATGAAAAAGAATGAGGTCTTGCTCTTTGGGGCAACATGGATGGAACTAGAGGGTGAAATAAGTTTGAGAAAGACAAATACCAAATGATTTCACTTATGTGTAGAATCTAGAAAACAAATTGAATGAACAAACAAAAAAACAAACAATTATAAATACAATGACAAAAACTGGTAATTGCCAGAGGAAAGGGTGTTGATAGGTGGAGCAAAATAGGTGAATGGGATTAATGGGTGCAAACTTCCAGTTATAAAATAAATAAATCACCGGGAGGAAAAGTACAGCATAGGGAATGCAGTCAATAATATTGTAATGATTTTGTATATTGACAGATAATAACTACACATATCATGGTATGCACTGTGTAATGTATAGTATTGTTAAATCACTATGGTGTACACTTGAAACTAATATGACATTGTATGTCAACTGTACTTCAGTTAAACAATAATCCATTTTATTCAGGTATTATCTATAATAATTGTTTAAACAGAATTATTAATATTAAAATAATAATTTCTTTGCACAAGAAAGTTAATATGGGACAGTTAAGAAATTAAATTAGACTTTTAACTTAGGTTTTAGGTTTTAAGATATGCATAACCTACAACAGAACTGTGCAATAAGTCTTTCTGCAGTGATAGAAATGTATTATAATCTGCGCAGTCCAATATATTACTGCTAATCACAACGAACACCTAAAATGAAGCTAGCATAACTAGGAACTGAACTTTTAGCTCTATTTAAGTATAATTAATTTAAATTTTCCTTTAAAATTTAAAAAATTTCAATAAAAAAACATAGTCTTATCATTATTTTTACATGGTGGTATATCAGGTGGAAAAAAAACAAAGCTATTTTTAAGACAGAATTATTAAATCAATAATTTCCTAAAATGTATTTGTATTTGACTACAAAGGTTATCCGAGCTTTTTATCCTAAGCTTATAGCAGTAACAAAACTTACAAGGCATTTAGAAGCAAAATTTTGTTTTTTTTTCCCCCAAAGCCATTGAACAAACTCATATTTAAACCTATTTTTCTGAGTTGCTACTTTTACAAAGCAATTTCTTAAAGCATCGCCATATTTAAAGATATGAAAAAGAAATATGTTTTTTAAATATTTTATTTTTTTATATTTCTATATATCCATAAATTAACATTGTTTATAAATGCCTAATTTATAAAACAGGACGCCTGTAGGATTTTCAGGGACTTTGTAATGTGGACTTTTATTAATTTCTATCTACAAATATATTTTGTACTTCTAAAATAGAAAAGCTAATTAACTCTTAGACAATTTAGGAGCTAATTTTGATATAAAGCAGATTTAAGATAGATGTTGAGCAATTAAAGAAACAAAGATGAGATTAATAAAAATTATTTTTATTATAAATTCTAAGTCTTGAAAATATGTTCTTGTTGATTGATATTTTCTTTTGAATTTCCTTACCAACAAGATATTGGAAGAAAAAAATCTCACCTTTTCTTCCCACAATGAAATCATTTTCTCTTTCAGGTAGGTTAACTAAAATATCCAAGATTTAAAATTTTTTTCTCTATTGTTCTCTTTCTCTCCAGAACATTCTTAGGGACCAGAAACTATAACTCTGTGTAATTCTCTCAGACTGTCTTTTTGGTAGTAATTTAATTAACTAAATATTTATTAGTATTACAAATGTTTTATTGAAGTATGAATATAAAATAAAAATCACCAATTTTAAGCATGAAATATGAGTTTTGACAAACATGCAAGACAATTATAAGTCATGTAACCACCAACAAACTAATTATGTAAAAAGGTATCAATCACCTCAAAAGATTCCTTCATGCTTCCTTCATTCAATTTTTACCTCTTCCTCCAGCCCTTACAATGACTGCATTTACTCTAATTTTATATAGAGTCATAAACCATAAAAATAGTTTTGTGTTTGTTTTCATTCACTTAGCATAATCCTTTTATGTTTCATCCATATTGTGTATGTATCTGTGGCTTGTTCCTTTCGTTGGTACATTATCCATTACGTGGATATACAAAAATGTATTTATACATTCACCACTTGATGGAAATTTCAGTTGTCTCCAGTTTGGGGCTTTCATGAATAAATTTGCTATTAATGTGTAATATTTGTGTAACATTTGTTTACTTTTTCTTGGGTAAGAAAGAATAGAATGACTGGGTCATATGGTGAATTTAGTTGACCCTTGAATGACACAAGTTTGAACTACATGGGTCCACTCATACATGGATTTTTTTCAATACAATTATGTAAATATATTTTCTCTTATGATTTTCTTAGTAACATCTTTTTCTTTAGATTATTTTATTGTAAGAATATAATATATAAGACATATACAATATATATGTTCATTGACTGTGTTACCAGTAAGGCTTCCAGTCAACTGTAGGCTATTAATAGTTAAGTTTGGGGGAAGTTAAAAGTTATACATGGATTTTGACTGTGTGAGGGTAGGCACCTTTAAGCCCTGTGTTGTTGAAGGTTAACTACGTATGTTTATAAGATAAACTATTTTTTAAAGAAGTTGTATTATTTGTATTTCCAAAAACAATGCATTTTTTCCACATATTCAGTTTTTCCACATTACTCATTAATTCTTGACATTACCAATCTTTTTAATTTTATCTAGTCTGGTGGAATCAGTGGTTTTAATTTATATATTTCTGGTGACTAATGATGCTTGGCATCTTTTAAGTGCCTCTCACATTTGTACATCTTGTTTGGTGAAATATCTGTTCAAATCTTTTGCCTATTTTTTGAAATCAAGTTGTCTTATTAAGTTAATTTTCCTGTACTATGGAAGATAAAATTTTAAGAGTCAATTTTTTACTTATAGATATCTAATTATTTCGTATCATTTATTGAAGGGTATCTCTCCTCTGAATTCCTATAGCACTTTTGTCAAATATCAGTTGACCATTTATGTGTGAGGTTGTTTATGGCCACTCTTGTTTCATTAAAATTTATTTTTATCTTTACTTTAATACCAGCCTGTCTTGATTCTTATAACTCTAGAATATGTTTTTCTCCACCTTCTTAAATATCTGGAATATATATTTTTAAGCATTTTTAATATCTTTGCTACTTTTATCATTTATTTAATCTCTAGGTATGTTTCTGTTGATTTATTTTTTCCTACATTTAGTAGTCATGTTTTTTGAATTTCTTATATGCCTGCTATTTTTTATATAGTATTTTGTTGAATTCTTTTTAATAGTGTTGGTTATTTTTCTGGAAGGCAGTTATGTTCCTTAGAATAATATTTCTAAGCTTTTTTAAAGGTGGAGTTCAGAAGAGCTATTAGTTTATGACTAAATGTGTCCCCACTGCTAAAATGATACTACTGTATCTGCTTTTTTTTTTTTTTTTTTTTTTTTTGTCTGTTAGGAGATCTCAGCAGTTTGGCTGATAGTAACAGGAAATACTCTCAGCCTTCGAGAACTCTGAGGATTGTTCAAATTTTTTTTCTAGTGGTTCATTCTCGAGCCTGGGGGAGTTTCTTCACATGGATGCTCCAGAGAACCATTCTATAGATCTCTGATGTACTCTCCCTGTGCAGATCTCTTCTCTCTAGTATTTTACCTCATAAATTCTGACTGCTCTTATAGCATCTGACTCTGATCTATTTCTCCTCAATTCACTGCGACCACTGATCTCTCTGGGTGTGTTAGTTTCCTGTGCTAGTCTAGCCTGGGAATTCGCTGCTCCGTTCACTAAGTTACAACACTTAGTTTAAATTAAAATACCCAGATGTCTGTATTGAAATATTCTAAAATTTGGTAATAATTACACAATTCTAAATATATTTAACTAATAAGAACAAATATATTTTAAAAACCCACAAAACTGTACACCTTATTTAAATCAATGAATTTTATAAGTATATGAAATCTATCTCAATAAAACTATAAAAATAAAACAAAACAAAAAAGGAATACCTAGGTAAAGTTTACTCTGATTATTATCCTTCTCTCATCCTGTGTTGCCTTGTTGGACATTATGTGCAACCTGTGTCTTATATTTTGTACAGTTTTTTCTTTAAGTTAGGAAATTAAATCCAGTATTCTTACTGACTTTTCAACAATCATTGCCTGATCTCCCCAACCCTACGGTATAACTTTCTTGTATGCTCATTTTTAATTCAGAGAAAAATAATCATTCTGGTTGATTTAATACATTCTACTTTCCTATTTTTTTTTTTTGTCAGTATTGAATTTGGAACTCTATCACACTTTACAAGCCTCGAGATATTAACTTGCCATATAGTATGTAACATGTACGATATTGTATTTATTTATAATATTAGGATCAATTCTACTTATGTATGCAAAATTTTCAAAGTACTTTAATAACAATTTTCTGATTTTGGTGCTCATAAAAGCCCTAAAAGTAGATAAATCTAGAATTATAATTCTCATAAAGTAAAGAAACTAAGTCCTCAAAAGGTTCATTTATTTTTTTCAAGGTCACATAACCTGTAAATGATAGAGATGGAATCTGCTGACTTTTTAATTTTTTTATGTTTATTTTTGAAAGGGAGCCAGAGGGTGAGCGGGAGGGGGGCAGAGAGAGAGGGAGACACAGAATCCGAAGCAGGTTCTGAGCTCTCAGCTGTTAGCACAGAGCCTGACACAGGGCTCGAACTCACAAACCGTGAGACACTTCACCAACTGAGGCACCCAGGCACCTCTCTGCTGACTTTTATAACAATGTTTTTTTAGTTTCCAAAAGTATGTCTTATTGGAAGATGTAGAACTCTATGTGAAATAGCAAAACATCTCATAGGGTAGAACTTTTCATTTATTGTAAGGAAAGAAGGCTATGTGGTGGAGTGGCAAGAATCAGACTGAGAGTAACCCAATGATTTCTCAACCAGATTCAGTCTAAGTAAGAAAACAGCACAGAACTTAGATGAAATGAGCAAAACAACAGTCATGCAGCTAGTGTTTATTTAGTTTAGGGAACAAAAAGCACAAATTTACAATTGTTTAGCTAGAAGGCATGTTGTAAATTGAGAAAAAGAGAATTTGTGTAACCCTAATAGTAAGGCTGACCAAAATGCCTGCTTAGTTCTAAGAGCTGTTTTAATTTCTCAGGAGAAATAAGAAATTAATCAAATGGTATTTGTCTTTTAATAAATATGACAAAAAATAAGGACAAAATTAAAAAAACAAGAGAGAAATCTTTAATTTTTTGTGAATGAAAATTATATCTCTATATCTACTATGGTGTCAAAACCTTAGATACAGATACTTAATTTTCATGTAAAACTTTTGTGTTAAATATTTACTGTTTAAGAAGAGAAATAATTTAGGGACACCTATCTGCTAACGTGGCTCAGTCTGCTAAGCATCCAACTTTGGCTCAGGTCATGATCTCGTGGTCCGTGAGTTTTGAGCCCGGCATGTCTCTGGCTGACAGCTCAGAGGCTGGAGCCTGCTTCTGTTTCTCCCCTTCTTGCTCTGCCCCTCCCCTGCTCATGCTCTTTCTCTCTCTCAAAAATAAACATTTTTTAAAACTTTTTAGAAAGAAGAGAAATAATTTGGAGCTTAATGATTATAATTTTATTTTTAAAAGGCGTCTAATTACATACCTAAGTATCTATAGCTATTAAAGTATGTCATTTCTTGATCTATTTCCCCATTGCATAGCAAAAAGATTTTAAGATTCTACTATAAAAACATAAGACCAAGTTAAAGAGCAATTGGGTAATCACTACTTTAATAAAATTGATGATAAAATATGACTGTATAATATGACTGTTATACAAGGTCACTCCATCCTGTGTAAAAGCATGGTATCCTTCCTGATACTACACCAATCACGACCTTACCTCCCCAGCCCTAAGGCATTACTTTCCAATTATGTTTAATTCAAAGGTAACAATAATAATGATTACTGTGATACATTCTAGCTGCATATTTTCTTTCTCTCAGAGTTGCATTTGGGAACTGCAATGGGTTGGCTGTGGTGGATTTTATACAGAAGACAGTACTGTTAAGCATGGGGACCATTGACCTATATAGATCAAGTGACCTATACCAACGTCAACCACGGTCTCCTCGAAAAAACAAGCAGTTCATTGCAGGTAGGAGATAAAACAAAATGGTTATGAACTTGATTAGTTCATCTATTTTCTTACCTTTAGATTTCTTATCTTTCTTCTGTGATGCTATTCAAATGCATGGCAATATAAAGTCAACATAACTTACAATACTATTGGACAGATATATAGTGAAAATCTTTGAAAGGATAAAGGAAGTGTTTAACCTTCAATTTGCTGCCAAAGTTAGGGAACATCTCAAGTTTCTTAGGTTGAATTCCTAAGAAATAACAGAAAATAAGAAGTTATTAAAAATAAAAATGCTATGAAAATCAGGCTCTGTAGTTGAAAAAATTATTTTCAATAGTTGTGTTTTAACAGGATAATTTCCTTTTAATATCTCTTCTAATATTTAAAAATATAATTTTAAGTATTTCACTTTTAATTATTTAAATTACATATTCTAGCTGTCACCTTTCTTTATTGAATGGTGATTTTCTTAGAGGTATTTTCACAAATGCAATAAACATTATTAACTAACATTTTAAAATGCTACTGAAAGATAACATTTTGCTTGAAAGGAATAGTAAATTTGTATAACTATAAAGGAAAAATATGTAAGGTTAATTACTATATACTGCCAATTTTGGGATGCCAAATTATCCAAAGTTCACTAAAATTTCAGTATTTATCCAAATAGTTGGCTTTGTAAACGCTAACAAAATTTTACATATTTTCTGTCCACTGACATACTTTAGTTGATAAAAAAAAAATCAGTTGAGCTCAAAGATTTGCTGATGGAAATGCATCGAAAGTATTATGTGTTTAGTTCTTTTAGATTTGGGAGTTTTTTAAATAATCAATTGATTATTTTAAAAATCAGTTGGTTATTACCTTATTAAATATACTCATGTAAAGAATATTTTAAAATAAAAAGAGAACATTATGATAGGTGTTATTTACTAAATAGCAAATTTGCTGAATTTAACATCCAAATGTTATAATAAAAGAAGTTTCCTTTTAGACTAATGAAAAATTAACTTGACATACTGAAACTCTCCCCTTTGTTAACCTTTTTCTTTTTTAAAAAATAAGCATCTGCCCTTTCCACATCGCTAATATAGACCCTTTTCAGGAGCACAAAAGTTCTCCTTCAGAACATAGAAGTCTCTTTGTTTCCTGTTAGTGATCCCAGCTTTTAGCAGTATTTTAGGAATGCTGGAAATTTCAAATTCGATAGGTTCTGCCTCTACCTTTTATGGCTTTTGAAAAGAAGGCAGAATAAGAGATTGTGCATGCATGTGCCATAAGATTACCTTATGAATGAGAAAGAGAAGGTTGATTTTTGTAAGTTTATGGACTCTAGGGTAGGAAGATGTTATGGGATAAGGGACGATATTTGCATACTGAAAGCACAAATTCACTTAGAAAAACTGTGGATCCTATGACAGTATCCAAGTGACTTATTCAATTTACACAATGGTATGACAAGGTGTATATGTGACAAACATAATATAATGGTTACTCAATTTAAACTTATTGAGACTCAATCATGAATAGAGAATTTTGGTGATTTTAAAATTTGGAAAAACTGTGATAAAATCATAAACGTTGTTCCTATTCAGTGTGTAAGATGACTACAATGAATACTCACTTTATATTATAAAAATAAAATACCAAAGACTAAAACCCCTAAGCTCTCTTTTTAATACTGAAGATTGAAGACAACCATTTTGATTTTTATGAAGTAACATAAGTATTACTTACAAGTAAAATAAGTTTACTACATAAAAATCGTATGACAAGTATGACAAATCTGTTCTTATATTTGATTAAATAAAATTACTACAGCACTCTCATCATTCATCTATCACCTCTTACTTTCTAATTGATTTATTTTTTTTAATATTTCCTTTCTAATTTGATTACCTAAACTTGCTGCAATTTCTTCATCTTGGCTGTTCTAGATTCTGGTATGATATCACTTCCTTTCACTTTAGATTATTTTTCTCTCTTTCCTCTGCCTGCTGCTGATGCTGATGTTCTGGCATGTTCCAAAGACAACTTTTGCATGCGTGGCCTGTCTAACTTTTATCCTGATTTAACGAAACGGATCCGTACTTCCTATCAGAGTAAGTTCTATAAAGGTTAGGCAAATAGCTTTTCAAAGTTTTAATGCCTGATTTAAACCCTTACATCTGTGCTTAGTAATGTGTTTTTTAAAACACATTCAGCATGCATGCAAATTTTTGTTTTGTTATGGAAGTGCAACCTGATAATTTTGGTAATTATATAAATAGTTCAAATAGCTAATGTCATATATCCATTTGTTCACACCCTTTATTTCAGTGTTTATTGCAAACCATGCAGACCATATTCTGTTAGTTCAAGAGTCACTATCACTTGAGGAGGAAGAACCATAGTCCCCTTATAAATAGTAAACTTGATAATGCCAGTGTCAATAATAATAGTAAACCTGACAATGCCAGTATGAATAATTTCTTGTTTGGGAAACCTTGTGCCTTTAGTCATTTTTTAAAAGTATTATAACAAGGGCCACAGTATTTTTCTTTTTTAAGTAATTTGATTTCTTAGAGTTAGCTAACTTTCCTAGTTTCTGATGCCTTTTATTAAAATAGAAAACACAAACACACTGTGAAGTTGGGAAATTAAAGTCACAAACTAAAAAGCCAATAATATTAACATTCACCATGGTAGAAAATACAAATTTGAAGAAAGTTGAGTAAGCAGTTCTAAAACCTAGTGCAGAAAGGATGGAAAATGAGGGTATGATTGGAGATGCAGATAATACTAGTGATATTATGGGTGAACAATTCCTTGACAAGATGATGTTTACAATATATTGATCAATATTATGCTAAAAAAAGGGAGTTGCTTAACAATATATATGATGGCTTCATGTTTGTATAAAATATGCATATACGTGTATACATACACATATTATTTGTATTTTGAATTTCTTCAGACCTCGCCTCACCAGTTGTAGATGATTAATGGGATCACATCATTAATAATAACCTAAAACATTGTTTTCCTCTAGCTAAAGGATGTCAATTCCTATGAAATTCTTAAAATTTTTCTGGGAAATGCCCATAGGGTGACTTATTTTTCATCATAAGTATTCTCTAGTTTTCTATTCTAGTAGAACACCCCCTTTTTGGATGCTTTCTACTGGCTTTGCTCCTGGTGACTTGTGATAAAACATTGATATCTATGTTGGATTCTGCTGCTCCTAAAACAAAAACCAATTAGGTATTATGATAATATATCTTGACACCTGAAAATTACATAAAATTTCAGTTCCCATAAATAAAGCTTTATTGGAATGCAGCCAAACTCATAATTTACGTATTATCTATGGCTGCATCCACACCAAAATAGCAGAGTTGAGCAGTTGCAGCAGAAACCATATGGTCCATGATTCTCAAAATATCTACTATCTTGCTCTTTATATAAAAAATTAGCTGACTGCTACCGTAATACTATTCTTTCACACCCATTCCCTGCCACATAAAATGTTTCAGCCAAAACTTTTCCTGTAAATAGTCTCCATGTGGTTTAACACACGTACCAGAGCGTCTGAATCCCAGTTTAGCCTTCTCAGGGTTGGATTCCCTCAAGATTGTGTGTGTGTGTGTGTGTGTGTAAGAGGGAGACAGAGACAAGACAGAGAGATAGAATGTATCCATCTATATAGATAGAAAAGGTTTCTAAACATGAGATTGTGGCTTTTAGACATCTCTTCTTTTAATGTATTTTCTAATATTTCTATAATAAAAATGCAATGCTTTTATAGTAAAAAGAGAAATTGTATGCTGAGGATAAGAACCAGGAGCAAATTCTCAATCATGATTGTACAGTATAAATCATGATTGCACAATATAAAGGTTAATGAAGTTCTGAGACATGCTCACTTATTCTGACCCTTCAATAATCTTATATAGCCTTCAGATTTAAAAAGCAAAGATTTTAAATCTTCATTCAGGGTACTCTAAAATATAATTCCTATCTACATTTTCAAATGAAATTTCTACTACTCTTCTATAAAAACACTCCCCTTAAGCCAAGTGTATCTATCTTGCTACCCTCATAATTTGTTTATATCATCCATCTCTGGAAATGCCCTGCTCAAATTTTACTTCTTATTATAAACCTTTCCTGCTGCCATCAGAGCCCTGTTATGCCAATTCATTTAAATGCCTACAGTGTCTATAATGTACAAGCTTGGACATGGTAGTATGTGAACCAGTTGGTACTTAGTGCAGGTTCATTTGTATTTTATTTATTTTTATGCATATGCTCTACCTTTCCAAATGCATGGGAAGAACATGAAGAGTATAACTAAAATTATTTATACCCTCTATACCTAGCACAAATATGTGCTTCGTAATTAAATTGATGATGGTAGTGAGACAGAGTATGACAGCAGGCTCTTTTTGCTCGAATGAACAGCCAAGGGATTTTTCAAATTTGACAAGTGAGAGCAGAAATAGCTTCTGTAGTTATGGGGTTCACTGAAATTTTGCAAAACAAATCATAGTTTCCTCTGAACAAAGATCTGAAGTGTCAAGACAGAATTAAGATCAAGTACTTAGTAGGTCATTAAGAGATCCTCATGTCTCCACCAGTGAGCTCCCTAGGAATTCAGACAAGCCATTGAATTTGAAATCAAATTTCTTTAACGTCTTCTCTTGATAATCAGCATCATACATTTTGATACGGGACTGATTAATGACCTGAAGGTATATCTTGGAATATGCTTTTAAAAATAAATTTTATGAAAATTTGCTTTTAATTTATTGGATGATATAACCTGGTTATGATTCTGTAGCTCCATTTTATTATAATAGAGACTAATTGGCTTTTTCATGAATTATTTCCCAGCTTTCAGGAAAGCATATCTGCATTGTCCCTATTTGGGGATACTTAACTTCCATTGAGTGTCTATTCTATTCTGGGATTGTGCTCAGCAATTTGACTCAGGTTGTATTATATTTAATGGTCATTGTAACACTTTATGCCAGATATTTATCTGTAGATTCTTCCACAGATGAAAAAAAAATGAAGACTAAAGATATTAAAATAGTTTCTCAAAGTTATGATGAGTGGGAATTACGCCTGTCTGATGCAAAACAAACTTCATATGCTTTCCATTGTATTATTCAGTGTCTCCTCTGAGTGTCTCAAAGTTTCAGGGTCATTGGAAATCAATTCCATTATACCATATTCAGAAACCACTCCCCACCCGTTTTTACCCACAATCAATGAAATAATATATTCAAAAACAAAACAATTTAAAATCATTTTTCAGGGTGCCTGAGTGGCTCAGTTGGTTAAGCGTCCAACTTCGGCTCAGGTCATGATCTCGCGATTCATGGGTTCAAGCCCCACGTTGGGCTCTGTGCTGACAGCTGGCTCAGAGCCTGGAGACTGTTTCAGATTCTGTGTTTCCCTCTCTCTCTGACCCTCCCCTTCTCACACTGCCTCTCTCTCTCTCTCTCTCTCTCAGAAATAAGTTAAAAAACATTAAAACATTTTTTTAAAAAATAAATCATTTTTCACAATTGAGGAGATTGGACAAGGTGCTTTCTGAATTTCAGTTTTTATCTTTTATATTTTATTATACCATTATTATATATTATATTTTATTATATCTCAAAGTGACACACATTCTATTTTGAACTTTATACTTTTTATTTCTGGAGAAACACTTCAGTTCCAATCTTTCCCTGGGCTCTTTCACTGATCATCTTGTAAGATAGTGGTTTAGGTTTCAAGGAACTGCCTACCCTAAATCTTTATTCCATCTGCCAATCTTTCACATCATAGAGTAACAAAACTATGGCTCAAACGAAACCTTTGTTTTTGACAGATTATGATTCGTGGAACCAGTGAAATGATTTACAAAGAGCAGCAGGCATAGGGGTCAGAGTTTTATATCAAGTTCTACTTAAGAACTACTCATTACATCCATAATCTGTGGCTAGTCATTTAAGTTCCCCGAGTTTCTTTTTTCCCCATATATAAAGTAAAAATTCTAATCCCTTAACTCCCTTAAAGACTTATGGAACTTATGGAACTTATTAACTCTTCTTGGTTAATGTTTGTAAAAGCACTTCAATAAATAGTAGACATTATTATTTTAATTAAATACAAAACCAAGCCACAGAGGTTAAATATCTTTTCCATAATAACATCTGGTCTATGGAATGACATCCAGTCAGCTGCCTCATCATCTAGTGTTCTTTCTACTTGTGAAAAGACAGAAATTTTGCTAGTTAGGAAATAATAGTATGCTGTTTGAACCAAAGGAGTTAAGGAATAGGCTTAAGGTAGAACACTGTCAGACTAACTTGCTTGTGCATCAACTTTTTGTTATGCAGTGGAAGATCCTTTAAAAAGTCTCAGGTCTATCTATAGACGTTTTACCACTCTCACTGCATGGTTTTTCAGATTGTGGGGAATGGTAACAAATCCTGTGAACACAAATAGAAGCATAGAAAAAAACTGAAAGAAGAATAAAAGAGAACTAACAAAGAGAGGAACATAAACATAAAACAAAAATGAACTGGAGAACATAAAAAATGGAAGAGTAAAACAATAAAAAAGGAAAGAATGCCTGAAGAAACAAAAATGAGCAAAAATTATGGTAAATAATAAATTGGAAGAGCTCATTTATTCAAAAAAATATTAAGCATCTTCTGTGTTGAACATTTTTCTAGGCATTAGATATATATATATATATGAGTGAAATAATTATGGTCTCTTTCCTCAGTTTAGAATAGAAAATATGTAAAGAATCCATAGGTATACTGTTATAATTGAAAAAAGCAGAGCCATTAGTGAAAAAAGTGAGATAAGGGGGAAAAGGGACCTATTTTTGTGAGTGTTATGAGAGAAGGGCCTATCTGAGGAGGAAATATTTAAGTGAAATTGTGTGAGATAAGAAGGAAGCAGACAATGCCTTGGACTTACACTTCAGACCAAGATAGAGAAACAGACCAAATAACCTCTTGCCTAAAATAAACAAACAAACAAAATAGACATAATAAATGAAACTATGGCTTTTTTTAAGATGCAGGAAATCAGGCAAAGAAATATAGTAATCTTTGAAAATGGGAAACAAAAGATGTGAACCCCATAACCACATATGTTTCCTGACCTGAGAGTTTATAGACTGTAGCAAAAGAGGAGGGGAAACCCAAGAGGAAACCAGTTGACCCCCTAAGTTGATGAGATGGATATGAGAAACCGGGAAAACCAGAGCAACTACAGTTCAGTTCACAAAGAAGATCTCAAAGATCTATAGTTTCCTCCTCACCAAAGTACTGATCAACATATACTATGATGAAACTAACCAGGAATACATAAAGAACCATCTGAAGGGATTAAAGGAAACAGTGTCTATTCCCAGCAGCCAGACTAGAAAAAACTTCAAATTTACATCCACTTCTAGTTAACGTTGTACTAGAGATTCTAGTGAATATAGTCAGGCAAGAAAAAAAGTTATCTAAATTGAAAAAGAAGTTAAGTCATCTTTTTTCTTAGATGACATTATTATCCTTTAAAAGAAAAAAATCTAAAGAAGTCTACAGAGAGCTACTAGAACTAGTTTGACAAAGTGCAGGCCATAAGGTCAATGTATGAAATCATTTTTATTATCATTTTTATTTCTATCTACTCATAAGAAACAATCTGAAATTGAAATTTGAAAATACCATTTATAATGGCATCAAAAATATGAAACAGCCATAAGTAAGACAACAAGTGTGAAAAACTCACTGATCAAAAATCCGAAAACATTGCTGAGAGAAGTTAAAGAATACCCTACCAAAATGAAGAATTACACCATGTTCGCATTTCACAAGACTCAATATTAAGATCTCATATCTCCACAAATTAATTTGTAATTCAATACAATTCCAATAAAAATCTAGCAGACTTTTAATAGAAATTGACAAACTGATTCTAGAGTCCCTACAGAAATGCAAAAGATTTAGAGCCAAAACAGCTTTTTACAAAAGAAGAATGTTGGAAGACCAACACTACCTGATTTAGACTTTTTAAAAAATTAGTGTTATTGAATCATTTAATGTTGGTCCAAACACAAATAGATCAATGGAACTTAACAGAGACTTCAGAAATACACCCACAAATATATTTGGAAACTAATTTTTAACAAAGGTGCAAAGGCAATTAAGTAGAAAAAGGATTATTTTTCCTACAAATGATACTTAAACAAGTGAATATCCTTGTGTAAAAAAATTAACTTTGATCCATACTTTGTGACAAATTTTTTAAAAATTAACATATAAATAGATTATTAGCCTTAATATAAAACCTAAAATTATAAATATGTGAAAAGAAGAGATTTTCATGATACTGGTTTAGGCAAAAGCTTTTTTAAATAACATGCTTCAGGGACACCTGGGTGGCTCAGTTTGTTGGGTGGCCAACTTCAGCTCAGGTCATGATCTCATGGTTCGTGAGTTCAAGCCCCGCATCGGGCTCTGTGCTGACTGCTAGCTCAGAGCCTGGAGCCTGTTTCAGATTCTGTGTCTCCCTCTCTCTCTGACCCTTCTTTCTCACTCTGTCTCTCTCTCTCAGAAATAAATAAAACAAAAAAAATTTATAAATAACATGCTTCATATTAGAACATATGACTATATTGGATTTCTTCAAAAATAAAAATTTCTGCTCTTCAAAAGATAATGTTATGAGAATGAAAAGTTAAGCCACAGACTAGGAGAAAATATTTACAAAGCATGTATCTTATAAGGGATTTGTATGTAGAATAGATTTTTAAAGTTCTAAAAACTCTGTAATAGAGCACAGAACCCAATAAAAATATGGACCAAAAATTTGAATAAGTAGTTCACAAAAGAAGATATACTGATAACAAATAAACATATGAACAGGGAAGGAAACAATAAACAAAACTGAAAGGCAATCTTCAGAATGGGAGAACATATTTGCAAATGACATGTCTGATAAAGGGTTAGTATCAAAAATCTATAAAGAACTTATCACACTCAGCGCCCAAAAAATAAATAATCTGGTTAAAAAATGGTCACAAGACCATTTTTCCTAAAACAAATATTTTTCATAAAAAAACATACAGATGAGTAACAAACACATGAAAAGATGCTCAACATCACTTATCATCAGGGAAATACAAATCAAAACTACAATGAGAGATCACCTCACACCAGTCAGAATGGCTAAAATTAACAACAGAGGAAGCAACAGATGTTGGTGAGGAGGCAAAGAAAGGGGAACCCTCTTGCACGGTTGGTGGGAATACAAACTGGTGTAGCCACTCTGGAAAACAGATTGGAGATTCCTCAAAGAGTTAAAAATAGAACTACCCTGCAGCCTAGCAATTGCATTAGTAGGTATTTCCCCAAAGGATACAAAAATACTGTTTCAAAGGAATACATGCACCCCAATGTTTATACCAGCATTATAGCAATGGCCAAATGATGGAAACAGCCCAAATGTTGATCAACTAATGAATGGATAAAGAAGATATAATGTATATAAATATGTATACCTACACACGTCCATACATATATATGCATACATTCATACACATGCACACATACACACACACAATGGAATATTACTCAGCCATCAAAAAGAATGAAATCTTGTCATTTACAAAAATGTGGATGGAGCTAGAGAGTATTACACTAAGCAAAATAAGTTAGTCAGAAAAAGACAAATATCATATGATTTCACTCATGTGGAATTTAAGAAAACAAACAGATGGACGTAGGGGGGAAAAGAAAAAAGAGGGGCAAACCAGAAAATAGACTGTTAGCTATAGGGAACAAACTGAAGAGTTACTGCAGGGAAGGTGGGCAGGGGGATGGGTTAAATGGGTGATGAATATTCAGGAGGGCTCTTGTGATGAGCATTGGGTGTTATATGTAAGTGATGAAGCACTAAATTCTACTTCTGAAACTAATACTGTATGTTGAATAACAGGAATTTTAATAAAAATACAAGAAAAAAAATTTTAGGAAATCTAATCCAGCTGTATATCAAAAATAAAGGATATTCCAAAAATGTAATGATGGTCCTTTATTATAATTCAATCAATCAATCAAAGAATTAAACAACAAGGAAAAGAATATGAAAAGATACTCAACGTTCATCATTAGGAAAATCAAATTAAAACTATAATGAAAGAGTTGCCTCCGTGACTCAGTTGATTATGTATCCAACTCTTAGTTTTGTCTCAGGTCATGACCTCATGGTTTGTGAATTTGAGCCCTGCCTGTATCTGGCTCTGCGCTAGCAGCATGGATTTTCTCTCCCCCTCTCTGTTTAATGCTCCCCAACTTGCAATGTCTCTGTATCTCTCAAAGTGAATAAATAATCTTAAAAAAATGCAGTGAGGTATCATTATACGTCAGTTAGAGTGACTACAATAAAAAACATTGATCACACCAAGTATGGGCAAGAACATGGAAGAAACAGAACAGAACTCTCCCACCCTACTAGTAGGAATGTACAATGGTATGATAAGTTGGCTGGTTCTTAAAGATTTAAATATACATTTCTGATAAGAGCTAGTCATTTTATATCCAGTTATTTAAAATAGACAAATGAAAGCAGAAAGCTTATATCAATACAAACACATGCATAGCAATCAAACACTGAAATATTTGTAGTGGTCAAAAGCTGAAACTAAAATCTCTAGTAAACAAATTCTATTGTATCTGTTCAGTGGTTTACTAAGCAATAAAAAGGTAAGTATTTTTTTCCTTTTTTAATGTTTCAAGTTTTTATTTAAATTTTAGTCAACATATGGTATAATATTAGTTTCAGGAGTAGAATTTAGTGATTCATCATTTACATACTACACTTAGTGCTCATCACAAGTGCCCTCTTTAATACTCATCATCCATTTAACCCATTCCCCCTCCTACCTCCCCCTCCAGCAACTCTCAGTTTGTTCTTTGTAGTTAAGAGTCTATTACGGTATGCCTCTCTCTCTCTCTCTCTCTCTCTATATATATATATATATATATATATTTATTTATTTATTTATTTATTTATTTATTTATTTTTGAGACAGAGAGAGAGCATGAGTGGGGGAGGGGCAGAGAGAGTGGGAGACACAGAATCTGAAACAGGCTCCAGGCTCTGAGCTGCCAGCACAAAACCTAATGCGAGGCTCGAACCCATGAACCACCAGATCATGACCTGAGCCAAAGTCAGACACTTAACCTACTGAGCCACCCAGGTGCCCCTGTATGCCTCTCTTTATTCCCCCCTAGGTATGCACTATTGATAAATGTTGCAACATCAATGAATTCAAAATAATTGCACTGAATAAAAGAAACCAGGCCAAAGAAAAAGAGTTTATATTGTATGATTCCATTCATATAAAATTCTAGGAAATGAAAACTAATGCATAGTGAAAAAAAGCAGATTAGTGGTTGCCTAGGGGGTATGAAGGGGTACTTACAAGAAGGGCTGGAAGGAGGGTTACAAAAAGACACAAACTCTTGGTCATGAGGGATATGTCTATTATATTGACTGTGGACATGGTTTCACAAGTGTATATATATGTCAAAATTTATCAGATCATATACTTTTAAGTATATAAATTAAACCTTCATATAGCTTTTTTTTCAAGAAAGAACTAGTCATGTGAGGCAAGAAATGGTGTATTCCAGGCAGTGAACAGCCTATAAGAAGGTTCTAAAGGTAAAGGTCTTAACTATCTTCTAGAAATAAAAAGGCCAAGGAAGCTGGGAGTGTAAAAGAAAGGAACTGAAAGGGAAAATGAGTTAAGATTTTGATGTCTAGATGAGCAGGAAAAAGATTATACATGTTCCTGAGGCAATTATAAAAAATCCCATTTTATTTCAAGGAGGAGAATGATATGCTTTTATGTCTTAAAATACCATCCACACTGCTACATGAAGAAAATATTGTGGGGCCAAAAAAGAAAAAAGAAAAGACGAAGGCCGGTATACCAGTTAGGAGGGGGCCAGTGTGCAATCCAAGCAAGAAATAAAGGTGGCTTGGACTAGAGTTTTAACAATGTTATTGTGGGGGGAAAAAAAAAGGATAGGTCCAAATATTAGTATTTTAGAGCTAATTATTAATTCAGTGTGGAAGATCAGAGAGTGGAGTCAAAGATTCTTCCCAGATTTAGGCTTGAGTCACTGATTGTGTCATGATGCAAAGATGAAGCTAATGTTGGGATAAGGCATGGTAATAAGGAAGAAAACTTCAGTTTTAGACATGTTAAAATTTGATGTCTGTCATTTATCCAAGTGAAGATGTCAAGTGGACAACTGAAAACTATGAATATCAGTGCTGTTAGGTGAGTCTTTAGCATATAGATAATATGTAATGACATGGGAATAAATGAAATTACCTAGGAAGGGGAGAAAGGGGAAACAGAGGGAGGGAAGAGGAAGATTATGGATAGACACATCAGGAATTTCAACATTTATGTTTCAAAGGAAGAGGAGCAGCTGGCACAGAGGACTTGCCAGAGAGAAGAGAAAAAATGAGGAGACTGTTGCAGAAGCCAGAATAAAGGCGAATGTTTTAAGAAGTGATCAACCATGTCAGTTGCTAAAGATAGGATAAGTAAAACAAGCTCAGAGAAGTGACTAGTGGGTCTTTCTCTGTGAAGGTTATTAGTGGTTCTTTAAAGAGTAGGTAGGGAAAGGTGTTGAGATAGAAACCAAAAATTATATTAAGAAGAAAAGTGCAAAGTGAGGAAACAGAATAAATATATAATTCTTTCAAAATGTTTGGTTATGGAGGAGTGCAGAAAAAATAAGTCAGTAACTGGACTGGAATAAAGTCTCAAGAGGAGGAACCTTTTGTTTTTCATTTTAGATAAAAAATGTATTTTAAAGTTAATGCAAATATAGAGTGATCCATAGAGAAAGAGACAGGTGATGAGGGACAGAGGGGATAACTAAAGGAGCAAAATCCTTAAGAAGATGCGAAGGGATGGGAATCAGAACATATGTAAAAGATTAGCTAATAGAAGGCTCTCTCTACTGTAATAGAAAAAGCTACAGAATGAGAGGAATAAATTGAAAAATAGTATGATTTGGTTAGACAATTGGTTTTTTATATCTCTGATTTTTCAGGTCTATATTTTATTTACTTTTTGAAATCAGTCTTACAGTGTAAATTTTTTTTACCTTAAAACTTTGTGCTGGAAAATGACTGCATTGAAGTGTAATATAGTTTTAATATAATTTTAATATAATTTAATATAATTTAGTGAGTAAAATATAAAGTTTCATCTTTGAATTTAAACAAAATGCACAATGAAATAAAAAGTAGGAAAGCTATTAGTAATATGTGTGGGTTTTCTAGAGTTTAGTGAGTAATCTCAGTGTGAGTCAAACAAATAAAACAAGCTAATATAACTTATGGGGGTGGTCTCAGCCAGAAATGATTTTGTCCCTGGTGGGACATTTGGCAATGTCTGAAGATATTTTTGGCCCTCATTAATAGGAGAGGGGTGCTCTACTGGCATCTAGTAAATAGAATGCTGGTAAACATGCTATAATATACTATCTCACAGCAAAAACTTTTTCTCACCAAAATGTCAATCAAACTGGAAAAAATTCAGACCAGAGCATTTTATAGGATAAGTGATAATTTGGTAAGAAAATCCCCCAAAGTATGGACTATTTATATGTATGGGGACACTTGTGTCCTGGGTATTAGTCTCTTAAAGAATAGTGATATTTTATTTAACATTCACAAGTTGTTATTTCAAATACTATCTTTATTATACACTACGATACATTATAGGTATATACTTGACCCTTAAACACTGTGGGGTTCTAGGCACCAACCCTCCTGTGCAGTCAAAAATCTATGTTTAACTTTTGACTCCCCCTAAACTTAACTACCAATAGCCTACTACTGACCAAAAGGCCTTATGGATAACAGTCAGTTATCACATATTTTGTATGTTACTTTTAATATATACTGTATTCTTACAGTAAGTATGATAAAGAAAATGTTATTAAGAAAGTAAGAAAAAATACATTATACTACATTATATTATTGCATTATACTGTTATTTATTGAAAAAATTGTATATTAGTGGACCCATGTAGCTCATACTTATGTTGTGCAAGGGTCAACTGTACACTCTTCAAAATTTTAAATAAAAGTTGATATAATTCATTGTACCCAAAGGGGATTGTCTTCTGATATTCAGTTATTTACCATAAGATTTCTGTATCTGTTGTCAACCAGGACTTATTAATTATATATTTTCTTTATTATTACTACTATGTATTTTCTAATGAATCACTGTACAAATCTTCCAAATTTAGTCAATTTGCTTTACTTTATTTATATATCAGACATAATTTTCTCCACCTAATCTCTGGGAGATCTCTTTGGGAAATGATCTTTGGGAAAAGCACAATTATTTGGCAGGTTCTTTATTGTATTTGACAGTACTTTATTGGATACTTACTAGTATCGTGAATTGATTTATCAATTTAACGAGTTACTATTCTCTTGGTTTTCCATGTCTTCAGTTCAGCTTTCACAGTATTTCCAAGATATAAAATAAAACTAAGGGAAGGACTTTCCATTTCCAGACAGGATGTTGAGACATGAAAGTTCATTCTCATAATAACAACAGTGATGGCAACAGTAATAAAACCCTGTGATAAATACAATGATGAAGTTAAAATCATACTTTTCTATGGGGTTATTAAGTGGTAGATTCAAACAAGGCTTGATTAAATGAATTCCAGAGTGAAAAGAGACATTCATAGATGAGCAGAAAGCTGCAGCTGCTCCCATATCTGGTGCAAGTGACTGATCTGGGCACAGGTCCAGAAAAGAGGTGCCTTCTATAGATGGATGGACTACGAAGAGTAGGAAAAACTAGGATTCTACATCTAGCAAAAATCTTTTATTTATTTATTTATTTATTTATTTATTTATTTATTTATTTATTTAGAGTGCCCATGTGCACACATGAGCAGGGAAAGAGCAGACAAAGGGAGAGAGAGAATCCCAAGAATCTCACAAACTGTGAGATCAAGACCTGAGCCAAAATCAAGAGTTAGATGCTTATGGGGCACCTGGGTATCTCAGTCAGGTAAACTTCCAACTTCTCAGTTCATGATCTTATGGTTCATGAGTTCAAGCCCTGCATCAGGCTCTGTGCTGACAGCTCAGACCCCAGAGCCTGTTTGGATTCTGTTTCTCCCTCTTTCTTTCTGCCACTCCCCCACCACTTATGCTTTGTCTGCCTCTCACTTGCTCACTCTCTCAAAAATAAACATTAAAAATTAAAATATAAAAAAAGAGTCAGACACTTAACCACTGAGCCACCCAGGAACCCCTTTAGCAAGAATATTTTTAAAGGTAAATAAATTTGTCATGGACAGACCTGCACTACAGGATATAGTAAAGGGTTTTTGTTGTTTTGTTTTGTTTTAGAGAGAAAGAGCAAGGTGGGGCGAGAGACAGAGAGAGAGAAAGAGAGAATCTTAAGCAGGTTCCATGTTTAGCATGTATTAAGGGGTTTACAACACATAGAAGAAAAATATATGACAATAGTAACAAAGGATGGGAGGGACATAAACAGAATCATGTTATAAGTTTCTTTCATCATAAGAGAAATTATGCAATAATTAAGAGATTGTGATGAGTTATAGATGCATATTATAATCCCTAGAACAACCATTAAAAAGATAAAATAGGGGGCACCTGGGTGGCTTAGTCGGTTAAGCGTACGACTTTCGCTTAGGTCATGATCTCGCGGTTCGTGGGTTCAAGCCCCGCGTCGGGCTCTATGCTGACTGCCAGCTCAGAGCCTGGAGCCTGTTTCAGTCTGTGTCTCCCTCTCTCTCTGACCCTCCCCTGCTCACGCTGTCTCTCTCTCTCTCCTAGAAATAAATAAAAAACATTAAAAAATTTTTTTTAAAAAATAAATAAATAAAATAGAAGTGTAGTTAAGTAGCCAAAGAGAAGATCAAATAGAATACTAAAAAATATTTGATTTTTTTCAAACAGAAAAGTGAAATAGTGGAAAAAAAAGAACAGAAGGGCAAACTGAAAAAAAATGAGGGACATAAACTTAACTCTATCAATGATTATATTATATTAAATGTAAATGGAGCAAATATCACCTCCCCCAAGAAAAGGGCGGAAATTATGAGATGAAAAAAAAGACTCAATTATATGCTGTTTATAAGAGATGCACTTTAATTATAAAAAAAAACAAATGATTGAAAATAAAAGAGAAAAGTGGCGCCTGGGTGGCTTAGTCGGTTAAGCGTCCGACTTTCGCTTAGGTCATGATCTCGCTGTTCGTGGGTTCGAGCCCCGCTTCGGGCTCTGTGCTGACTGCCAGCTCAGAGCCTGGAGCCTGTTTCAGAGTCTGTGTCTCCCTCTCTCTCTGACCCTCCCCTGCTCACGCTGTCTCTCTCTCTCTCTCTCTCTCTCTCTCCTAGAAAGAAATAAAAAAAAATATTTTAAAAAAAAAGAAAAGAAAAGAGAAAAATAATTTTATCAAATTACTTATCAATATTACTCTAAAGAGCTAATGTGGTTATATTATGAGAATAAAGTAGACTTCAAGGCAAGGAGATAGAGAGGCAGGTCCAAGTTATAAAGGAAACACTTTATCAGAAAGATATAGGGGCGCCTGGGTGGCTCAGTTGGTTAAACATCCAACTTCAACTCAGGTCATGATTTCATGGTTTGTGAGTTCGAGCCCCGCATCAGGCACTGTACTGACAGCTCAGAGCCTGAAGCCTGCTTTGGATTCTATATCTCCCTCTCTCTCTGCCCCTCTCCCACTCACACTCTGTCTCTCTCAAAAATAAATAAACATTAAAAAATTTAACAAAAAAAGAAAGATATAAAAATATCCTATACAAGTACAGATCTAAGAAGAGATATTCAAAATATAGAAAGCAAACAAAAGAAAAGAAAGATAAAAACAAACATACAATCATATCTGGGGAGTCATCATTTCTCCTCAGTAACTGATAGAACAAATAAACAAAAATTGGTAAGCATATTAAGAAAAAATTAAGCAATTCTCTTAGCCAAATTGACCTAACTGACCCAAACTGCCACCTACTACATACAAAGGAAAATATGCATTTTTTTTCAAGTAGACATGGAACATTCACAAATGTAGACTGAGTCAGGAAACAAATTATAATGGATTATAGAGGATTGAAATCAAGCAGAGTATGTTCTCTGATCATAAGGGAAATTAAGTTAGAAGTCAATAACAAATATATCTTAAAATCTCCAAATATTTGGAAATTAAGCCTTTCTCGTGGTTTAAAAAACAAATCACAGGGAAATTTTAAAATATTTTTGAACTGAGTGAAAGTATAAACACAAAATATCAAAATTTGTGAGATGTTGCTTAAATAGTAAAGGAAAAACTTAAAACATTAGTGCTTATATTGGAAAAGAAGATATCAAATCAATAATCTAAACTTTGTTAAGACACTAAAAAAAAGAACAGTATAGCACAAAGTAAAAAGAAGGAAGGAAATAAAATAGAGATCAATGAAACAGAGGGCAAACAATAGAGTAGATCAACAAAACCACAAAGTATTTCTTCAAAAAATTTACTAAGGGGCGCCTGGGTGGCTCAGTCGGTTAAGTGTCCAACTTCGGCTCAGGTCATTATCTCACAGTTCGTGGGTTTGAGTCCCACGTCCGGCTCTGTGCTGACAGCTAGCTCCAGACTCAGAGCCTGGAGTCTGCTTCGGATTCTGTGTCTCCCTCTCTCTCTCTGATCCTCCCCTGCTCACTCTCTCTCTCTCTCTCTGGGAAATAAACAAAACATTAAAAAAATTTACTAAATCTGTAAAACCCTAGTAATAAGAAAAAAAACAACCAATATGATAAATGCAAAAGGGAGCATCACTATGGATTTTACAGACATTAAAAATAATAAGGTAAAACTATGAACAACTTTATGCCTATAAATTGACCATATAGATGAAAGCAAGAGATTTCTTGAAAGAAAAACATTATAAAAACTGACACCAAACACATGGGAAATATAAGTAGCCTCCTATCTTTAAAAAAAAAATTGAATTCAAAATTAAATACCTACAACAAAGAAAACTACAGGCTTCGAATAATTTCACAGATTAATTCTATCAAGCTTTTAAGGAGGAAATAACACTAATCTTATGTAAACAATAGTTTACATATTAGAGAATAGAAAAAAAAAAGGAAATTCCAGGGAACAGAAAAATAGAGGAATCTTCCCAACTACTTATCTGAGGACAGCACAATGCTGAAACTTAAAACTCGATAAAGGAAAAGTACAGGCCAGTCTCACTTATGTACATAGATTCAGAAATATTAGTAAATGGAAGACAGACATATGTAAGAAAGATAAAATATAATTATGGTGGTTTTACCTAGGAATATGAGTTTAATATTTGAAAGCCAATCAATGCAAAACAACTGATTAACATAATAAAGGAAAAAATTATATGATCATCTCAATATTAGCAAAAATATAATAAATTAACACGTCTTTAGAATAATCACCAAAAAATTAAGAATAGAATATTTCCTCAAATGTATACATCTCATCTATGAAAAACCTACAAATAACAGCATACTTAATTGTGGAATATTGTATGTTTTTCCACTAAAATTGGTAACAAGGCCATGATGTCCACTCTCATCACCTTTGTTCAACATTGTATTTGATGACCTAGTTAGCACAAAAGCAATATAAAAATAATATGCCTAGGGTTTAGCAAGAAAATATTAAAACTCACTTTATTTGCCAACGATATCGTAAGGTATTATGATACCCAAAGGAATCTACAAAAAAAGGATACAAAACAATATGTGAACTTAGCAACGTTGAAGAGTATTCACTATACAAAATCAATCATCTTTCTATATAATAAAATGAAACAGTTGAGAAATGTATTTATTTTGAAATATCAGGTACTGGATAGGGGTACCTGGGTGGCTCAGTCAGTTAAACATCTGCTTGGAATTCCCTCTCCCTTCTCCCTCTGCCCCTCCTTCATTCTCTTTCTCAAACAACAAAATATAACAAAACAAAACAAAACAAAAAACCAGGTAGAGGATAGACTTCCAAAAGGCATCCTAATAAGCACCATGCACACATTCTCCAGAAAAAAAGTAAAACTGGTGAAAACTATTTCTTCTTAAAAAGCAATCACTTAAAGCCTCTGGAAATTGTCCTAAGAGGATACAGAAAAGAAAGAAACATTTTTTCAGGGAAAATCTACTGACACTTGGTAAACAGTGTGTCTTTGACATTGAGCCCCAAAACTTGCTGTACACCTCTCCTGCCTTCAGGTTGCCAGCATTTCTCATCCCCTCCAGCTCCAAGCTACAAAAGACAAATTCCTGGTGAGTGAAACCAAGAGGTGAAAGGCTCCTCTCCCCTGCCCATCCCCCACTCATAGGACAAAACGTCTACCCCAGGCATAGCAAGGGAAAATGCTGAGGCCCTGATTGCTCCCACCCAGCTTGTTCATAGGGCAGAGGTTTCATGCCAGAAAAATAGAGCTGGGAAGGCTAGAGGCTACCACTCCAGTCCCAGGCCGAGGCTAGTGGCTCAGAAATTTTGCCCAGAGAAAGAGGCAATCTATAAAACAGTGAACTCTGAAGCTCTCCCCAAAGAAACTAGCTTTATTTGAAAACACAATTTGGGGAAGTTCAAGCCTAAGGATGCCCTCAAAACCAAAGAAGTATTTGATGCAAATCAAATAAGAGGCTGGCAGCTCCTGTTTAAAAGCAACCAGCTAGGCCAGAGGTGAGCTGGGATTTGAACAAACCTCAAAGGCTGGATTCAAATATGACTTCTGCATGAATTGGATTGGAATATTGAGTAATACGTATCCTGGAGCATTGTCAAAAACAATAAAGCATTCACATCGTTGTGACTGTAATACCTAATAGCTGGATTTGATATCAACAAATTGATCAGGGAAAGAGACAAAGAGAACCCTGATAAAACTACTGCCATCCCAGAGTGACAGTATACACACAGAAGCCTATACCCTCTGATAAACAACATCAGAGTCTTCACAATGTAAGGGAAATAAACTTCACTAAAATAGCCTAGGCAAGTCCCTAAACAAGCAAATAACAATAACAAAAACCAGAGAGAGTGAGGGAAATCAGTAATCAATATCCAGAATTGCTACACTCTATTACCTAAAATGTCTAGTTATCAACAAAATATTAGAAGACCTGCAATAAAACAGGGAAGCGTGACCTATTCACAGAAAAAAAAAAAAAAAAGGCAACGGAAATCGTCTCTGAGAAGGCCCAAATGTTGGATTTAACAAGACTTCATAACAGCTGTGAAAAGTCTTTAAAGAGTCCAAAGATACCATGTTTAAAGAAGGGAAACTATAATGTCTCATCAAGTAAAGAATACTAACAGAGAGATTGAAGTTATAAAAAGAAGCAAACAGAACTTATAGCATACACAAGAATTAACTCAAAATGGATTAAAGACTGCAACATAAGATACAAAACCATAATAATACTACAAGAAAATGTAGGCAGTAAGCTCCTTGGTCTGGATCTTGGCAATAATTTTTAGATTTGACACCAAAAGCAAAGGCAGCAAAAGCAAAACTATACAAGTAGGACTACATCAAACTAAAAAGCTTCTGCAGAGCAAAGGAAACCATCAATAAAATGAAAAGACAATCTATGAAATGGGAGAAAACATTTGAAAATCATATATCTGATAAGGAGTCAATATCCAAAATATATAAAGAACTTATACAACTTTAGAAAAAAAATTCCAATTAAAAAATGAGCAGAGCATTTGAAAAGATATTTTTCAAAAAAAGGCATGCAGGTAACCTAGAGGTACATGAAAAGTTGCCCAGCATCACTAATCATCAAAAAAATGCAAATCAAAACCACAATGAGATACCACTTCACACTTGTTAAAATGGTTATTATCAAAAAAAAAAAAAAAAGAAATAACAAATGTTGGCAAGCATGTAGAAAAAAGGGAACCCCTATGTGCACTCTTGGTAGGAATATAAGTTGGTGAAGATGCTTTGAAAAACAGTATGAAAGTTCCTCACAGACTAAAAATAGAACTACCATATGATCCAGCAATTCTACTTCCAAATAAAAAACTAACTCAAAAAGATATATGCCACCCCCATGTTCATTGCAGCATTATTTACATATTTTCCAAGACATGGAAACAACCTAAGTGTCCATCAGTGGATGGATAAGGAAAATACAATTGAGTTACACACACACACACACACAATAGATTATTCAGCCATAAAAAAAGAAGGAAATCTTGCCATTTGCAACAACATGGGTGGACCTTGAGAGCATTACAGTGCCCAGAGAAATAAGACATATGATATCACTTATATGTAGAATCCAAAAATGAACAAAGAACAACAAAAATGAGGTCTGGAGAAGAGATTGGTGGTTGCCAGAGGCAGAAGGTAAAGAGTGGGTGAAATGGGTGAATGGGGTCAAGGGAAAACAAGAACCAAATGGAAATTCTTTTTTTTTAATTTTTTAATGTATTTTTATTTATTTTTGAGAGAGAGAGAGAGACAGCATGAGCAAGGGAGGGTCAGAGAGAGTGGGAGACACAGAATCCAAAGCAGGCCTCAGGCTCTGAGCTGAAAGCACAGAGCCCGACGCGGGGCTCGAACCCACAAACCATGAGATCATGACCTGAACTGAAGCCAGACTCTCAACCGACTGAGCCACCCAGGCGCCCTGAAAATTCTTATACTAAAATGTACAGTAAATGAAAAGAAAAATTCACTAGAGGGAGTCAACAGTAGACCTGAACTGGCAGAAATCAAAATCAGCAAACTTGAAGTAAACTGATAGAGACTATGCATTCTGAAGAAAAAAATTTTAAGGAAAATTAACAAAACCTCAAAGAAGTTTAGTGATACTATAAGTGTACCAAACATGTCCATAATAAGAGTAGTAGAGGAGAGAAGAGAGAGAAGCAGAAAAATATTCAAAAAGATAATTGCTGAAAACTTCCAAAATTTGAAGAAAACCACTAGTGCATATGTTTAAAATGTCAGTGAACTCCAAACAGGATGAATGCAAAGATATCCACACCCAGATACATTATAGTAAAAATACTGAAAGGCAATGAGAAAATCTTGAAAACAGTAAGAGAAAAATCACTTGTAATGTACAACAGAACTCAAGTAGGATTAACAGTTCATTAGAAACACTGGAGGCCAGAGCTGTAGGACAACATATTTGAAGAGCTCAAAGGAAAAACCTAAACCCCAAAATCTTATATCCAGCAAACGATCCTTCAGAAATGTAGCTGAAATAAGACATTCCCAGATAAGAAATAAGAGAATTTGTTGCTAGCATAGCCACCTTATAAGAAACTAAAGGAAGTTTTTCTCAGGCTGAAGAAAAGTAATGCCAGATGATAATTTGAATTCCCACAAAGGAAAAAAGAACACTATTAAGGTAACTATTAATTATAAAATAATACTATGAATGTACATTAAGTTAACTATGTAATCATAATACTATAAATGTACATTACTTCTCTTAACTGATTTAAAAAGCCATTTATGAAACAATATGTATAAAATTATATTGATGGGCTTATAGTATATAGAAATGTAATATATTTTCCAATAACAGCACAAAGGAAGTAAGTGGGAGCAAAGTTGTATTTGAGTAAGCAAACAAAACCAGGTGGATCGAACAGAACAAATGAAGAGAACTAGAAATGATTAATTGGAAAGTTAATATACAAACTTTATAAACATATTTTTTGCTCACTTCTTTCTCTCGGGTTTTATAAAAAAACATAGTTATATAAAGTAATAATTATAATAATATGTTGTTGGATTTATAACACATATGGATGTATTATGTATGCCAGTAATAGCACATAAAGGGGAAGGAGGAAATGAAGTATAAAGGAATAACTTTTCTACATCCCCCTGGAATTAAGTTAATATACATCTGAAGTAGCTACAGAGAAGTTAAGATGTATATATTATCTTAGAGCAATGACAAAGAACTCCAAAAACAGAACTCCAAAATCATTAAAGAAATAAAAGAGTTACACTAGAAAATATTTATTTAATGCCAAAGTAGTAAAGGAAGTTTACAGGGACAAAAAGACATGAGACATAGAGAAAAATAAAGTAGAATAACAAGTGTAACCCAACTATATCAGTTATAACGTTAAATGTGGATAGATTTAACAATTCAATCAAGAAGACAAAAACTGCTGAAGCAGATTTTTTTAAAAACAAAGATTTAACTCTGCTGTCAGAAGGCCACACATAAAGATATAAATAGGTTAAGAGTAAAAGGATGGACAAAGACCATGCAAACAGCAAATACAGCTGTAGTTAATATCAGACAAAATAGATTTTAAAGCAAAATAAATGTTACTATACATAGAGACATCTAAAATGAAAAAATGGGGGGCGCCTGGGTGGCTTAGTCGGTTAAGCGTCCGACCTTCTCTTAGGTCATGATCTCGCGGTTCGTGGGTATGGGCCCCGCGTCGGGCTCTGTGCTGACTGCCGGCTCAGATCCTGGAGCCTGTTTCAGTCTGTGACTCCCTCTCTCTCTGACCCTCCCCTGCTCACGCTGTCTCTCTCTCTCTCTCTCTCCTAGAAATAAATAAAACATTAAAAAATTAAAAAAAAATAAATAAAATGAAAAAATGGTTAACCCATCTAGAAGATATAACAATTATAAACATCTATGCATCTGACGACAGAGCTACAAAGTATATGAAGCAATACTCGACAGAATCAAAGGGAGATAGACAATTCAACAATAATTGTTAAACATTTCAATATTCCACTTAGAACAATGATACAAAAAGTAGGCTGAAAACAAAAAATGAAATAAAGACTTGAAAAATTCCTTGTACAAAACTTCTATTCTGAAATCTACAAACTAGTGCAGAAAGAAAATTTTTTAAAGATCATTTAAGTGGAGGAGAATACAATGTTTTGGGGTTGGGAGACTGAATATTTTTTAAATGTTTATTCTATCAAACTTATCTGTGGATTTATTACAGTCCAATAAAAATTTGGCATATCCTTTTGTAGCAAATGACAAACTTATTCTAAAATTTACTTAGAAATGCAAAAATCTAAAATAATTAAAACTCTCTTAGAATACAACAAAGTTGGAGGATTTTACAACCTGACTTTAAGATATACTATAAACCTGCATTAATTAGTGTGGTAGTCAAAAAAGATAGACAAATAGACCAATGACTACAGAATACAATGTCTAGAAGTAAACCTATACATATGTATCCAATTTATTTTTTACTAAGGTATTAATAAAAATCAATGAATAAAGGCAAATATTGTTAACAAATAATGATAAAAAACTAGACAAACAACATAATGGGGGAAAATGAACCTTAATCTCCACCTCACACCACAATCAAAATTTATTTGAGGTGAATTATATCCTAAAACTGAAAGCTGAAAATGTAAAAAAAAGCTTTTTGAAGAATACAATAATATCTTCATGACCATGGAGTAGGCAAAATTTACTTACACAGGAATTATAAAATAAATCACAATTTAGAAATTCATAAGTTGTCAATCACTTCTCGGCCTTTTGGCTAAGATCAAGTGAAAAATTCATAAACTGTCCTTCAAGCAAACTAATTTTCTGAACATCAAACGATTTCATTTCATTAAGAAAATGACAAGATAAAGTCACATACTGGAAGAAAATATTCACAGTAACTACTTCTGGCAAAAGAGTCTTAAGTATATAAAGAGTTCTATTCAAGATGTGATATTTACTTGATACTGTACACTTAAATTGTTAAATTGAGAAGAAAAACCTTTTGAAACATTTAGGAATGACTAAATAAGAATTATCTACAGAGTGTTAGCAAAAAATTTTTTTAAAGTGTTAGCAAAATTTATCTCATTTCTTGTAATTTCATTTTCAGGTTTAACGGAGCTAAATGACAGTCCAGTTCCCCTGGAACTTGAGCGCTGCAAGTCTCCCACTTCAGGTAAACATGAATGGTAACTTTCAGTCTTGTAATTCACTGCAGTAATCTATTGCTTTATTTTCATAATTCTTACAATGTAAAATTAATAATTTTAGTAAATGCTTCTAGTTTAGTTTCTGAAATTTTACCATAAGCAAATATTTTAAAATATTCCTGGCCAGCCAAAAAATTAATCAATCGATTAATTAATGAATTAATCGATTGATTAATTCATTAATTAAATGTGTACAGGTATATCTATAAATTCCTAAAATTGGAGCTGCTAAATCAAAGAGTATATGCCTGTCTAATTTTTTAAAATTTTCCAAAATTGCTGTCCTTAGGGTTTGCAGCAATTTTTTCTCATTCCATCAGTAACATACAAACATTGGTTAACTGTTTTTATGTAATATTTGTAAGTCTGTTGGTAAAAAAAAATTCAATGTAGCTTCAATTTATCTCTTACATATGTGATATTAGATACCATTTCAATTGTTTAAGACCTCTTTATTTTTTCTATAAGTCATCTATTCATACACTACCCATTTTCTATAGAGTTGTTTGTCCTTTTCATATCAATTTTATTGCCTCTTTATAAATTAAGGTTACCCTTTTATGACATGGGATCCAAATTTTTTTTTTAGTTTTAACTTTGCTTGTGGTATCTCTTGCCTTATAGCAGTTTTTTGCACTCAGACATTTCTTGTATGGACTTTTTTCTTTGTGCTCAACAATTTAAATACAGTTGGAATTACCTACATTTTAAATTTTTGGTGGAATTCCTCCATCAAATGATTTACCCTTTATAATTACTGATTTTGTATATTCGTCTTCTCTGTAAAGAAAACTATCTTCATCCTGGAAATTTTCTAACAATATTCAATGTAAAATATCCAAAGATTATGGTTCTTTAATTAAGCTAGGTAGTAGTCAATTTTTCTGGGTTTTTTTTTTAAGTTTATTAGAGAGACATACTTTTATACACATGTTGTGCACATGCAAGCTGGAGAGGGACAGAGAGACAGGGAGAGAATCCCAAGCAGGCTCTGTGCTGTCAGTGCAGAGCCCAAGGTGGGGCTGGATTCCACAAACCATAAGATCATGACCTGAGCCGAATCAAGAGTGGGTTGCTTTACCAACTGAGCTACCCAGGTGTCCCTTTCTGTTTTGTTTTGTTTTTTAACCTGAACAAAAGTTTTACTGGATTTGGGGGTTTTAACTTAATTTCTGCTTTTAATTTCTAGTTCCCTCCTCTGTTTTCCTTTATTTTACACTTTTCAAATTTTTTGTGGTAGATGCTTAATTCATTTTGTTTATTTCTTATATGTTGCTACACGAAGGTTAAATTTCCCATTGAACTCTAGATTATATGTATCATAGCTTTTGATAAATTGTGATTGCAATAATAGTATTTTCTATATGGTAGACAGTTTTTTTTTCTTTTACCATAGTTGTTAATGTTAACTTGTTGCATTAGGTAGCTATAAGTGCTGCTTTATTGTTATTTAAGTCTTTCATGTCTTTATATTTTGATTACTTGACTTGTGAAGGATGGAGAAAAGGGAAATTAAAATACTATACTAATAATATATTTCATATTTTCTTGTATCTGCCCTGTTTTTAATATTCATGTGTAGATATTTTAAACCATATTGACAAAAAGTACATCTTATATCATAAACCACCAATGTTCACTTCATGTCTTTTTCACCTGAATTCTACTTTATTTGCTATTAATACTACAACCTTTCCTTTTTTTAATTTGGATTTTTTTTTATACCTTAGTCATACCTCTTTAGGAGTAAGCTTTTTAAATAACTGAGGTATGACATAGTCTCTAGAACACCAGAAACCTCCCTCATACCTCTCAGCCACTTACTCTCACAAAGGTACCCACTATTCTGACTTATAACCATAATTTAGTTATGTGAGGTTTGGACTCTCATATGAATGGAAACATACAATATTTACTTCCTTTGTTTCTTTCTAATTTTGCTCAACATTATGTATACGATATTCAGTTACATTGAATGATTTTTATTGTGTCATATTCTATTAAATGAATATATCTATGCATTTTATTGTTGCTGCACATTTAGGTGGCTTTCAATTTGGGGTTATGTTATGACCAATCCTGTAAAATTTTTAATGCAAATATAAACTCATTTTTGTTGTACATGTATCTGAAAGTGAAGCTTGGGGGTGTTAGGGTATGTTTATGTTCAGCTTCAGTAAATACTACTGAGTTTTCTAAAATGATTGTACCAATTTTACTTCCACTAACAATGTATAAAAGTTTTACTTGTTCCACATACATCTTTCAGTAAAATTTTTAGTTTTCTTTTTTAAAGGTCTTGCACACCTTGATTTATTCCTTGGCATTCGGTTTTTATATGTCATAAATTTTTTATTTTTTTCTTATTGTTTATGACTAGAATATTAAAATACAATTAATTCTTGTATATTGACCTCATATCCAGAAAACTTGATAAATTCCAATAATTTATAAATTCTTTTGGATTGTCTGTCCAATTATGCCCACTGTTAAAATAGCAGTTCTATTCTTATTTCTAAAGGAAGAAATTAGCTAGGACCTCCAATATAATGTTGAATATATGTGGTGTTAGCAAACATCTTTTTCTTTTTCTCAGTCTCAGGAAAAATGTCTTTAATATCGTAATTAAGTACTGAAATTCTTATAAGGCTTTAATAGACATCTTGCTTTTAGCCTTTTGCCTCTGATGTTTCTTTTTTTACTATGTTAGGGCAGATCTGGAAACATCACCAAGACAAGGACTTTGCATGCCATAAAGTAGATTACTTTATGTAGTAGCAAGGTTTTGACTACTTTTGTATTAGGTTACTTGGGACAAAAATGATTGGCTGTGGTAAGATTCTTTTATCACTTCAGTGCCTTATTTGAGCCTGGTTTGCTGGGCAGGTCCCACTCTTCTTTTAAATCATAGATATTCACAGTTGAGGAATGAAAGGTTTTTTTCCCCTTATAACAACTTTTTAATCATTTTGTGTTTGTTAAAATATATGAAATCTATCCTTCTGAGAACAGTGCCAACAAAGTTTATTTTATATTAAGAAAACTGGAAATAATATTTTATTATTCCATTCATTTCCCATGAAAAAGAATAATAATGGTGTTGTATTGAAGGGTCTTTCTAAGCCTACAAAGGAGAATGTGCCCAATGCTATTCCTGGAATACCATAGCGACACATGTACATAAAACTACGTTCTGCAATCTCTTCCTATTGTAGGAATTGCTGTATCTAATCTAGATTATCAAGAGAGGTATTGTTAGGATAAATGCAGACTTTTTAGTCCAATCTCATAAAACTAAAATGTAACCCAAAAAATCACATTTAAGACTTTAACAATAGTTTAAATCTCATGAAGCCTATTATCTCTAAAGGCAGAAAAGAATGAAAATAAAAACAGTGAAAATGTTTAGGTAACTTATAAAGGACAGAGTCAATATTGTTACATATATATAAATATATTTTACATATATTCTACTTCTGAAAATTTAAGAAAAGCAGCCATGCCTTCTAATGTCTCCTTGATTCACACACTAAACAAACAAACAAACAAACAAAAACTAGATCTGATAATAATGTCAATTATTATGTTTGATCTGGGTATATCTCCTCTTTTTCATACATGTGTAGCATTTAAGAGCCAATACTATTCTTGTCTTCTCTTTTTTTTTCCTTAATGCAGTGGTTCTTAAACATAAGCCTGTATGAGAATGATGTGAACAGTTTCTTAAAACACAGTTTGCTGAGTGCCAAAGATTCTAATTGAACAACTCTAGAGTGAGGCCTGAAATTTTGCAAAACAAGGACCCAGGTGATGCTAATGCTTCTGGTCTCTGGACCCACTTGAGAACCATGGCTTTGTGAAAATTTTTAAAATATTTTTTCAGTACTTACACTTACCCTCTCAGTATCTATTTTATGATCTCAAACCTTAACCTCCTTAAATTCTGATAAAAATAGATTAAAGCATTGATGCAAAATGCTGAGCAAGAATGGCTGGTAATTAGGCAACCCTGAGACCAGTAATCATTTTGTAATTCTGATTTTCTACATGGAAATCACTCCCTTTTAGCCCAATACAATTCAAGTAAAATAGAGCAAACTTTAAGACTATTAAATATTTATTTGAGGATAATGAGAGAGAACAGAATAGGAATTCAGAGCTGAAAGAATCTCAGTAAACCAACCAGAATGCTGATGTTCTTAACTTCCAGGAAATATAACCATTTCACATTATTTATTCATTCACCCAACTATTTAACAACTAATTTTCAGTATGTGCAGTTATGTAGATATTATGCTATCTATCCCCTGAAAATAAACTAATGAACAAAATAACATAATACTCATGCCAAATGGACCTGACAGTCTATCTGCAGAAACCAACATTAAACTAATAATTTTACGAATAGTTAGCTGTTTTTCCTTAAAGCTGCATAACCCTTTTTCACTGACCAGTTAAGGCTGTGCAATTTGTGTACTGCATAAACATACCCTACAAGGAAATGAGCAAGAACTAACGTTCAGCCCAGCTCCACTTACCTGGAACAGAACTTCAATCCCTCAAAGAAATAGGCCCCTTTTCTTTGGACAAAGAGTTGAAAACTAATCAAGCCTTCAACTGTAAGGTTATATCTGCTCACAAGATGTGCATTTTTCTAAGTTTTATTCCTTGAAGGTGTGCCTTTAAAAATCATTTGCTCAGATGAACATCTTTGTCTAAGCTAGCATCAGGTTCTAACACTCCTGCTACCTCTATAGCCATCAATTCTCATGATTCTCACTGTCTACAGTATATAATAAATAGACTTACTATGCTATCAAGTTCAAGTTAAGGCTAGGATGATAGAAATATTTATCTTTATTAAAATATGTTTATTTATGTATCTTTAATAAAGATGGCTTTATTAAAATATCATAGAGGATAATGTCACAAAAACTAACAAACAAGTAACCAACTCTATTGTTCTCAAATCGGAATTAGAACTAGGTTTTATAGCCTACACTGAATGCTTGTTCTGTTTGGTTCTACATTTCTAGAACCCCAGTACATCCTCCAAAGAAGAAAGCTTCTTCCCCCCAAATAGTCCTCTGTTGGGGCAGTGCTAAAATACTCAGATAAAGGCACAAAATAGATACCCTTCCAGATAGTTATCATGAGATTCGCCCTTTAGATAAAACTTCTGGGTTCACCTGGGCTAAGAAATTATATGCCAATAGTTTTTATTCCCTTCCTTTAGGACTTGCTACCAGAACTCCTGAGGCAGCACCAGGCTTTTATAGGAATGAAATACCAGCTGTGAGACAGAGGAATCAAGTACATCACTTGCCAGGTGAAAGTGAAAATCTCTTTTGTGAACAAACAAGTTTTTCATATCTTTACAATTTTCTGGACTTCACAATATGTCTCAAAAGCTTTATTCTTATCTGTGCTGAAAATACAGGTTCCCCATGGTGAACAAAGACAAATTTCCCTGAAATAATAAAATCATGGACACTGACTTCCTAAGTTTTAAAGCAGGCATTGCTAAGGTTTTTGTGAAAGATTTTGAAATGTTCTATAGAATTTTGATAGTGTGATTTTTCTGCTTTAAACATGAATACTTTTATCATACCTATAAAAAAATATGAGGGGAGCAACAGAGAATTACGAGAAACTTAAGAGTCAAAAAAGTAGAGAGGTTTTGTAAAAATTCTCCTAATTCTTCATAATACAATTAAGTATTTTCTATGATCAGAAACTACTATGATGAGGACTGAAACTCCACCAAAGAATTGCCTCAAAGGGACAATGTTCTCTCAGAAATAGTGAGCAAAAAGGAAGGTCTTATAATCTGCTTTATGCAGTCATTGAATATTTGATACTGTTCAGAAAGACCAAATCAAAATCAAACACAGATTGTACAGCTTCCTTAAATTAGGCATTCATTATAAAATGGTTGTGACCAGATTTGCAACTTTAAGAAGCATAAATTACCAATATTCTAGACTCTAAATAAGAAAGAAACAAAGGATCCTAAAAGTATTTGTAACCCATAATTTTCCAAGCAGTAATTTCCTTTTTTTCTTATGTAATACAACACCCCCGTGATAGGCCTCTTTGTGAGGAGAAAACTGATGGTCAGAGTATTTAAGTACGTAGAACTGGAATTCTAACTTGGTTACATTTGGTTGTAAAGCCTATGCTTTTTCCTGGTTTCATTAATAAAATGAGAAAAAGAAATATGAGAATTGCAAAAAACTAATCACAATTGAAATTAAAAGACAGCCAAGCAATGACAAAATTGCTATGAAGAGAATGTTTTAACAAAGAAGTTGAGAAGAACTTAAGAAATACACTTAGCATGAAACTTCAGAAATATAGTTTACCATTTAAGGTCCAGGAAAAACTAGATATGAAAATAGGGTTTTGTTTTATAATACATAAAATCAATGAATTATCACCACATTTGAATTTATCAATCCTTGTTTGCTAAAAATTGTAGTCAATGTTGGTACAGTACTTTAAAGCAAAGTATTTTTCATGTGTATTATCTTATTCAATCCTACAGCAACTCTATAAGGTTAGTATTGTTATCATTTTACATGGATGGAGAAATTATGACTAAGGAAAAATTTCATAACTTGCTCAAGATTACCCTGCTAATAATAAATGACTTAGTCTAAACCATCCGAAATCTTCAGACTTCAAGTTCCCAAATTATTTGTCCTCCTGTTACGTGCTTTTAAAAAAAGTATGTTGAAGAAACTAGTTCTCTCTGAGAATCAAGGTAGATAAGAACATAAAGTTTCCTAATCCTTTGACTCTCATTCATACAACATTAGTAACAAGTTACTGATTCATTAACAGTGTCTAGATAGAAATAGGATATATATTTTATTATAGTAAGAAAAGTGGAGTCAAGACATTAAACTTTTTTTTTTTTATGCTGGGGCAAATTCTAATAAACATACTTATTTGCCTGGATATACCTTAGCAACTTCATAAAAAGGGAGGAGGCAGTAATATAGAGGCATGTAGAACTTTTGGGGCTCTACCATGGCATGGTGACTCCAAAATTGCGCATGTGTGTTTGAAATGTACCTATATACATAGCAGGTGTTTTTGTTCTATCTTAGTTTCTGGCTTAGGGAAGATACAGACAAATGAAATTCATTACTTTGTTCCAACTAGTCAGCAAATGAATCAATATATAGATAAATTTTATAAATATTTCAATCTAAACAACTTTTAATTTATTTTTAGATTTATTTATTTTGTAGAAGACATCTAGGCCACACAAGTGGTATCTTCTACAGTATATATATCATATATATTGTGTTGCTTACTGCAAAGGACATAGCTTTGGAGTCAGAAAAATTTGAACATACCTGTCATTTCCTACCATGATAACTTTAGCCAAGTTACCAAATCGAAATCTTTCATTGGAAATAAAAAGATCAATCCAGTTGTTTCTAATCAAGAAGCAACTAATCAAAAGCTTTTGATTAGAAATTTCTAGTCCATCTCTGTATTTTATTTCCCATTAAAGTAGTAAGCCACATTCAGACTGATTCAGGGTTTGTTTTGTTCCAAAAATTTTGATTCAGCTGTGGAATTAAGGAGCTGAGAGGCTCTTTTTTATGTGCTATTTTTTTTCAAGTTTTTATTTAAATTCCAATTTGTTAGTATACAGTGTAATATTAGTTTCAGGTGTACAATATAGTGATTCAGCACTCCCATGCCACACTCATGCTCATCACAAGTGTATTTCTTGATCCCCATCACCTGTTTTACCCATCCCCCTGCCCACCTTTCCTCTAATAGCCATCAGTTTGTTCCCTAGTAAAGTGGAGTCAGGACATTAAACTGATTTTTTTGCTTGGGCAAATTCTAATAAACATACTTATTTGCCTGGATATGCCTTAGCAACTTCATAAAAAGGGAGGGAGCAGTAATAAAGAGGCACGTAGAACTTTCAGGTCTCTACCATGCCATGGTGACTCCATATCCATGGTGATTCCGTCCAGTTGTTTCTAATCAAGAAACAACTTGATTAAGGGTTTGTTCTGAGAGTTGTTTGAGGCCAATACAACCTATCTATTACAAGCCAGGCTGCACTCTCCATGGACTTTGACTTGAATTAGAAGTTAAGAAAAAAGCACGTGCATATAAGTGATTGAAGGATCTGACACATGAAAGATGCATGAAGCCCCCTAGTTAAAATAGTATTGTGGTCCCTGAAGTTCTGTTCTTATTTAGGCCTGAACATATGACCTCATTCTGGCATAAGATATGGTAATCTTCCAGACTACCCTACTTCATTACTGTAACTGAGCCTGGAGGCAGAAATTGTAGAATAAATAGTCTTGCAAAGGTTTATAATCTGGTGCTGTTCTAGGGTTGGCCATTACCTGACCTTTAGGGCTGAATTTATATATATTACTATATATTTTGCCATCAGTCAATTATTTCATTCATTTGCATCGTCTTTGGTCTTTTATGCCATCCTACCTGATAATTTCTAGGTAAGTCAGAGTTAATAGATGTGATTAGGTGAGTGAATAATCCTATCTGTGGGGATGCTTTTGTATGAATTTTTTAAATTCAGTTTTATTGAGATACAATTTATAGAGGATAAAATTCACTTTTCTTAGTATATGTTTATGAATTTTCTGGTTTTGTTTTTTTCAAAAATGTGTGCCATAACATGTTAAAGTGACAAGAATTTCCTGACAATTTGCCCAGAATATAACAGAACTAAGATAATAAGAAATCAAACTGTCTTAAGTCTAACACTTGGTGCAGCAATAGTCCCTGCCCTTCTGGTGGATTACCTATATCACTATTTGCTGTGTTACTGTCAATGAGCCAAGACAGGCAGTTTTTCAGATTGTGAAGGATTAAAGACACTACTCTAGATGGAATGCACAACATGATTTAAAGAGATTTTGTGGAGAATAGGCACATTATAAATTAAGTGTATGGCATTACTATTGAAAAGACAGTGGATTCTTAGGAAGTACCACTGTGCAAAGCAAACAAATAATAGTACTGTATACAATTGGAACCCATCTCAATGTGCACTGTTTAATCCTAGGTACCAGATTTTAAATAGGACATGTAGCCCAGACAAGTCATTTTTGATATAGAATACCACAGAGAGACAATATTTTCTTTTCAACTAACAATGAAACTAATAGCAAACATTGAATTCTTATTAGATACCACACCATGCTAAGTGCATTACGCGTATTTGCTTAATTAATGCTGATGAGATCCATATGAATTAGGGACTATTATTATTCCCATTTTACAGAGAAAGAAATACCTACTCTTCCTGAGATTAAGTAACTACTACCCTAACTTCACTCGCTCACCTGGCAAATGGTTGAGTCATGATCTGAATCCAGCTCACTTGTGTTCTAGATCACTGGGCTTCACTTCATCAAAAACCAGGAAATCTGCTTAGGAGAATAGCAGAAGTCTTATGGAGCTTTATAGAGGGGAAAACAGAGCATCTGGCTTTTTCTAATAGGGGTTTTACTGTACTTGTAACTACCACCTTCTGTTCAAATTTAGAAAATTTAAGATTGAAAATAGATATGAGGAAAATTTTTTTTACTTAAAGGAACCAAAAAGCACCTGTTAACTTAAAAATGAATATAATAATCAATTTAAAAAGATAATAAGCATTTTATCTATATCTATATATCTATCTGTAACTGTATCTACATCTAATTTAACAACTGGGACAAATGGTATATCATATGAAAAATCTAGGATGCATCTCAGGAAATACTTTGTGGAAGGTTCCTGAGTGAAAGTCCCATAGGTTAGTTAATATTCATAAAACCATAAAGTGTTATTTCTCAAAATGTGATCTGCTGACCTCTTTACATCAGTATTGCCATCTTAAAATAATCCCTGCCGATATGTTCAGAGTACTGGGAGATGGCCCCTAAGACTCTGCAGAAGCTTTTTTTTTGTTAAAAATAGTTTATTGTCAAGTTGGTTTCTATATAACACCTAGTGCTCATCCCCACAAGTGCCCTCCTCCATGCCCATCACCCCCTTTCCCTCCTCCCCACCCCCATCAGCCCTCAGTTTGTTCTCAGCATTCAAGAGTCTCTCATGGTTTGCTTCCCTCCCTCTCCCCCACTATTTTTCTCCTTCTTCTCCCCCATGGTCCTCCATTAAGTTCCTCCTAATCCTCCTATACGTGCAAACATATGGTATCTGTCCTTCTCTGCCAACTCTGCAGAAGCTTTAAGCTCTGGCATGTGAAAGCAAGAATCATTTACTTTTTATTGCTCCAGAGGCCAGAACTGGGACAAATTATAAATGGTAAAGGAAAGTAGTTTGAGCTCACATAGAAGGAAACTTTGTAGCAAATAGCAACCACAAATTGGATTTTTTATACCTTTAAAGGTTTCTATCAAAACTATTCAAATAGATAGGATATCAAGAATGTTGTAGGAGAAATACTTTCACTGAATAGGATATTAGACTAGATGAACTCTAAGATTCCTCTGAGCCAAGAATCTCTCTTTTCTGTGCAATGTGCTAAGGCATTGAGTCATGAGAAGTTTCTATTAAGCATTTTCTCTGGGGTGCTTTAGCTTAGTAAAAATGTAGCAATTCAGAGAGTCACATTCCCAGGAGAACAATGCAAAGGTTAATATGAATTGTTTTCATCATATACATTTCAAGATAAAATCTTGTTACTACCTCTTGCCTTATTCATCTTCCATCCCAAATTTCTCAAATGTCCATGTGTAACATGTAATATTTCTCTAACACTTGAACATACATTCTCTCTCTGCTTAGCCCTCTTACTAGTAATTCTTCACCCCCTACCTTCTGTCTTTACTGGCATTTATCAGTAATTTATTCAGCAAACACTTATTGTACACCCACGGTATGCCAATAATTTATTAGGTATTGGGAATACAGCCCTCACCTTTGGAGAACTCAGTTTCAGGATGTTAATGGATAGTAGCACACACACACACACACACACAAATCAAGTGTAATAAAATGTGTTAAGTGTTATAAAGGAAATGTGCACAAGGTGCAATGAAAGTAAAGATAATGGCACCAAATGAAACCTTCAGTTTGAGCCTGCATTCAAAAAGGAGGTGATTTCTGAGCTGTCTTGAAGGACAAGAGTTTTCTAGTTGTCTGGACACAAAAGACACAAAGAGCACCACCACCACCACCACCACCATCACCCTACCCACCTGCCAAAAAAAAAAAAAAAAAGAGAATCATTCTGTGCATGAATAATTATTAACTTTGTTATTAAACTTTCCTAATTAATCCCACTGTCAAATCATTTCCTTTCACTGCTTCAGATATATTATTGAAATTGGGGTTTCTGAGGGGACCCCAGTTTTGAGGCTTTCTACAGGAAACCAAAAAGACAGGTAATAAAAGACAGGGAATCTAAAAATGTGGAGCAGATTTGGAAGCCAGAATATGTTAGATACTAGAATATACAAGGTGAATTTTCCATCCAAAAGAAGAGTAGGAAGTGAGAAGCCATGTGACATTGTGGCCATTGTCCTGCTGTATGAATCTGGGCTTATGACCAATAAGCAGGGCCTATTTGACTTTTTGAAAACATCATTGTAATTCATTTAGTAATTAATACTATATAGATATATTGAAATACTCTGACTAAAAATAAAATGGAAACAATTGAGATAAATTATGAAACAAATCCTTACATTATTAGTTATTTAAAAAACTTAAATGAAAGGTTATTCTAAATAGTGAACGCACTTCACTCCTTCACTTCATTTGAATTATGAATTTACAAAATATATTTGTAATCTCTTCTGAAGCATATTACATATATTTAGTTTGCCATATTTTGATATAAATAAATTTTGCTTCTGCTGCTAATTCTAAACCCAATTTACTAAAATTTGGTTTACTGATTGCCCCTTAATCTTTTTTTTCCTTTTTGTTTTTGGAGACAGTGAGAAAACACATGTGCACAAGTAGGGAAAGGCAGAGGAAAAGGGGGAGAATCCCAAGCATGTTCCTTGCTCAGCACAAAGCCTGGCTCGATTCCATGACCCTGGGATCATCACCTGTGCAGAAATCAAAAGTCTGTTGCTCAACGGACTTAGGCCTCCAGGAGTCCCTGCCCCTTAATCTTAATAGAATTATTTTTAATGTCTTTTCATAGCAACAACTGCCTGCTGCTATTATTTTTATTAAAATGATAATACTTAGGTTTCCTTTTACAAGTGCTTTAGCATGGCATATAGTAGCTCACAAACCACAGTCCACAGGCCAAATCCAGCTTGCCACCTACTTTGCTCTGACTTGTGAAATAAAAATGGGGTTTTAATTTTTAAATGGTTGGTTGAAAATACTAAGAGATAAGTAATATTTCAGGACACATAAAAATATATTTAAGTTTATATTTAGGTTTTCTAAAACCTATTAAAGAATATATTCCAATCATATTCCAGCAGAAACATTAAGGATCATGTTCAGAATGTTATTTATTTGACAGATAAGATTAAGCTATGAATTAATGAAGGGATGTTTTTCAAACTTATAGGTGGCCAAATTCAGAAATTGTGAGCCAGGTTTTCTGATTTTAAATTGAGTATTCTTTCTATTTTGTTATCCTGCATCTTTATTTTAAAATAACCTTCTTGGGTATTTGGGTGGCTCAGTCCGTTGAGGGTCAGACTCTTGGTTTTGGCTCAGGTCATGATCTCACCATGTGTGGGTTAGAGACACATGTCAGGCTCTGTGAGGGCAGAGTCAGCTTGGAACTCTCTTTCATTCCCCCTCTCTCTCTGCCCCTCCCCCATTTGTGCATGTGCGCTTTCTCAAAATGAATAAACTTTAAAAATAAATAAATAACTTTGCTATTTGTAAAGAAAAACCACTCATCAGAAGGTATAGATTAATTGATGACATCAACTAAACTCTTAAAGTATTAAGTGACAGAAAAGATAGCTTACATGATTTCTTTGTATGATAACATGCATTCTAGTCAAATATTTTTGAGATATCCAGTGTAAAAATTTTATTAACAGACAAATAATGAGAAAAGTTTTTAAATAAATTATAGGTGTTTTCTTGGTTTTTTCAAACATTTTCTGATAGCTTGATTTATAATTCATTTCCAATTTTTTGTTTTCAAAATTTTCTTATCTATTGAATTTAACATTGTACTATTCATTACTGAAGTCATTTCATCTGCCACTGCCATGGCAAAGTTTTCTTGACTATATCATATATACATCTATAAAACACAATTTTCTATTTCAAAAAAATGTTGACAAGTTTTATCATCTGTTTTTATTATCATTTATGATTGAAAGAAGTTCATACATTTGTTACAATATTTCTTTACCTGTGAGATTTATCCAACGTGGATTTTTGACTCTTCACAAATTAAACAAAAAAATCACTTTAATGCCACTTGTGAAAAAAACTATGCAAAGGTATACTGAATTATCTACTACAAGTACAATTGCTTTTCTCATGTTTCTGTTTTCATATTAAGTAATTATACTAAATGACAACAAACTAACATCAAACAGTATTTCTGCTTCTATATATGCTTACTAAATATAACTCTCATTAGGATTTAATAATTATATGTAAGACATACTGTTCCCTCATGCTCCTCTTTAATTTTATATAATAAACAACTGCCTTTTTCCTTTTTCTGTTGTTTCAGTTAAAGGATCAAGAAAGTTAAGTCTGCCAACAGATCTTAAGACTGATCTTGGTACGGTATGCCAACAATTTTAAGTTTTCTTGTATTCATTTGGCTGAACATTTTTACCAACCAGTCCATGAATGACAGGTTTCCTAAATGGCAATGTTTGGTGAATTTCCAAAAAGGCTTTCTTAAAAATCACCATACAGTTCTGTTGGCAGCATTCAACATTCTGTTTGTTAACAAGCATTTTACAGAATTATGTTTTATAAATCATTACATACCAAGATATATAATGTTTCATTTCTTTTTAGCATGAAAATGTTTTTGAACATCAAATAATCATGCATATGAACCCTACCCTTTGTGAAAGTAATCATTTTAAAGAACATTATTCTTTCCTTGAATTATTTTCCCTATTCTCCATATTAATATTATGTAGAATTAATGCTATTTAATAACCACAACAAAAAATACTGATACATAAAAAATGAAAGGAGACCTGGCCTTTTTTTTAATTTTGGAAAAGTTACAGAAAATTTGATTCACTTTTAGTTTATTTTTGTGTGGTGGACACAGCCTTATTCATCATTCAGACTCTGAAATAAATAAGTCTTTATTAAATAGGACTTCACAGATTTGTCCTTCAGAACTTTTATGTGCTTGTTCTGACATAGGTTTTTTTTTTTTAATTTAATTACCTTTATTTTTATCTCCTTTATTCTAACTTAAAGCCATACCACTAAGTTCTACTAATTTCATGGGTAAAGTAACAAAATACAATAGTCTTTGAATTAGTTGTTAGAGTTTTACGAAGCTGCTCCACATACATTATTTTACTTGATTTTCTAGAGCACATTTACATAGCTTGCCTCATTGTATCCAATTTAAAAAACTGCTAGACAACAAACAGTTCATTACATTTAAAATCTAATTCATATAATCTTATATGAATTCAATTAACTCATGTTTTTAAATGCAAGGCACTAACATATTAGGCATTACTATTAGTTCAATATTAAAGAAATTGTTATGAATTAGTATTTTACCATTATAATTGACATCAAAAGAAGAATCAACATTATAGTTCCTTTTATTGACTTCTACAGTGTCAGATACTATATAATTTGGACAAATTACCCAAGACAAGATATTGTTCCCACTTTACAAATGAAGAACGATGTCTCCCTCTCTCTCTGCCCCTCCCCCACTCATGCAGTTTATTTCAAAAATAAATAAAACATTTTTAAAAATTAAAAAAAAAGAAATTCTCTCTCTCTCTTTTTTTTTTTTTTACAAATAGTTTATTGTCAAATTAGTTTCCACATAACACCCAGTGCTCATCCCCACAAGTGTCCTCCTCCATGCCCATCCCCCTCCCCCCCACATCCATCAGTCCTCAGTTTTTGTCAGCATTCAAGAGTCTCTCATGGTTTGCCTCTCTCCCTATCCCCCACCATTTCCGCCCTTCTTCTCCCCCTTGTTCCTCAGTTAAGTTCCTCCTAATCCTCCTATACATGCAAACATGATATTTGTCCTTCTATGCCTGACTTATTTCGCTCAGCATAACACCCTCAAGGTCCATCCACATTGCTACACATGGCCAGATTTCATTGTTTCTCATTACCATGTAGTATTCCATGGTGTAGATAAACCACATCTTCTGGATCCATTCGTCCGTTGATGGACACTTAGGCTCTTTCCATGTTTTGGCTATTGTTGAGAGTGCTGCTGTGAACATTGGGGTACACGTGCTCCTATGCCTCAGCATTTCTGTATCCCTTGGGTAAATTCCTAGCAGTGCTATTGCTGGCTCATAGGGGTGTTCTATTGTTAGTTTCCTTAGGAACCTCCACACTGTTTTCCAGAGGGGCTGCACCAGTTTACATTCCCACCAACAGTGTAGGAGGGTGCCCGTTTCTCCACATCCTCGCCAGCATCTAGAGTTCTCTGATCTGCTCATTTTAGCCACTCTGACTGGTGTGAGGTGGTATCTCAGTGTGGTTTTGATTTGTATTTCCCTGATGAGGAGGGATGCTGAGCATCGTTTCAAGTGTCTGTTGGCCATCTGGATGTCCTCTTTGGAGAAGTGTCTGTTCATATCTTCTGCCATTTCTTCACTGGGTTGTTTGTTTTTCGGGCGTGTAGTTTGGTGAGTTCCTTATAGATTCTGGATATTAACCCTTTATCTGATATGTCATTTGCATCTATCTTTTCCCATTCCGTTGTTTGCCTATTAGTTTTGTGGGTTGTTTCCTTTGCTGTGCAGAAGCTTTTAATCTTGATGAGGTCCCAATAGTTTATTTTTGCTCTTGATTCCCTTGCTTTTGGGGATGTGTCAAGTAAGAAGTTGCTGCGGTGGAGGTCAAGGAGGTTGTTTCCTGCTAAAAAAAAGAAATTCTCAATAAAACATCGACAAATTAACAAATCTGTACCTAGACTAAGAAAAAAGGAGAAAAAATGCAAATAATTAAAATCAAAATGAAAGTGGGGACATTACTATCAACCCTTACAAAGTAAGAGAATACTCTGAACAATTGTAAACCAATATTAAATAACCTATATGAAATTGCAAAATTCTTAGAAACTCATGAATTATCAAAACTGACTCAAGAAGAAAATCTCAACATAGCTAAAATAAGTAAAGACATTGAATCTGTACTCAAAAACTTCCTGACAAAGGAAAGTAGGGCATGAGATGGCTTCACTGGTGAATTCTACCAAATATTTACAGAATTGACACCAGTCCTTCTCAAGCTCTTCCAAAAAAAAAAAAAAAAAATAGAAGAGGGTGGAACATTTCCTAATTCATTCTATGACACCAAAATCACCCTAATTTCAAAGCTACACAATACCACAATGAAATTACAGACCAACATCCCTTATGAATATACATACAAAAATTCAACACCATATTAGCAAACAGAATTCAATAGCATATTAACAGGATTATGTACCATGACCAAGTGGGATTTATCCCAGAAATGCAAGGATGGTTTAACAGAAGAAAATAAAAGATGTAAAGAAATCATTAATAAAATAAAAGAAAAAAATTACACAGATACATCTTAACTGATACTGAAAAAGTATTTCATAATATTAAACACCCCTTCATGATAAAAACATTCAGAAAACTAGGATTGGAACGAATCTTCCTTAAATGATCATAGGGCATTCCTGAAAAACTCACAGACAAGATTCTACTTAATGATGAAAGATAAACTCTCTTTCTAAAGATCCAGAGCAAGACAAGGATGCCTGTTTTTACCACCTGTGTTCTATATTATAATAGAAGTTCTAACCAGAGAAATCAGGCAAGAAATAAAAGGCATTAAAAATGGAAAACAAGCAAAACTATCCCTATTTACAAATGCCATAATCCTGTATATAGAAAATCCCAAAGAATCCACAAAAGAACAACTAGAATAAATGAATTCAGCAAAGTTGCAGGTTATAATATAAACCTGCAAAATCAGTTGTATTTCTATATATCAGTAATGAAATTTAAAAAAAAATTAGCAAATTTTTTCATCTTTAAAAGAATAAAATGCCTAGAAATAAATTTAACCAAAGAGATATAAGACTTGTATACTGAAAACTACAAAACATTGCTAAAAGAAGTTAAATAAGACCTAAATAAGTGGAAAGACATCACTTATTCATGGATCAAAAGCCTTAATATTAATTTAAATATCAATACCACCCAAAGCAATCTAATGGATTAAATGCAGACACTACCAAAATACCAATTGCCTTTTGTGCAAGGTGGAAAAGCTTAACCTGAAATTCACATGGAAAATGCTGAAGCAAGAATAGCCAAACAAATACCAAAAAGGAAGAGAGTTGGAAGATTCACATTTCCTCAATATCAAAACTTACTGCATAGCTATAGTAATCAAAACACTGTCTGCTGGCATAAAGATAGACATATAGACCAATGTAATAAAATTGAGAGTCTAGAAATAAACGTCTATGACCAACTGAGTTTCAACAAGTTGCCAGGATAATTCTGTGGGATAAAAAATAGTCACTTCAACAAATGGTACTGAGACAACTAGAAATTGACATGAAAGATTAGAGGTGGACCATTACCTCACATCATATACAAAAAATAGATCAGTGACTTTAAGAGCTAAACTATAAAACTTTTAGAAGAAAGCAAAGGGAAAAGTCTTTATGACTTTGGATTTGGCAATAGTTTCTTAGGACACCAAAATTTAAACAAGAAGAGAAAACGATTAGTAAATTGGCCTTTATCAAAATGTACAACTTTTGCACATTAAAAGATTTTATTAAAAAAGTGATAAAACAAACTAGACAGAAAGTATTTGCAAATCACCTAAGGGTTACTATCCAGAATATACAGAGAACTACTACAGTTCCACAACAAACAACTCAATTCAAAAATGGGCATTAGACATTTATCCAAAGAACATATAAAGATGGACAATAAACACATGAAAAGATGTTCAACATCCCTAATCATTAGGGAAATGCAAATGAAAACCACAATGGGATGCCACTTCACCCTTAATAGGTGATGCTTACAATCAACAACAACAGAAAATTACAAGTGTTAACAAGGATGTGGAGAGATTGGAACCCTTGTTCATTGCTTTTGGTAATGTGAAATAGTACTGCTGCTACGGAAAACACTATGGTGGTTCCTCAAAAAATTAAAATTATTACAATTATTGTATTATCTAGCAAATACATTTTTGGGTATATAGCCAAAAGAATTGAAAACAGATTCTTGAAGAGATATTTGTACACATATGTTCATAATAGCATTATTGACAATAGCTAAAATGTAGACATGTTCATAACAGTGTTGTTGACAATAGGTAAAATGTGGAAGCAACCCAAGTGTCCATCAATGGGTGAACAAGTAAGCAAAACATGGTATATACATATAGTGAAATATATTCATATTTTAAAAGGAAGGAAATTCTGACATATGCCATAACATACATGAACCTTGAGGACATTATGCTAGGTAAAATAAACCAGTAACAAAAAGGCACAAAAAAAAATTGTATGAGGTACCCAGAGTAGTCAGATACATAGATAAAGAAAGTAGAATGGTGGTTGCCAGGGGCTGGGAAAGGAAGAAATGAGGAATTGCTATGTAATGAATAATGAGTTTCATTTTTACAAGATGAAAAAAATTCTGAAGACGGCTGGTAGTAACAATATGAATGTTCTTACTACCACTAAACTATATACTCAAAAATGGTTAAGATGGTAAATTTTATGTTATATATATTTTATCACAATTTAAAAATACTTTACTGAAAAAGTACTGATGCATGCCACAACATGGATGAACCTCAGAAACACTGTAAGAACTGAAAGAAGCAAGGTAAAGGGCCACAAATTATATTATTCCATTTATATGAAATATTCAGAATGGTTAGGTCCCTAGAAACAGAAAGTAGACTGATGGTCACCAGTGGCTGAGGAAGAGTAGAATGGGCAGTAAATTTTTAATGAATCAGTGCTATTCTTTATGGTGATAAAAATGTTTGTGAACTAAATAGTGGTGATGGTTGCACAAATTGTGAATGTACTAAATGTCACATTCTTAAATGGTTACTTCTATATTATGTGAGTTCCACCTCAACAATGAGGGGGGGAAATATTTCAAAGAACTGGTAAAGTACAAAGTCTCGAATTTAGTGAATAGTAATGTACCAATGTGAAATAATATGAGAAATTTATGTATTATCTTTGTAACTTTCCTCTAAATCTAAAATTATTCCAAAATAAAACATTCATTTTAAAAAATGGGCAAAGTACTTGAATAGACTCTTTACCAGAGAGGATATATAGATGGCAAGTAAGCACATGAAAAGATAACACTAGTTAGTTTCTGTATACCCCTTGCCCACACACTCACAGCCTCCCCCACTATTAACACCCCCCCTCACACACACACCAGAGTGATGCATTTGTTATCATTGACAAACCTGGTAATATATCATTATCACCCAGAATTCATAGTTTACATTAGGGCTCATGTGACATTATGTATATAAAATATACATAGTATATATAAAATACATAGTATTTTATATGTACATAAAATATATACTATGTATTTTATATATATATAAAATATTAAACATATAATCATTAAAATATAATACATAATATAAAAAATCTATTCTAGGGACACCTGGATGGCTTATTTGGTTAAGCATCTGACTCTTGATTTTGGCTCAGGGCATGATCTAATGGTGGTGAGATGGAATCCCGTATTGGGCTCTATGCTGGGCATGGAGCCTGCTTTAAGATTCTCTCTCGCCCTCTTCCTCTGCCCCTCCGCCAGCTTGTGCTCACTTGCTCTCTATTTAAAAAAAAAAAATGTGCTCTAAATTTCTTCTATCAGCCTATCCATCACTCCCTCCCCTAAGCCCTTGGCAATGACTGATTTTTTGCTGTCTTCATAGTTTTTTCCAGATTGTCATACAGTTGAAATCATACAGTATGTAGCCTTTTCAGATTGACCTCTTTCATTTAGTAATATGCATTTAAGTTTCCTCTATGTTTTTCATGGATTCATAGCTCATTTCTTTTTATAATTTTTCATTCTCTGGATATACCAAGTTTATCCATTCATCTATTGAAGGACATCTTGGTTGCTTCCAGTTTTTGGCAATTAATGAATAAAGCTGCCATAAATATTCTTGTGCTGGTTTTTATATGGACTTAAGTTTTCCATTTTGGGGTATAAATACCAAGAAGCATGACTGCTGAATCATATGATAGGAGTATGTTTAGTTTTTTAGGAAACTAACAAACTGTCTTCCAATGTCTGTAGAATTTTCATATTGTGTAACAATGAATCAGAGTTCCTGTTGTTCCATATTCATTCTAGCATTTGGCATTGACAATGTTTGAGATTTTTGCCTTTCTACAAGGTATATAGTGGTTTCTTGTGGTTGTTAAAATTTGCAATTATAAATGTTTTCATAAGTTTATTTGCCATCTGTCCACCTTCTTTGGTGTAGTATCTATTCAGACCCTTTGTCCATTTTTTAGTTGGGTTGTTTATTTTCTTATTGTTGAGTTTTAAGTCTTTTTGTGTGTGTGTGTATTTTGGATAACAGTCCTTAATCAGATATAACTTTTGCAATTGTTTTCCCCCAGCCTGGGTCTTGTCTTCTGATTCTCTTGATAGTACCTTTCATGGAGCAGAAGTTTCTAATTTTAATGAAGTTCAACTTACTAATTTTTTCTTACATGGATCATGCCGGTGATGTATCTAGAAAGTCATCACCAAACCCAAGGTCATCTAAATGTTCTATGTTTTCTTCTAGTCGTTTTCTAGTTTTGAGTTTTATGTCTATGGTTTTAGGTCTATGATCCATTTTGAGTTAATTTTTTTGAAGGTTGTAATGTCTGTGTCTAGACATTTAATGCGACTGTCCAGGTGTTCTAGCACCATTTGTTGAGAAGACTGTTTTTGCTCCATTGTATTGCTTTTGCACCCTTGTCAAAGATCAGTTAACTACACTTTTGTGTGGATATATTTCTGAGTTTTCTGCTCTGTTCCACATTGATCTATTTGTCTATTTTGTTAACAACACCACACTGTCTTCATCACTTTAGCTTTTTAGTAAGTCCTGAAGTCTTAGCACCAGTCCTTTGACATTGTTCCCCTCTTTAAATATTCTGTAATTATGGATCTTTTGTTTCTCTATATAACTTTATAATAAATCTGTCAATATCTACAAAATAACCTGCTGGGATTTTGATTGAGATTGTTGAATCTATAGATCAAGTTGGGAAGAACTGACATCTTGACAATATTGAGTCCTCCTGTCCACGAATATGGAATATTTTTAAATTTGTTCTTCAGTTTCTTTTATCAGTAAAGAATTTTTTTATAGTTTTGTAGTTTCCTCATAGAGATCTCAAAAATGCTTTATTAGATTTATATCTAAGTACTTTTTTTTGATGGTGCTAGTATAAATGTTACTGTTTTTAATTTCAAATTCCATTGCTAGTATATAGGAAACTTTTTGTCCCATATGAATGCTCACCAAAGGGTAACCTGAACAGAGGAAGACATTAACAATCAAGTGGGTAGAATGACCCACTCTATGGATACCAGTTGGCCTCCTTCCCAGTTGACCCTGTCAGTACCTAATGGGCTCATGAACAGAGTAACCATGGTGGTAGGGATAGAGGTTATGCTTGGGTTCAGCAACATGGACTTTCACCAAAGCTGACCTGGCTACAAACACTGCCGAGTGGTCAATTTAACAGCAGGATAAATTAACAATGTTTAAAATTTGGCACCATTTCCTGGGTGATAACCCAATTACCTGGTGGCATATTGGTTACATTGGACCATTTTCATCATGTAAGGGACAGGATATTGTTCTTACTGAAATAACCAGTCAGTAATATGGAAATAACCATATCATTCTGGATATGGATCTGTCTTCCTGGTATGTAATGCTTCTGCCAAAGCTACCGTCCATAGACTTATAGAATACCTTATCCACCGTGATGGTAATCCACACAGCATCAAGGAATTCATGTCATAGCAACTGAAGTGTGGTAGTGAGCTAATGCATATGGGTTTCACTGGTCTTACCATGTTCTCCACCATCCTGAACCAAGTGGCTACATACATATATATTATTATTAATCTTTTTTATTAATGTTAGCATAATGTATCTTTCTTCATCCCTTTACTTTTAATCTATATATGCATTTATACTTAAATTGAGTTTTTTTAGAAAATATATAGTTGGGTCTTATATTTTGAACTACTCTGATAATCCCTTTTAGTTTAGATGATTCACATTTAAAGCGATTATACAGTTGGATTAGGGTCTACCATAGTCATTACTGTTTTCTATTCATTACCCTTGTTCTTTGTTCCTATTTTCTTTTTACATTTTTTCTATTTTAGTTTAAACTGCGCATTTTCTATGATTCCTTTTCCTCTCTTCTTAGCATATCTATTATACTTCTCTTTTTAACTTTTTTTTAGTGTCTACTCTAGAGTTTGCAATATACATTTACAATTGATCAAGGTCCAGCTTTAAATAACATACTGATTCATGGGTAGTGCAAGTACCTTATAATAACAAAGCATTCCTGGTTTCTCCCTTTTATTCCTTCAATCATTACTGTCATTCATTTTACTTATCCATAAGTAAATATAGTATATCTATATATTATCTTATATACATAATTATTGGCAACTTAGTGTCAATATTATTATTTCCATAATAAGCAAAAAAACCTCTACTGTTTCTAAAAAACATTATTATGCCCTGGAACAAAGCTCAAGGCATATCTAAAGAATAGGAAACAAATAATACCTAATAACATAAGATTCACAACGTCTGGCTTCCAGGCAATGATACCATATCAACAGGAAAATACAACCTATGATGAAGAGAAAATATCAATCAACAGGAACTGACCCAGAAGTGACAGGATTAAACCAGCTATCATAAATATACTTCATATATTCAGAGAGATTGAAGACAGCACAAACATGTAAAGAAGAAAACAATAATACTCAAATGGAACTTTTAGAAATGTAAAATATAATGTATGAGATTGTATGAAATATACACTAGATGGGATTAACAGCAGAATTGACACTGAAAAAGAAAACATTACAAACTCAAATTTGTACTCTTCAAAATGAAACAAAGGAATAAAAAGACCAAAATACGTGATCTAGTATTTAACTTCAAGTTATGTAATACATATACAATAAGAATTCCAGAAGAGGAAAGGATGGGACAGGAAAAATGTCTGAATAAGTCATGACAAAAACCTTCCTAATTTGATGAACACTGTAAATCCATAGATCCAAGGAGCTTAATGAACTTCAAGAATAAGAAACATGAAGAAAATTACACCAAAGTACATCACAATTGAAATTCTTAAAAACAGCCAGAGAGGAGGGAAAAGATATATTAACACATAGAGGAACAAATATAAGAATAACAGCAGACTTACAAGCTAGAAGACAGTGGAAGAACATTTTTAAAGTGCTGAAAAAAATCAATCTAGAATTCTCTACACAGCAAAATATCACTGAAAAAATGAAGGTGAAATACTTTTACAGACATACAAAAGCTGAAAAGATCCAGCACGAAAAACTCAACTCTGCAAGAAACACTGCAAGAAGTCCTTCTGGAAGAAGGAATATAATTTTAGATATTCTAGATATACACAGTAATGAACAAAATTCTAGATATACACAGAGGAATGAAGACCCCTGGAGATGGTAAATATGAGGGTAAGTAAAATTTATTACTTGCTTTTTAAGTTTCTTTAAAAAATAATTGATGACTAGAAATATCGTAAGTATCCATCAATGAGTGAATGTTAAACAAACTGTGCCATATCCATACAGCGGAATACTCATCAGCAATAAAAACTAATGAGCTCTTCATACATAGAACAACATGCCAGAATCTCAGACTAATCATGGTGAATGAAAGAAGCAAGACAAAAACAAGTATAAACTGTATGATTATCTTATATAAAAGTCCATGGAATGCAAACTAATATTCAGTAACAAAGTACATCAGTGGTTGTTGAAGATATAGGGCCAATGGGGAGAGGCAGGATGGAGGGATTACAAATAAGAATGAGGCAACTGAGAGAGGTGATGGATATATTCATTATTTTTACTATGATGACTTAAACAGATGGTGTTTTTCAATTTTAAACGTGTGTAGTTTATTGTATGTCAATTATGTCTCAACCTATGCTGAGGAATGTAGTTGTCAAATAGGGATCTATCATCTAAGAGTGAAAGAGAACAATGGCTTTTTCAGACATCCAGAAACAAAGATTTACTATTTGTAGATATTTAGCTTACATTTAAAGTACTAGCAAGTGCAATTAAATAAATTAAATATTATGTGTGTATATATATTCAAAAATGTGATAAAATTGTTATACTTACAGGGGATAAATTTTATACCTGAAATCTCAAGAGAATCAACTGAAAAACTAATAAACACATCATTAGAATTCAGTGGCATGGCTGGGTACAAAATTCATACTTATAATACATACATGTATAATAATTATACAATTTTTGGTATTTATGTAAGAAAAGTTCAATCAGTAGAACAAGAAAGAAAATCCAGAAAGAGACCAAATACATATATAAATTTTAGAGTTGTAAATAAGTAACATTTAAAATCAGTGAGATAAAGGTAGACCATTCAATAAATGTTATGGGGACAACTCACTAGGGATCTGAAAAATAATTTCTTTATACCAAAATGAGTTCTAGGCAATAAAAATATAAATGTATAGAAAGAAACTAAAAATGCTAGAGTAAAGCATGGAAAATATTTTTTATTTTTTTACATTTATTTATTTTTGAGAGAGTAAGACAGAGCATGAGCGGGGGAGGGGCAGAGAGAGAAGGAGACACAGAATCCGAAACAGGCTCCAGGCTCTGAGCAAGTATTCAGCACAGAGCCTCACAGGGGCTCGAACCCAGGAGCCATGAGATCATGACCTGAGCCGAAGTCGGATGCTCAAACGACAGCCGCTCAGGTGACCCGGGAAAAGATATTTTTAAAATGTTCTTAGAGTTAAGAAATATTTGCCAAAGATAGCATAAAACTCAGTACCCATATAAAAACGGAACAAACAAAAAGCTGATGGTTGACAAATGTGATTATATATGAATAATCAGTATAGAAAAATGACATTCTGTAATAAATTTGACAGACAAGACCAATATCTACAACGTCCAAAGTGCTCAGACATAAAAATAAGATAAAGAACAACACACTAAAAAAAAAAAATTAGAAAGTATTGGTAGTTCCCAAATAAAGAAATATGAGTGTCTTTAAAATAAGTAAAGATATCCAATAATTATTGAAGAAATATTAAAACACTATTTTTTTTTTCCAATTAGATCAACAAATATCAAAGAATTGTGTAACGCAGGGGCGCCTGGGTGGCTCAGTCGGTTGAGCGACCGACTTCGGCTCAGGTCATGATCTCACGTTGGTGGGTTCGAGCCCTGCGGGGGGCTCTGTGCTGACAGCTAGCTCAGAGCCTGGAGCCTGTTTCAGATTCTGTGTTTCCCTCTCTCTCTGATTCTCCCTTGCTCACGCTGTCCTTCTCTCTCTCTCTCTCTCTCTCTCTCTCTCAGAAATAAATAAACATTAAAAAATTTTAAAAAAAAGAATTGTTAACGCAAAATATTGAAGATGTGGGAAGACTGAAGTTCTTATACACTGTTGGAGGGAATGTAATTGGTTAAGCCTTTTTGAAAGTCATTTTGCAATCAAAATCTAAAATTCATATTCTTGTGCCAATTTCAATTCAGAGAATTTATCCTACAGATATAATCACATATGTGTGTAAAAAGGTATTGCTATTCTCATTAAAGTTTGTTTTCAAACAGTAAAAGACTGAAAGCCTAATTAGAAAATAGTTAAATCAATTATTGTATAGCCCTAAAATGGAAATTTTGTCCCTATATAAACCATTATTCTATATTAGAAACAATTACATAGCTCTATATAGAATGGTCTCCAGGACACTAAAAAATGTTTTTATAAAAGGCACAAAATGTTGGTAATGTGTTTCCACTTCTAATGAAAAAACTGTTTAGACTAATAGTGGAAGAATACTCAAAGAAAATGTTAACATTTTTTGTCTACATGGAGGTGGAATTCTGAGTGAATTTTGGTTTACATTTAAAAAAATTTTTTTAATATTTTTATTTATCTCTAGGAGAGAGAGAGAAAGACAGCATGAGCAGGGGAGGGCCAGAGAGAGAGGGAGATACAGACTCTGAAATAGGCTCCAGGCTCCGAGCTGGCAGTCAGCACAGAGCCCGACGCGGGGCTCGAACCCACGAACCGCGAGATCATGACCTAAGCGAAAGTCGGACGCTTAACTGACTAAGCCACGCAGGCGCCCCTTGGTTTACATTTTAAAATTAAAAGTTATTTTAAGAAAAAAAAAATAGAAGGTATAAGCTACAATACCCAGAGAACCCTGTTAGAACATTGCATAATATACAAAGTAGTAGAAGTCTTAATTTTCTTAACCAAATATTTTTAATTCCATATATTGAGATTTAGCCCTCAAAGGAAGTTTCAAATTATTTATTATAGATTTTTATGTATGATTTAAAAAACACATACAGTATGTACAGCTCATTGTGAAAGGTTCAGACACAAAAGCATTAAGAAAAAGTGATTATTGATTTGCAAGCCCTTTAAATGAAGTTTAGATTTTGTGGTTTTTTTTAATGTTTTATTTCTTTAGTTTTTTGAGAGAGAGAGACAGATAACATGAACAGGGGAGGGTCAGAGAGAGGGAGACACAGAATCAGAAGCAGTCTCCAGACTCTGAGCTAGCTGTTAGCACAGAACCCGACGCGGGGCTCAAACCCACCAACCATAAGATCATGACCTGAGCCAAAGTCGGACGCTTAAGCAACTGAGCCATCCAAGTGCCCCTGAAGTTTAGATTTTGAAGAACTGGCTCACTGAATATAAAACACAAACAGGTGCATCAAACAAAAAATCCACAAGCTTTTCAAGGTTAGGGTAAATTTGTTCATAGAGTGGGGGTGGGAGGCATTTTACCCACATGATTATTATAGCCATAAACATCAGTATTGCAAAAGTCAGGGCTTAACATGTTTTTGTTAAGAAACGTTAGAAAAAAGTAATCTAGCAACTCAAGATTTCATCTTTTTGGAAATGATAGCTAGACTAACTTCTTTCTTTTTTATATATATCAGGATACACTGTGGGTTTTTTTCTCTCCCCACTCTTATGTGGGACTTCATATGACTTAGGGCAAGGTGTCAGTTTGCTTCTTCAGCATCAATCAAGATATAAGGGCATTTTATTGTTAAAGTCTATTGTTATTTTGAGTTCTGGTCCAGACGGCAATATAGGAGGATGCTGAATTCTTCTTCCATGGACTCCACAGACCTACACATGGAGCAATTCCCTCTGAAGTAAATCCATACTACCTGAGTGACTCCTACACATTGGATGAATTAGAAAATACTTATGTAGAAATGCATCTTTCCACTCTCTCAATGAAAGCCACTAAAGAAAAGGGGGAAAAACCCTCTTTGACAATCACAAAGGATTCAGAGACCACCAAGAGCTTGGGCAAGGGTGAATCATAAGATTCATATGCTATATAAGACCATTCCTTCAAGTCTGGGAGAGGTAGCTGTTTTATCTAGTGTGTAGAAACCAACACAGAGTCCAGGAAAATAAAGAAACAGAGGAGTATATTTCAAACAAACAAACAAACAAACAAAGATAAAACTCCAGAGACAGATCTCATGAAATGAAAGTGAGTGACTTACCTGATAGAGTTCAAAATAATGGTAAAAAAGATACTCACCAAGGTCAGGAAAGCAATGCATGAACAAAATGAGAATTTAAACAAAGAAACAAAATACATGAGAAAGTAGCAAACAGAAATCACAGACCTGAAGAATACAATAACTGCACAGGAAAACTTCATAGAGAGGCTCAACAACAGACTGATGTGGAAGGAAGGATCAGTGGATTTGAAGGCAAAGCAGATTTCATCCAATAAGAGAAGAAGGAAAAAAATGAACAAGTCAAGATAACTTAAGGTACTAATGAGACAACATCAGTAGAAAATATTCACATTATAAGGATCTGAGAAGGAGAAGAGTGAGAGAAAGGAAAAATTTTTATTTGAAGAAATAATGTCTGAGAAATTCTCTAATCTGGGAAATGATAAAGACATCCACATCCCGGAAAACTAGAAACTGTGAAATTAAGATAAATCTAAAGAGACCAATACCAAGACACATGATTGTCAAAGGCAAGGAAGAATCTTAAAAACAATAGAAAAACAATTTACATATGAGGAAATCCCCATAAGACAACTGGCAGAGTTTCAACAGAAAATCTGCAGACCAGAATGGAGTGAAATGCTATATTCAAAGTGCTGAAAGAAAAAAAAAACCTGCCAACTAAGAATATTCGACACGGGAAAATTATCCTTCAGAATTGAAGTAGAAATAAAGAGTTTTCCAGACAGCAAAAGCTAGAGGAGTTTATCACCACTATATTCATCTTTCCAAAATTGTGAAAGGGACTTGAAACAAAACAGTGCTAGTGACAGGAAAACTCATGAAAGTATAAATCTCACTGGTAAAGATAAATGTATAGTAAAATTCAGAATAATCAAATGTAATGGAGGTGAATAAATCACTTATACATCTAGTATGAAAGCTAAAACACAAAAGTTGTAAAACTGTAACAACAATAATTTGTTAATAGATACAAAATAAGAAGTAAACTATGACATCAAATACAAAGTGTGGGTAAGGAGAGTAAAATGTAGAGCTTTAGAATGCATTTGAACTAGTTATTGTCAACTTAAAATAGACCATTATAAATCTGTTTGTGCACCTAAAACTAATACAATATTTTATGTTCAAAAGGAATACAAGTTTTAAGCAACTTAAAAAAATAACATTTTATAGAAGATTCATGGTAACCACAAAGCAAAGACCTAAAATGAATACATATAAGAGAAAGAAATCTAAATATACCATAAGAAAAGCAACAAATCACAAAAAAAGAGAAGGAACAAAGCAAGTATAAAAACAACAAAAAGGCAATGAGTCTACACCTATCAATAGTTACTTTAAATGTACATAGACTAAATTTTCCAATAAAAAGCCAGAGTCACTGAATGGATTCAACAAAAAACAACAAGGGGTAATCATGGAGACTCACTTTAATTTTAAGAACAAGTTAGACTAAAAGTGAAGGGTGGAAAAAGATATTCCATGCAAATGGTAAACAAAAGAAAGCCAAGATAGCCATACTTATAATAGGTAAAATAGATTTTAAGTCAAAAATAGTCACAAGAGACAGAAAATTCATTGTATTGTATAAAGAGTTCAATCCAACAAGAAGATATAACATTTCTAAATAGATATGGACTCAATGTAGAAAGCACTTAAATATAAAAAGTACTTATTAACACATCTAAAGGGAGAAATAGCACAATTAGTAGACTTAAATATCCCATTTGCATCAATAGGTAGCTTATCCATAAGATTATCCATATATGTATGTATATTTATATGTATCATATATAATATATCCATATAATATGTACATTATAATATCCCTATTATATTATTATATATGGATATAGATTATCCATATATGTATGTACATATATATACATATACCACCTCTTTATCCATTCATCAGTTGATGGACATTTGGACTCTTTCCACAATTTGGCTATTGTTAATAGCACTGCTATAAACATTGGGGTAGATGTGGACCTTTAGCATTTTTGTATCCTTTGGAAAAATACCTAGTAGTGACATTGTAGGGTCATAGGGTAGTTCTATTTTTAGTATTTTGAGGAATCTCCATAGTTTTTTTCCAGAGTGACTGCACCAGTTTCATTCCCAGTACAAAAGTGTTACTCTTTCTGTGCATCCTGCATCCTTGTCAACATCTATTGTGTCCTGAGTTGTTGAGTTTAGCCATTCTGACAGGTGTGAGGTGGTATCTCATTGTGGTTTTGATTTGTATTTTCCTGTTGATGAGTAATATTGAGCATCTTTTCATGAGTCTGTTAGCCATCTGTATGTCTTCTTTGGAAAGTATCTATTCATGCCTCTGCCCATTTCTTCTCTGAATTGTTTTTTGGTGTTAGGTTTAATAAATTTTATATAGATTTTGGGTACTAACATCTGATATTTCATTTGCAAATATCTTCTCCCATTCCATCGGTTGCCTTTTAGTTTTATTATTGTTTACTTCACCATGCAGAAGTTTTTATCTTGGTGAGGTCATTTTTTGCTTTTATTTCCCTAGACTCCAGAGACATGTTTAGTAAGAAGTTGCTGTAGCCAAGGTCAAAGAGATTACTACTTGTTTTCTCCTCTAGGATTTTGATGATTTCCTGTCTTACATTTAGGTCTTTCATCCATTTTGAATTTATTTTTGTGTTTGGTATTCTTAGCCCAAGCTTCATTCTTCTGCATGTCTCTGTCCAGATTTCTCAGCACCATTTGCTGAAGAGACTGTCTATCTTTCACTGGATATTCTTTTCTGCTTTGTTGAAGATTAATTGGCCATATATTTGTGGGTCCAGCTCTGCATACTCTATTCTATTCCATTGATCTATGTGTCTGTTTCTGTGCCAGTATAACACAGTCTTGAGGATTATAGCTTTGTAATACAACTTGAAGTCTGGAATTATGATGCCTTGAGCTTTGCTTTTCTTTTTCAAGCCTTACTTTGGCTATTTGGGATCTTCTCATACAAATTTCAGTATTGTTTGTTCTAGCTGTGGGAAGAATGCTGGTGTTATTTTGATAGGGATTGCACTGAATGTGTAGATTGTTTTGAGTAGTATTGACATTTTAACTATATTTGTTCTTCTAATCCATGAACATAGAACGTTTTTCCATTTCTTTGGGTCTTGTTCAATTTCTTTTATAAGCTTTCTATAGTTTTCAGCATACAGATTGGTGAGGTTTATTCCTAGGTATCTTATGGTTTTTGGTGCGATTGTAAATGGTATCTATTCCTTGATTTCTTTTTCTGCTGCTTCATTATTGGTGTATAGAAATACAACTGATTTCTGTCCATTGATTTTATATCCTGCAACTTTCCTGAATTCACTTATCAGTTCTTGCACTTTTTGATGGACTCTTTCAGGTTTTCCACATAGAATGTCATTGGCAAAGAGTGAAAGTTTGACTTCTTTGCCAATTTTTATGCCTTTTTTTTCTTTTTGTTATCTGACTTCTGAGGCTAGGACTTCCTGTACTTGTTGAACAACAGTGGTGAGAGTGGACATCCCTGTCATGTTCCTGACCTTAGGGTGAAAGCCCTAAGTTTTTCCGTTTTGAGGGTGATATTACCTTAGGCCTTTCATATATGGCTTTTATGATGTTGAGTTATGTTCCTTCTATCCCAACTTTCTTGAGGGTTTTTATCAAAAAAGGATGCTGTATTTTGTCAAATGCTTTTTCTGTGTCTATTGAAAGGATCATATAGTTCTAATCCTTTCTTTTATTAATGTGGTGTATCACATTGATTGATTTGCAAATATTGAACCATACCTGCAGCCCAGGAATAAATCCCACTTGATTGTGGTGAATAATGCTTTTAGTGTACAGTTGAATTCAATTTGCTAATATCTTGTTGAGAATTTTTGCATCCAGGTTCATTAGGGATACTGGCCTGTAATTCTCTTTTTTTGTGGGGTCTTTGTTTGGTTTTAGAGTCAAGGTAATGCTGGCTTTGTAGGATGAGTTTGGAAGCTTACCTACCATTTTTATTTTTTGGAACAGTTTGAGAAGCAGAGGTATTAACTCTTTAAATATCTAATAGAATTCCTCTGGGAAGTCATCTGGCCCAGGACTCAGAGTCAGTCTTGCCCCAATAAATCAACAGTTGCCAGGCAAGGAGGGTCATGGTTTGGTGTAAGCAGGTCTCCCTTCTACTGGGGGCTGTTGTGTCGCTCTCTGAAGTCCCACTGTGTTGGTGTTGGGCAGGGAAAATAGTGGTATCCTAGTATCTCACTACTGGACCAACCTCCACTGTTCTGGCATCCCTTATAGAATAGCAAGGGCAGTCATCTTGCTCTGCACCACAACCTCCTGCACCTTCTCCTTGGCGCATGGCTGGGATTCAAAACCCAACATCTTAAAGGACCTGGCTTGGCATGGGTCCACTTCCCTCCTCCAGAGTAATGCCTCTCCACCCTGCTGATTAAAGGCCTTTGGCTGGCACCTGAGGGTCTTTTGTTCTTGAAGAGGCAATAAACCCTCTTCCAAAAGTACTCCAGGACAGGGATTGTTCTCTTTCAGTGCACCTGGAGACACCTACACCATGCTATGTACATCATGGCCAGCTCCCTCCTCCCTAGGAACGTGCATCCCTCCACTCTGGAGAAAGTCACACACTTGCAAGACCTCAGAGATTGAGCTCCAAAAGCTGTTTGCAAAGGAGAGCTAGGACACTCTGTGCTTCTCACTCCCCAGTCTATGGTCCAGAGAGGTTTTCCTCTTGTTCTAACTTGATGCCACACTTTTTCAACCCCTCTCACTTTCTTTCCCTTTTGTCTCTCAACAGAAGGAGTTCCCTCCCCTCTGCAGCTCTGCTGTTTTTCTCTCCCCCAGTTCATACCCATGCACCTGCACCCTGCCAAGCTGTCTCCCTCCAACTGTGAAGATCCTTATGACACTCCACAAATCTATTTCCTGGGTGTTCCAAGTAACCTAACCTGACCTGACCTATGTTTGAGACACAGGGAAAGCCCAGGGTCTCTCTACTTCTCTACCATCGTAACTCCTCCTGAGAAAGAATATTTTTTAATTTTTTTCTTCAAGTTTTTATTTGAATTCCAGTTAACATACAGTGTAACATTAGTTTCAGATGTAGAATCTAGTGATTCATCACTTACAGACAACACCCAGTATTCACTCCTCACAAGTGCCCTCCTTAATACCCATCACCCTTTTAACCCAACCCCTCCCCATCTCTCCTTCCATAACCCTCTGTTTGTTCTCTTTAGTTAAGAGTTCATTTTCTGGTTTGTCTCTCTTTCCCACCCCCCAAGTTCATCTGTTTTGTTTCTTAAATTACACATATGAATGAAATCATATGGTATTTGTCTTTCTCTGACTTATTTCATTTAGCATAATACACTCTTGCTCCATCCATGTTATTGAAAATGGCAAGATTTCATTCTCTCAATGGCTGAGTGATACTCCATTATATATATGTACATACCGTCTCTTCTTTTTTTCTTAAATTTTTAATGTTTATTTATTTTTGAAAGAGAGAGTCAGAGCATGATCCAGGGAGGGGCAGAGAGAGAGGGAGACACAAACTGAAGCAGACTCCAGGCTCTGAGCTGTTAGCACAGAGCCCAACGTGGGGCTCGAACTCATGAACCACAAGATCTTGACTTCAGCCAAAGTTAGATGCTTAACTGACTTAGCCACCCAGGCACCCTATCCATACCACCTCCTCTCATCCATTCATCATTCAGAGGACTGGACATTTGGACTCTTTCCGTAATTTGGCTATTGTCAACAATGCTGCCTTAAACATCAGGGAATATGTATCCCTTCCAATTAGTATTTTTGTATCCTTTGAATAAATACCTAATAGTGCAATTGCTGAATAGTAGAGTAGGTCTTTTTTTTTTAAATATTTTATTTATTTCTGAGGGAGAGAGAGAGACAGACAGACAGACAGACAGCATGAGCTGGGGAGGGTCAGAGAGAGAGGGAGATACAGAATCTGAAACAGCCTCCAGGCCCTGAGCTAGCTGTCAGCACAGAGCCCGATGTGGGACTCGAACTCACGAACTGTGAGATCATGACCTGAGCTGAAGTTGGACGCTTAACAGACTGAGCCACCCAGGCGCCCCATGAATAGTAGAGTAGTTCTATTTTTAACTTTTTGGGGTACCTCCATTCTGCTGTCCAGAGAGGCTGCACCAGTTTGTATTCTCACAGTGGAAGAGAGTTCACATTTCTTCACATCCTTTCCATCTGTTTCCTGTGTTGTTAATTTTAGTCATTTGACAGGTGTGAGATGATATCTCATTGTAGTTTTGATTTGTATTTTCCTCATAATGAGTGATGTTGAGCCATCTTTTCATATGTCTGTTAGCCATCTCGATGTCTTCTTTGGAAAAATATCTTATTCATGTCTCCTGCCCAGTTTTTAACTGTATTATTTATTTTTTGGTTGTTGAGTTTGATAAATTTTTTATAGATTTTGGGTATTAACCCTTTATCAGATAGATCATTTGCAAATAGGTTCTCTCATTCCAAATGTTGTCTTCCAGTTTAGTTGAACGTTTTCTTCACTGAGTAGAAGCTTTTTATCTTGATGAAGTCCCAGTAATTTATTTTTGTTTTTGTTTCCCTTGCCTCAGGAGACATATCTAGTAAGAGGTTGCTGTGGCTGATATCAAAGGGGTTACTACCTGTGTTCTCTAGGATTTTGATGGTTTCCTGTTTCACAGGCTAAACAACCAGTGTCCTGATTAGTGGCCTTTAGCAGGTGTCTCTGCACCTATGCTAAGGGGCAGGAGGAGGAAATGGGGCTGGCTGGTTCTTTTACTCCTGAAGAGGCAATACCACCTTTCACAAATGTGCTCCACAGGGAAGGAACAGGCTCTCCCTGTGCTCCTTAGGTGATCCTCACATCATGCAATCTGCCCTGGAGTTCTTTGCCTTCTTTTGCTCCAGGAATAGGGCAGCATCCTCAGGTCTCTATCCCAGCCAGGCCCATAGACCTCTAAAACTCCAGTCTTTCAGCCCCCTGGTTGCAAAATCTCACAAAATTCAGCCCCATTCGTCTTCAAGCCAATGGCTTTGGGAAAGTGTTCTCCTCCTACTTATTCCTGTGCACTCCACTCTCTCTTGGCTTTCTCTGCAACCAGGACTCCTTCCTTTCCTCAGCACCCATGTTCTATTTCTCCCCCAAACCTGGTCTCTGTACTTCCTACCTTCCTCAAAAGTGGCCTATTCTCTCCCTCTAGCTGTGCAGTTTGTTCTATCAGTTCTCGGGCCAATTTCTTCAGTATTCAGAATGATTTGATAGTTATCTAGCTCTGTTTGAGTGATGAGACAAGCCTGGGGTCCTCCTATACTGCCATCTTAGCTCCTCAAGAAACAAAGAAGATCTCAAACAAACACCCTACCTTTATACCTCAAAGAACTAGAAAAAGGACAAATGAAACACAAAATTGGTGGAAGGAAATTAAGATCAGGGCAGAAATAAATGAAATACAGACTAACAACACACACACACACACACACACACACACACACACACACACAAGATCAAGGAAACTAAGAGCTGGTTGTTTTAAAAAGATAAACAAAATAGACAAAGCTTTAGCCAGATTCACCAAGACTGAAAATCACGAGTGAAAGAAGAAACATTATAACTGATGCCACAGAAACACAAAGGATCATAAAAGACTACTATTTACAATTATATGGCAAAAGATGGGTGAATCTAGAAGTAGATAAATTCCTGCAAAAATACAACCTACCAAAACAATTATGAAGAACTAGAAAATATAAACAGACCAATTACTAGCAAGGAGATTGAGTCACTAACTAAAAACTTCCCAACAAACAAGTCTTGGACCAGATGGCTTCACTGCTGAGTTCTACTGAACAATTAAAGAATCCTTCTCAAATTCTTCCAAAAAAATCAGGGTAGGGAAAACTTCCTAACTCATTTTTCAAGGACACTATAAGAAAAGAAAATTATAGGCCAACATTTCTGTTGAACATAGATGTAAAACTCCTCAATAAAATATTAGCAGGCTAAATTCAATAGTACATTAAAAGGATCTTATGATCAAGTGGTAAATATTCAAGTCAATATAATTCATCATATTAATCAAATGAAAAATAAAAATCTATCTTCTCAATAGATTAAGGAAAAGTATTTGACAAAACTCGCTATCTGTTCATAACAAAAATTACAACCAAGTGGGAATAGAGGGAATGTGCCTCACATAATAAAAATCATATGTGACAAGGCCACAGCTAACATCATATTCAATGGTGAAAAAGTGAAAGCTTTTACTCAAAGATCAGAAATAAGACAAGAATGCCCACTGTCACCACTTTTACTCAACATAGTACTGGAAATACTATCCAGGGCAAGAAAAATAAGTAAAAGACATCGAAAACAGGAGAAGTAAAATTCTATTTGCAGAATATATATACATGTATACACACACACATATATACATATATACACATATATACATACATATATATATACACACATAAGGACTCACCAAAAGTTTTTTAAACTAATAAATTCAGCGAAGTTACAGAATAGAAAATCAATATACATAGCTCAGTTGCATTTCTATACACTAACAACAAACTATTAGAGAAATTAAGAAAATCGTATTTACAGTTGTATAAAAAAAGAAAATACTTAGGAATAAATTTAACCAAGGAGGTAAAAGATCTGTGTACTAAAAACTATAAGACATTAAGAATTAAAGACACAAATAAATGGAAAGATATTTCAGTCTCATGGGTTGGAAGAAGTAATATTGTTAAAATACCCATAATGCCAAAAGCAATTTACAGATTCAGTGCAATTTCCATTAAAATTCCAACGATATTCTTCACCAAAATAGAATCATCCTAAAAATTTGCATGGAACCACAAACGATTCTAAATAGCCAAAGCAATCTTGAGAAGGAAGAACAAAGAGGCATCTCACTTTCTGATTTCAAAGTACATTACAAACCTTTAGCAATCAAAACAGTTTGGTATCGACATAAAAATAGACACAAATCAATGAAACAGAATAGAAAGCCCAGAAATAAACCTATATATATATAATATATATAGAGAGAGCCCAGAAATAAAGCTATATATATATATAATATATAGTAATATATAATACATATATACATACATAGAGGAGTGTCAATTAATTTACAGCAAAGCCCAGAAATAAACACACACACACATATATATATATAGCCCAGAAATAAACCTATATATATATAATATATAATAATATATAATACATATATACATACATGGAGGATGTCAATTAATTTACAGCAAAGGAGCCAAGAATATATAATAGGGAAAGGATCATCTCTTCAATAAATGATGCTAGTAACACTGTACAGCCACATGCAAAAGATTGAAACCAACACTATCTTACACGATATACAAAAATCAACTCAAAATAGATTAAAGACTTGAACATAGACTTTTAACAATACAGCTCCTAGAAGAAAACAGACATTGTTTTCAAGACAGCTCCTTGACATGACATTTGCTTTGGCATTTGGTGGGGGAGGGGTGGATTTGAAACAGAAAGCAAAGAAAATATATGCAAAAATAAGCAAAAATGTGATGTAGTGGGACAACATCAAAATGAAAACCTTCTGTATAGTAAAGGAAACCATCGACAAAATGAAAAGGCAATCTACTGAATGGGAGCAAGTATTTGTAAAGTATATATCTGATAAGAGATTAATATCCAAAATATATAAAGGGTTCATATAATTTAATAGCAAAAAAAAAAAAAAAAGCTCAGATTAAAGAATGGGCAGAGGGGGATGCCTGCCTGGCTCAGTCAGTAGTGCATGTAACTCTTTTTTTTTTTTCTCTTTTTTTTTGACTTTTTATTTTTTTTATTTTTCTTTCTTTCTTTCTTTATTATTATTTTTTTTTACAAATAGTTTATTGTCGAGTTGGTTTCCATATATCACCCAGTGCTCATCCCCAAAAGTGCCCTCCTCCATGCCCATCTCCCCACTCCCCCACACACACCCATGAGTCTTCAGTTTGTTCTCAGCATTCAAGAGTCTCTCAGGGTTTGGCTCTCTCCCTTTCCCCCACTATTTCTCCCCTTCTTCTCCCTCATGGTCCTCCGTTAAGTTCCTCCTAATCCTCCTATACGTGCAAACATATGATATTTGTCCTTTTCTGCCCGACTTATTTCGCTCAGCATAACATCCTCAAGGTCCATCCATGTTGCTACACATGGCCAGATTTCATTTTTTCCCATTGCCATGCAGTATTCCATGGTATAGATAAACCACATCTTCTGGATCCATTCATCAGTTGATGGACACTTAGGCTCTTTCCATGTTTTGGCTATTGTTGAGATTGCTGCTATGAACATTGGGGTACATGTGCTCCTATGCATCAGCACTCCTGTATCCCTTGGGTCAATGCCTAGCAGTGCTATTGCTGGCTCATAGGGGTGTTCTATTGTTAACTTTTTGAGGAACCTCCACACTGTTTTCCAGAGGGGCTGCACCAGTTTACATTCCCACCAACAGTGTAGGAGGGTGCCCGTTTCTCCACATCCTCGCCAGCATCTAGAGTTCTCTGATTTGCTCATTTTAGCCACTCTGACTGGTGTGATGTGGTATTACAGTGTGATTTTGACTTGTATTTCCCTGATGAGGAGGGATGCTGAGCATCGTTTCATGTGTCTGTTGGCCATCTGGATGTCCTCTTTGGAGAAGTGTCTGTTCATATCTTCTGCCCATTTCTTTATTGGGTTGTTTTTTGGTTGTGTAGTTTGGTGAGTTCCTTATAGATTTTGGATATTATCCTTTTATCTGATATGTCATTTGCAACTATCTTTTCCCATTCCGTTGGTTGCCTATTAGTTTTGTGGTTTGTTTCCTTTGCTGTGCAGAAGCTTTTAATCTTGATGAGGTCCCAATAGTTTATTTTTGCTCTTGATTCCCTTGCTTTTGGGGATGTGTCAAGTAAGAAGTTGCTGCGGTGGAGGTCAAGGAGGTTGTTTCCTGCTTTCTCCTCTAGGGTTTTGATGGTTTTCTGCCTCACATTCAGGTCCTTCATCCATTTTGAGTTTATTTTTGTGTATGGTGTGAGAAAATGATCTAGTTTCATTCTTCTGCATGTTGCTGTCCAGTTCTCCCAACACCATCTTTTAAAGAGGCTGTCTTTTTTCCATTGGATATTCTTTCCTGCTTTGTCAAAGATTAGTTGGCTGTATACCTTTGGGTTCAGCTCTGAGTTTTCAATTCTATTCCATTAGTCTATGTGTCTGTTTTTGTGCCAAAAGAATACTGTCTTGATGAGGACAGCTTTGTAGTAGAGGCTAAAGTCTGGGATGGTGATGCCTCCCGTTTTGGTTTTATTTTTCTGTATTACTTTGGCTATTCGGGGTCTTTTGTGGTTCCATAAAAATTTTAGGATAGTTTGTTCTAGTTTTTAGAAGAATGCTGGTGCAATTTTGATTAGGATTGCATTGAATGTGTAGATTGCTTTGGGTAGTAATGACATTTTAACTATATTTATTCTTACAATACATGAGCATGGAATGTTTTTCCATTTCTTTGTGTCTTCTTCAATTTCCTTCATAAGTGTTCTCTAGTTTTCATCATACAGTTCTCTTGTATCCTTGGATAGGTTTATTCCTAGGTATTTTATGGTTTTTTTGTGCAATTGTGAATGGGATGTTTCTTGATTTCTCTTTCTTTTGCTTCATTATTAGTGTATAAAAATGCAACCGATTTCTATATGTTGATTTTGTACCTTGCAACTTTGCTGAATTCTTGTATCAGTTCTAGTAGGCTTCTGGAGGAGTCTGCCGGGTTTTCTATGTAGAGTATCATGTCGTCTGCAAAAAGTGATAGTTTGACTTCCTCTTTGCCAATTCTGATGCCTTTGATTTCCTTTTGTTGTCTGATGGCTGATGCTAGGACTCCAGAACTATGTTAAACAGCAGTGGTGAGAGTGGAATCCTTGTCGTGTTCCTGATCTCAGGGGGAAAGCTCTCAGTTTTTCCCCGTTGAGGATGATGTTAGCTGAAGCTTCTCATAAATGGCTTTTATGATGTTTAAGTAGGTTCCTTCTATACCGACTTTCTCTAGAGTCTTAATTAAGAAGGGATGCTGTGTTTTGTCAAATGCTTTTTCTGCATCTATTGACAGGATCATATGGTTTTTATCTTTTCTTTTGTTGATGTGATGTCTCACATTGATTGATTTGCGAATGTTGAACCAGCCCAGTAACCCAGGAATGAATCCCACTTGATCTTGGTGGGTGATTCTTTTTATGTGTGCTGGATTCGATTTGCAAGTATCTTCTTGAGGATTTTTGCATCCGTATTCATCAAGGATATTGGCCAGTAGTTCTCTTTTTTAAGCTGGATCTCTGTCTGGCTTGGGAATCAGAGTATGCTGGCTTCATAAAATGAGTCTGGAAGTTTTCCTTCGATTTCTAATTTTTGGAATAGCTTGAGAAAATTGGGATTAATTCTGTTTTAAATGTCTGGTAGAATTCCCCAGGGAAGCCATCAGGTCCAGGGCTCTTATTTGTTGGGAGATTTTTGATAACTGATTCGATTTCTTCACTCGTTATGGGTCTTTTCAGATTTTCTATTTCTTCCCGTGTGAATTTTGGCAGTGAGTTTGTGTTTAGGAATTTGTTCATTTCTTCTAAGTTGTCCAATTGTTGGTATATAATTTTTCATAGGATTCCCTGATAATTGCTTGTATTTCTGAGGGGTTGGTTGTAATAAGTCCATTTTCTTTCATAATTTTGTCTATTTGGGTGCTCTCTCTCTTCTTTTTGAGAAGCCTGGCTAGCTAGAGGTTTGCCAATTTTGTTTATTTTTTCAAAAAGCCAACTCTTGGTTTCATTGATCTGTTCAATTGTTTCTTTGGTTCTATGTTGTTTATTTCTGCTCTGATTTTTACTATTTCTCTTCTTCTACTGGGTTTAGGGTGTTCTTGTTGCTCTGCCTCTAGTTCCTTTAGGTGAGCTGTTAGATTTTGGACTTGCACTTTTTCTAATCTCTTGAAATAGGCCTGGAGTGCAATGTACTTTCCTCTTAGGACTGCTTTGCTGCATCCCATAGATTTTGGATTGTTGTGTTTTCATTTTCATTTGTTTCCATATATTTTTTACTTTCATCTCTAATTGCCTGATTGGCCCATTCATTCTTTAGTGGGTGTTCTTTAACCTCCATGTTTTTGGAGGTTTTCCAGACTTCTTCCTGTGATTGACTTCAAGTTTCAAAGCATTATGATCTGACAGTGTGCATGGTATGATGTCAATTATTTTATATTTATTGAGGGCTGCTTTATGTCCCAGTATGTGATCTGTCTTGGAGAATGTGCCATGCGCACTTGAGAAGAAAGTAAATTCCCTGACCTCAGGATGTAAAGTTCTAAATATATCCGTCAGACCCATCTGGTCCAATGTGTCTTTCAAGTCCATTATTTCTTTAGTGATTTTCTGTCTGGTTGACCTATCCATTGCTGTAAGCGGTGTATTAAAGTCCCCTGCTATTAGCACATTCTTATCTACAAGCTTGTTTCTATTTGTGATTTAGATATTTAGATATTTAGATATTTAGATATTTAGGTGCTCCCATATTCGGTGCAGAGACATTTATGATAGTTAGTTCTTCCTGATGGATGGACCCTGTAATTATTATGTAGTGCCCTTCTTCATCCCTTGTGATTGTCTTTAATTTAAAGTCCAGTTTGTCTGATACAAGTATAGCTACTCTGGCTTTCTTTTGATTTCCTGTAGCATGATATATATTTCTCCATCCCCTTACTTTTAATCTGAAGGTATCTTCCAGTTTAAAATGATTTTCTTGTAGACAGCATATAGATGGATTTTGTTTTATTATCCATTCTGCTACCCTATGTCTTTTGATTGGAGCATTCAGCCCATTTACATTCAGTGTTATTATTGAAATATGTGGGCTTAGAGTCTTTGTATCTTTTGTAGGGTTCATGTACGTGGTGGTGTCTCTGGTATCTTTGGTCATTGCAACCTTTCCTTCAGAGCGTCCCCCTCAGGATTTCTTGTAGGGCTGGCTTAGTGGTGACAAATTCTTTCAATTTCTGTTTATTTGGAAAGATTTTTCTCTCTCCTTCTTTTGAATGACAGGCTTGCTGGATAGAGGATTCTTGCCTGCATATTTTTACTGTTCATCACATTGAAGATTTCCTGCCATTCCTTTCTGGCCTGCCAAGTTTCAGTAGATAGGTCTTCACCACTCTGATAGTTTTCCCTTTGTATGTTAGGGCCCTTTTCTCCCTAGCTGCTTTCAGAATTCTCTCTTTGTCCTTGTATTCGCCATTTTTACTATGATATGCCGTGCAGAAGATCGATTCAAGTTACGTCTAAGGGGAGTCCTCTGAGCCTCTTGTATTTCAACATTTACTTCCCTCCCCAGGTCAGGGAAATTCTCTGCTATAATTTATTTCCAGGACTCCTTCAGCACCTTTCCCTCTCTCTTCCTCTTCTGGAATTCCTATGATACGGATATTGTTGCGTTTGACTGTATCGCTGAGCTCTCGAACTCTTCTTTCATGTTCCTGGATCAGTTTGTCTCTTTTTTTGTCAGCTTCTTGTTTTTCTATAATGGTGTCTTCTAAATCACTTATTCCCCTTTCTGCCTCTTCAATCCGTGCATTGGAGGCCTCTAGTTTATTATGTATCTCATTTATCGCATTTTTTAATTCATCATGCCTATTCTTATTCTCCATCTTGTCTGTAGCCATAGTTTCTTTGATGTCCCCTATGCTTTTTTCAAGCCCAGCTATTAATTTTACCATTATTATTCTAAAATCTTGTTTAGTTATGCTGCTTCTATCTGTTTTGAGCAGTTCATTAGCTGTCTGTTCTTCTTGGAGTTTCTTTGGAGGAGAGCTCTTTCGTTTCATCATTTTAGTTAGCTTTCTGGCTCTTGTTAGTTTTAAAGACTTGTTATGCTCTCTGTACCTATGAGCGCTGCTCTATCCAAGAAGACTCTTTGACTGTCCAGGGCCTATCCTTTCAGAGAGTGTTTTTTGAATGGTATCTCTTGGTCTCTCTTGTTTGGACCTTGGTTATTTTATTTTCCTTCTCGTAGTGATATTTGGGACTCTCCACCTCGTGTACTCTGGCTTGTTTCTTGAGGTAGCCCTGAAACACAGCATCTATGGCGTTATGTGCATCCTAAACTTGCAAAGAAGTTCTTCTCCAAATACTCAGGGATGAAGGCGGAAGCAGCTGCGACTCCAAAGGCAGCTCCAGGCTGGCTAAAACGGTTCCTGATTTGGAAACCAAGGCCTGTGAATAACCGGGCCCAGCCCAGCCTCGCTCAGGTGAGAGGAAGGCCTCGCCCCCCGGGACCTGGCTTCAGGCACGCAGTCGTGGCCTCCCAGGAACCTCCGGCTGAGCTGTAACTCTTTTTTTTTTTTAACTGTTTATTTATTTTTGAGAGAGACAGACAAACAGAGCATGAGAAAGGGAGAGGCAGAGAGAGAGACACACACACACAGAATTCGAAGCAGGCTCCTGGCTCTGATTTGTCATCCCAGTACCTGATGTGGGGCTTGAAGCAACAGACTGTGGATGCTCAACCAACTCTTGGTTGAGCCACCCAGGCACTCCTGCAACTCTTGGTGTAGGGCTTGTGAGTCCAAGTCCAATGGCGGATATAGAGCCTACTTTAAAAAAAAATAGACAGAGGATCTGATTAGACACTTTTCCAAAGACAACATGTAAATGGCCAACAGCTACATGAAAAGGTGCTTCATGTCACTAATCATAAGAGAAATGTAAATCAAAACCACAATGAGGTATTACCTCATACCTGCTATGGTGGGTATCATAAAAAAGAATTAACAAGTGTTGTAAGAGTGTGGAGAAAAGGGAGCCCTGAATATTGTTGGTAGGAATGTAAATTGGTGCAGGTGCTAGGGAAAACAGTATGGAGGTGTGTAGTCACATTCCTGAAGACTTTAAGCCAGTGGTGGGTGAGAACCCAACAAAACCAAAGGAATGATCCAGAGACAGTGATTGAGACCTAAGTTTAGTGGGGGCACTTACATACAGGGAGCCCAACTGAACAAGCATCTGCTACTGGAAACCAAACACAGCAAACTTTTATAGTGTAGCATTTATCCTAGCAATTCTCTGTAGCTTTGCCTCTCCTTGCAGAGCAAATGTTCTAAGGGGATCAGAGCCCACCACCTGGACATTTGCATGATCAAGGTGATACTCCAAGTTGGCCAACCCCTGAGCCCCTGACCTGGAATGCTAAACAATATGTTTTTACATATCTGCTTATGGGAAATAACAGAGAGAAGACAGGATCTATACATTCTCAGGATCTTAATTCTCAAGATAAAGATTAACAAGGGCATTAAGGTAGGCTTGCATAAACCAATCCTGGCCCTTAACACACAGGAGGTTCCTCAAAAATTAAAAATAGAATCACTATATAATCCAACAATCTCACTTCTGGGTATATATCCAACGGGAAAAAAACACAGGGTATTGAAGAGCTGCCTGCACTCCTATGTTCATTTCAGCATTATTCACAATAGCTAAGAGAGGGAAACAACCTAAGGGCCTGTAAATTCATGAATGGATAAAGAAGATGTGGTATGTATACACAATGGAATATTATTGAGCCATGAGAAAGACGGAAATCCTGCCATTTGCAACAACATGGATGGACCTTGAGGGTATTATGTGAAGTGAAATAGGCCAGGCAAAGGCAAATACTGCATGGTATTTATACTTATATGTTGAATATTTTTTTAAAAACGTTATAGAAACAGAGTAAAAAAGTGGTAACCAGTAGCTGAAGGTAGGGAAAATAGGGAAGGATTTGTAAAAGGGTACAAACTTTCAACTATAAGATGAGTAAGTTCTGAGAATGTAATGTAAAACATGATGACTACTGTTGACGACACAGTAATGTATAATGGAAATGTGCTAATAGAGAACTTAAATGTTCTCACAAGTAAATGAATAAAGTGATGGGTGTGTTAATAAATTTTCCCAGTTTGTACATATATCAAATCATTATCATGTATACGTTATTATTTTTTATGTTTATTTTTGAGAGAGAGAGAGACAGTATGAGTGGGAGAGGGGCTGAGAGAGGGGGAGACAAAGAATCCAAACCAGGCTCTAGTCTCTTGAGCTGTCAGCACAGAGCCCGACATGGAGCTCAAATTCATGAACTGTGAGATCATGACCTTAGCCAAAGTCTTATGCTTAACCAACTAAGCCACCCAGGCACACCTTGATGTATACTTTAAATGTTACAATTTTATGTGACAATTTTAAGCTGAAATTTTAAGAACAGTTTTTTCAAGTTAAAACATTCTATTCATCACTGACAAAGCCTAAGGCAATGGTTTCACTAGAAATTCTTTTTTTTTTTTTAATATTTTATGTCTGAGAGAGAGAGAGACAGACAGACAGCATGAAAAGGGGAGGGTCAGAGAGAGAGGGAGACACAGAATCTGAAAAAGGCTCCAGGCTCTGAGCTGTCAGCACAAAGCCCAATGCGAGGCTCGAACCCACGGACTGTGAGATCATGACCTGAGCTGAAGTCGGACGCTCAACCGACTGAGCCACCCAGGCGCTCCAAGAAATTCTTTTCTCTAAACTGTAAAGTTAGTTTTAAAGATCCATTTAAATGAATAAATTATAAGTTAAACTCGGAAAAACAAATGGTTAATTATTGATAAATAAAGCTCTTTGAAATATCGGATTTCAGTGACTAACAATTAAACTCAAGGCATATAAACCTGTGTTCATTCAAAGCATTTTTAGCTTTGACAACAAAAACATAGTTATGAAAATTTTGCTATAGAAAACTCATATTAAAACTGGAGATAAAAATTAAGCTCATCAAGGGAAAGACTAGGATTCAATCCATCCAAGTTTTCAGCTTAAAAATCTTCAGAAAAAATATCATAAAAATAAGAGCTTAAAAACCTCAAAAAATGTCAGCAAAAAAGTAGAGAATGTTGATAATCACAAAACATTAAAATAAAGACAAATTAAAAGCTACATAAACCTAGTTTTGGTGATTATGATGACAGAGATGTCCTGCTGAACCAGGCCAACATTAGCATAGCTCCTAGCATCTAGCTCCAGAAGCATCAATGCTGAGCCACTGACAGTGGTTTTTTACTAAAACATTAATTCCAGTGTAGTTGGGCATTGTTTGGGCTGCAGGCTTCTGAGTACACCTCACAGTTTATCTCTGAGATTTCAAACTTCCCAATATCCTTTAATAAATTCCTTTCCTGCTAAAACAAATTAATCCAGCAAACCAACATTAAGTCAATTAAGAAACCAACTTGTCCTCCAACCAAGGCATCATGTCTGAGGAAGGAGCAACATTTTCTAACATATGTACAGCTTATTTTTGCAATTTATACACACAAAATTGTCATTTTTTAATTCATTCTAAGTCCTTGTTAGTGCCAAATGATGCTCTCAGTGCTTTTGCTGTTTATAAGACTACATTTGATAGTGCAGGAGGGGTAGAGCTCTTGACTTCAGCTTTCCTGTGGCTATAATCAAGGGATATTTCTGCCTTTCCATCTGGAAGACCTGGAATTTCTGAAATCTGTGTTAATATGGAAGAGGACTGGTCCCCAAAAGCTTGGATCTCAATACGCATTGCACAGGCCACTCCCAAACCCTACTATGTTTGTCTTCAAAATTACTACCCCTTATTAAAAATTTTAAGTGGCCCTGTGACCCAGCTTTTAAGTCTATAGACAGTAAGTGAGAAAATCTGGATCCAAATTCTGCCTCCGTGAATACTGTTTATATATTATTAATTTTCCAAACCCTTTTTCTGAGCTTCAGTTTCCTCAGCTGAAAAATCAAGATAATAAAGGATCTACCCTGTAGGGCTGTTGTTAACAGTAAATGGGTAATGTTAGGGCACTTGGGTGGCTCAGTCAGTTAAGCAGCCAACTCTTGATTTCTGCTCAGGTCATTATCTCAGTTACTAGGCATTGGAGCCTGCTTAAGATTCTCTCTCTTCCCATTTTCACTGCCCCCACCTCAAACAAACAAATAAAAAAATTAAATGGGTAATGTGTATAAAGTGTCTGGCATTTAAATATTTGAGAAATGTTAACTCTCCTTTTTGAAAATAGAAAAAAAACACTAATGCATATAAATGGTAAGGCCTAATTGTCATCCTTGTACTAGCTCAAGGATATCCAGGAAATGGACACTTTCCAAATTTTATAATACAGAAAGGCTATAATGGAGTGAACACTTAGTACCACATGGACATGAAACACGATTCTTCTCCATTTAACTCTATTATTTTTGAATGTCCAAAGCACATTTTAAAATGTATTCTGAATATTGCAGAACTATGAGATGATGTTTCAAATATTATATATTAGCATTAAAAAAAATAAGACCTAGTTTAGTGCTATTACTCCAAGTTTTTAAGCTCTGTCACAACAAAACTAAGCCCATGAGTTCTAAATAAATAGTACTATTTGTCTGGAACAAGAGTAATAATAATAATTTTTGTTCAGAATTTACCTTATACTAAGAAGTGTTCTGGCATGTGATATGAACTATCGCAAAATGTCCATGAAGAAGATAATATTATCACCTTACAGAAAAGAAAATTAAAGTATGGAAGACTTCAGTAATTTGTATAACTTGTAAATGGTAGAATTGGGAATTGAGCCCAGGCAGGATTAAGGACCCATTTTTCTTAAGTACCATTCTCAACTGCACAGTAAGAAACTTCCATTCTATATTTTAAACTCCAAGCACTGAGCTGCTTCCAAAACTTATATAAATAGGTATATATTTAAACTTATATGCAAAAGAAATTTGACTAACCTATTTTGTATTGCCATTCAATGATAAAATATTTAATGGAGACAATAAAATTTTAAACTATGTTAACTAGTCAAATATTAAAACTGAACTTATGTTTAATAAAAATCTTACGAGGTTTTTGGCTAACTTCTAAAAATGTGACTAAATCTTAAAATAGGGAGGACTTAGCCTCTGTGTATGGTTTGAAAAAAAGGAATTTTCACTCTTCATTTATTAATCTACACATTTGGATTCCTTTATATGAAGATTTAATTACGGTATTTACGCTTCCTTCTTCCTCCTGGTTCAGATCATGTAAATGGACACTGCACAAGTCCAACCTCTCAGAGTTGCAGTTCTGGAAAGCGTCTGTCTAGTGCTGATGTTTCAAAAGTAAATCGCTGGGGTCCTGGAAGACCACCATTTCGGAAAGCACAATCAGCTGCTTGCATGGAAATTTCTTTACCAGTCACAACAGAAGGTAAGTTAAACATACAAATTTTTGTGGATTTAATTAAAAATTGATATACCATTATAATGGGAGCTAGAGGACAGGGGATGTAGGTTACATGTAAAAGATAATTAAAAACTATAGTCAGCTCTCAGCAATGAATAACTGAGAGACTGGTCAAGCTGTGGCTATAACTACAAATCTATTCCTCGCTACACCTTCTTCTTCATCTCTAAAACCAGCATGGTTCTGCTTATTGGTAGACACCTTCTCTTGTACAAAGGGAGACCTAGGTTTTAATTTCTTCTCTACACCCCCAGCAACCGAGTTCCCTTCCATCTCAATGGTGAGATTTTAGTGTCTCTATCTGTAGTTATTTAATGTCTTGCAACCCTAATTTCCTCAGCTGTCAAGTGAGTGTGACAAGAAAAAGGCAAGATCTTAAGTTCTTAAGTTTGCTCTCTTCATCTTCATATGTTTTTAAAGGATTAATTCCTTTTTAGGGTAATGAGTGTTGAAACAGGGATTAAAGTATAAGAGCTAGAAGGCCAGAAAGTTTTAGAGAAGGAGGAAAAAAGGAATCTTGTAACTTAGTTGCTACTTTGTTCCTGACAACTTTGGGAAAAGATATGGAAAAAATAGTCTTGGGAAGATTTTCTGTAGTAATTTTCTATAAAGTAATTTCTCCATTTACCATCCCCCAACAAATTCGATAGTAATGACCTATATTATTATTCAAAAATTTAAATTAAAATTTTTTTTTCCTTAATATCATACCATACTAAATCTGGTTCATGGACATGAAGATAATGAATTTCTCTCTCTCATAGGTGTCTGTGAGTAACAACTTTGAATGTTGATGAATCATGAATGGAAAAACTATGAAAGCATATTAGCTAGGAATTATATAATAAAAGCAAAATGTAAGAGTTCTAGAAGTAGCACTCTTAATCACTGGCTTGAGATTTGAGAATTTTGAGTTTCAGACATTTCTGCCTCCAATTTGTACTGGATTTTGGGAAATTGCTTAACTCTATATCTCAGTCTCTAAATTCTATTAGAAATAATTATTTTTACGAACCAGCTGAGGGATGGAAGGAGGGAAATAGGAATACTATATTTGTCTTTCTAGAAAAGGATAATCTAAGGAATTTATATTTAACTCTTTTTATAAAAATGAGTCATACTTATTTCTATCAAGAAAGGAAAGGAGTTTTTTCCAATTAGTTGGAAAAAAAAAAAAAAAGAATACGAGGAACATGTACTCTAGAGCAATTATGAGAACAAAACCTTCCTGAGGTTCCTTTAACTGAGTATGACTTTATGCTTGTTGGAGTGTGCACATGTATGAGTGTTGATGAGCAGGAAAACTTGAAACTATCCTGCTTCCTTTAGGTGGGCTGAAGCCCCCTCAGAAAGATTACCATTAACAATGAGATAGCACTATCTACAGCTTCTTATTTGGTCCTAGGCAAAGCTACAACTGGATTTGGATTCAAGGTAGGTAGCCTGAAAGTAGTTCAGGGATATGACATTTGCTCTTTGGCCTTGGTAAATACTCCAGTTTTTACAACTATAGTTACTCCAAATACAGCAAAACCAAGAATTGTGTTAGTTAGGGAAGTGTATTCACCACAGAACATTTGTAACCTTTCAGGTAAATAGCCATAATGTTGTCAGTAGGTGGGAATTGCCAAGAAATCATTAGGTATATTTTCAGCATTGAGATATAGAGGGGAAACGTAATTAAAATGGTACCAAAAATTCTTGTAACCTTTACTACTTAGACTAAATATTTTTTCCCAGATTAGGAAATTTCAACTAATAGGTGAGGTAATGTAGGGAGAAAAACATGGTGAACTGGAACTCTGGAGTCTCGAGTTCTGGTCCCAGCTCTGCCTAAGTTTATGATTTATACTTCTGGACTTCAGTCTCTTCATTATCAAAATAAGCTGGTAAATTGGACAAGCCAAGCGGTTTTCCAGATCAGTTAACAGGAACCAAATTCATAATTTTGGTGTTATGTATGAAGTCTGACTTTACTTGTTACGGAAATACACTAACTTAATATTTGTTCTTCTAAATTTCCACAGAAAGCCGAGAGAATTCCTATAATCGTTCTAGAAGCTCAAGCATCTCCAGTATTGACAAAGATTCTAAAGAAGCAATTACAGCACTATACTTCATGGAGTCTTTTGCTCGGAAAAATGACTCTACAGTCTCCCCTTGTTTGTTTGTTGGAACTAGTCTGGGAATGGTGTTAATCATCTCCCTGAATCTGCCTTCAGCAGATGAACAAAGATTTACAGAACCAGTCATGGTATTTCCAAGTGGTAAGAGTTCTTATTTATTCCTTAATTGCTATTTTTCACATTTTTATATAAGATAATGTATAACATTAATTTGTACGATCAGATCATGGAAGAAAGATTGTAAGTATTCTGTATATTGGAAACTATTGAGAATATCATAAACCATATACTGTCCCAACATTTGTCACATAGCAACTTATCATTCCTTAGGATAAAATAGTATAATCACTGTTATGGTAGTAAACTGTAAAACTGCCCACCTAAACAAGGGTTTGGGGAAAAGGTCTCTGGAAAGCAGTAAGGAAAACCTTAACACAAAACTTAAAGTATTTAATGAATTGAACTATTTCTCCAAAGTTCTATGCCAGAGCAGAGCCTATGAGTGATTTTATATCATCCCTGAAGAACTCAGAACAATTAAGCTGGAAGCAATACGTAGCTTTCAAAAATGCTCGGTAACCTTCCCATCTTGTTTCAAAGGGATACCGCACAATGTCTTTCCTTTTAATCCTAGTGAATGAAGAATTTGACATAAGTTATGAATATTGTTGCTAAAGCAGATGTTGTATCCTCTTCCTACTTGAATTATCTTTTTTTCTTTTCAAAGACATGAGTGTGATTCCTCATGCAATTCCTTTGAATATTTAAAAATTTGTTCTTCTCAATAACTTTTGCTTCATATTTCCTATGTATGATAAGAAATATTTTTCAGATAGTTTTTAAGTTAAAAAAATAAAAAAGAATTTTATTAATATATAGGATAAGGAATTTTATTTTAAAAGAATACATATATATGGTATGCCAGGTTAGAGAGGGTTTTATTTTCTTTGTTAACTGGTGTGCTAAATTCTTGTAGATTCTTACTTAATGTGTTGTGCCCAAATCGTGAGTCCCAGAGACCTCCAAGGAGCCGGCACTGATGCAAATACAAAAGGGTCTTTATTACAAGCTCAAGCAGGGGCTCACCCGCCTACCGGTGTAGTGGCAGCAAAGTGAAGTGAAGAACAATAGCGAACAGGGTTTTTAAGGAGTAAGGGATGGGGGTGTTACAGTACGTATAGCATCATCACATAAGCACCAATTACAATTGTACAGCACCCATGGTAACAGTTTTGACCATTCAGTATCTGTGAGGTGTTCATTACTTTTGGTGGGACCCAATCATAACTTTTGAGAATCCTTTGAAAATGACCAATTATGAGGTGAGTTCAAAGGGCCCACGCTGGGTTCAGGCAAGCGGTGAGAAATTGGCTAGTTTGTATAAAATAATTGTTTGCAGTTCCCAGCCTTGACTCAGACCATAGGAATGTTTTTTTGATTAGCTGATCTGAGGGCGGTCCGAGGATGGCTTTAGCCTTGAACAATCTGAGGCTTTTCCTGGAACTGGGACTGGGGCTACGTGCAGCCCGAGGTTGCTCTTAATGGAGGACTTAATTTTAGGCTCTTCAAATGTAGGTGGAAAAGTCAGCTCCCTACTGGTGTGGCAAATCTAGATAAATGTATTTGTGTGTATGCATGTGGGTTAAATAGCAGAAGTTGATCTTCTCACACTTCTGGAGATGAGAGGCCCAAGATTAAGGAGTCAACAGACTTGGTTTCTTCTGAGGTCTCTCTCCTTGGCTTGCAGATGGCCAACCATGCCATGTCTTCACATGGCTGTCCTTCAGTGCTCATGTACCCCTGGTGTCTCCCGGTGTGTCCTAACTTTTTCTTAGACAGAAACCTGTCAGTTTGGATTAGGGGCCACCCTGACAACTTCCTCTTAATCACCTCTTTAAAGGCTGTACGTCAAAGCAGTCACCTTCTGAGGAAATGGGTTCTAGGCCTTCAACATAAGAATTCAGTAGAGACACAATTCAGCCAATCAAATGCATTGTATTTTAAAGTTAATCTGTTAGGATAACTGTATTTTAATTTTAAACCAATGTGAAGACATCTTTTACTACCTTCCTAATTTTAAGGAAATATGCACAGTTCTCATACCGGTTGAGTTAGAGCCAGATTAGTGAGGTCATAATGAATTATTAAACATTAATTCAACCCACTATTTAACTCAATAAATTGTTATACATATTGGACACCTAACATGTGCCAGGCATTCCTCACAAGTTTAAAGGTGAAAATCTATCTCTTGTGTACACAAGTTTACAACCATAAGTGAAAGACAGTTTTCTAAGAGAGATTCTAACAAATGTGGTTTTCTATGTCACAAGCCTAGGAATAAACAGTCTCTGGAAGTGACTTAACAGATCTCTCAATATCATGGGAAAGTCTTTTACCATTCTTAGCAAATAGACTAAAAATGACAGCAAATTACAAAATAAGTATAGATTTAATTTAATAATGTGATATCTAGTTAGTAAGTACTTGCAAGGCTTTTCCTAATCTAGTTAAAATATATATAATGGGAACCTGTCTTCTCCAATTTTCTATGTCGTCATTCTGCTGTTCTTTCAAGACTTTAGTTAATATCAATACCAGCCCACCAAGTGTAACAAATGTACCACATTAATACAAGGTGTTAATAAAGGACAAAGGGGTCATATGGGAACTCTCTGTACTACCTGCTCAATTTTCTGTAAACCTAAACGTGCTCTTAAAAAAAGGTATTCTTTAAAAAACAGGTAGACAATAAAGAAAACTATGAAGCTGGGTTCTGATGTGTTTTATAAATAACCATGGAAAAGAGAGAAAGCCTGAGTAGAAGATCATAAGAGACTACTATGAACAATTATATGTGTATAAACTGGACAACCTAAAAGAAATGAATCCCTAGAAACATACAACCTACCAAGACTGAACCATGAAGAAATAAAACGCCTGAACAGATCTATAACTACTAAGGAGATTGAATCAGTAATCAAAAACCTCTCAACAAAGCCCACTTCTATTTTTTAAGAATTTTTTTCACTTTAATTTACTGTGGTTGTCTTGACAACAAATTCTATTCAATGATATGGAAATTTGAACTGTACTCAATCACTGAATTTTGGAGTGGAAAAGCACACAAAGGTTATCCATTCCCCTTAGTCATCCCTCTAGTCTGTATCAGAATCACTTGGAGGGTTTGTTACAACACAGCTTATTGGTCCCCACCCCCCAGAGTTTCTAATTCAACAAATCGAGGGTGGGGTCTGAGGATTTGCATTTTTAACAAGCTTCCAGTGATGCTGATTCTACAAATGCAACTTTACATATACTACGTTGGAAAAATCTACAATTCTTCACTCCTGTGCAGGGAAAAACCCAATGTTTCCTCCTGTGTGCCTCTTTAATTTCACACTACTTTTTTTTTTTTTTTAAATATTTTTATTTATTTCTAGGGGGGAGAGAGAGAGAGAGAGACAGCGTGAGCAGGGGAGGGTCAGAGAGAGAGGGAGACACAGACTCCGAAATAGGCTCCAGGCTCTGAGCTGGCAGTCAGCACAGAGCCCGACGCGGGGCTCGAACCCACGAACCGCGAGATCATGACCCAAGCGAAAGTCGGATGCTCAACCTACTAAGCCACCCAGGCGCCCCTAATTTCACACTACTTCCACACTCACAACACTTTTGACACCACATGTGTAGAGGTTTTTCCCCATAACCAGCAGTTCTTTGCAACACCAGCTGGGTGTCCCACAATTTAACTCAATTCTGACACTATCTGGAGATAACTGTCAGATCCCACAGGGTACGGGCTTATTTCCACAAAACTGCTCCCTGTCCTTCCTTCAGATGCCAATCACCAGTCTAGTTTGTCACCTGTGCTTCTGACACATTGGCTATAAATCTGAGGTTCCCACAACCCCCTCTTTGGGCTCAATTAATTTGCTAGAGTGGCTCACAGAAAACTGTGAAACAGGAAAACTGTTTACTTACCATTTATTATAAAAATATACAGATGAACATGCTTCCATACCCTCTCCAGGAACGTCAATCTCCCTGCACTTCCTCCTGTTCACAAACCCGGAAGCTTTTCAAAGCCCTTCCTTTTGGGTCTTTATGGAGGCTTCATTACTTAGGCATGATTGACTAAATCATTGATCATTGGTGATTGAATTCAACCTCCAGCTCTCCTCCCCGGAGGTAGGGAAGGGATGGGACTAAAAGTACCAAACCTCTAAACACATTGCTGGTTCCTCTGGCAACCAGCCCCCAACTTGATCCAAAAGTCGCCTCATTAACATAATAAAAGACACCTGTGTTTTTCTCCTCCTTGAGGAAATTCCAAAGGCTTTAGGAGCTCAGTGTCGGACACAGATTAAAGACCAAAATAAATGTTTATTATAAATCACAGTGTCACACATGCAAATTCAGCTTAATTACAATCCTGGTTAAATTTGTTTCTCCGTGCCCACTATTTCCAATTTTATTCTTCCATTCTCTCTTAGGTCCATTCTAAACAAGCTGTCTCCCATACCAGTCAATAAAAACCTCTATATGGTCACCACTGACTTCATAGCTAAGTCCAATGGTCAGTTTTCAAGCCATATCTTACTTACTATATCAGCAACGTATTACAGAGTTTACCATTGTCCCTACCTTAAAAACACTTCACTTGGATTCCAGAACAGTATATTTACCTACTTTTCTTCCTACCTTTCTAGCCATTCCTTCTTTTTACTCTGCTGGTTCCTCCTCATTTCACTGGACTTAAAACATCAGAATGCCCAAAAAACTGACTCAAAGCTTTTCTGTTTCTATTTATATTCAAGGCCAAAATGACTTTAAACCTGCCTTATGACTTTAAATGCTATTGATAATCTGATGGGTTGTATATTTTTATTTATAGTCCGGAATCATCTCCAAATTTCTGACATAGATATCCAGTTACTTGACATCCACTTGGATGTCTATGAATCATCTCAAACTTACCATGTCCAAAATCGAGTATCCTGGTTTCCTTTCCTTTCTCCGTATTCATTCCCACATCTGTTAATGACAATTCCAGACTTCCAATTTCTCAGATCAGTAACATTAGAATCATCCTGGACCACTATGTTTCTTTCACACTCTAAATCTAATTTATTAGCAAATTCTGTTGGCTTGACTTTTATAGTATCCTCAGATTCTGATCATTGCTTACCACCTCTTGTTACCACCAGATTGGAAGAAACCTTTATCCATTCCTTGCCTTGATTTATTGTACAAACCTCTTAACTGTTTTCCCTTTGTTCAACTTTGATTCCCTTTGGAATATGCCCAACAGAAAGAGTGATCCTGTTAAATGAAAATTAGATTACATCACTCTATTCTGAGAATCTTCCTCATACCAAGTAAAATTCTGTCTTTACTGTGTTCTACAAGAGCCTATAAAACCTGGATCCATCTCTGATCTCTCTAATCTCATCACCTCTGAGTCTGCCCTTTGCTGCTCTAGAAAGTCAAGATCTGTAAAGAGTTTGAGATTTCACTTTACTTGTAAGCTAATAGTTAGGTTGCCAGTTTTCTGAATGTTGATAGAAGATAAAAGACTCCTGGGTCAGATATAAGAGATAATCAGATATCTGACTATTAGTCAGTATATCAGCATTTTGTGCTGGTTTCCTGAGTCCTGATTCCCACAATATGAAGCAAAGAAGCCTTCTCTTCTATATTAATTAGTCTGCTCAAAACGCCATAACAAAATACCACAGATGGGGTGGATTAAATAACAGAAATTTATTTTCTCACACTTCTGGAGACTGGAAACCCCAAACCAGTGTCCTAGAAGTGTTGGTATCTGGTGAGAACTCTCTCTTGAGTTGCAGACAGCTGCCTGTTCACTGTGTTCTCATAGTGTTTATTCTATATCCAGAGAGTGAGCTCTGGTGTCTCTTGTTTTAAGGACACTAATTCCATCAGATCATGACCCCACCTGTTGATCTTATTTAACCTTAGAGCCCCCATCTCCAAATACATCTACACAGGAGGGTAGGTCTTCAACATAAGAATTTGGGGGAAGGGAGAGGTAGAAACATTTAGTCCATAACACCTTCTACTCTATTAAAATTTAATCACTCCTTTTCCCAAGAGTTCCTATCTCCTTTCCTGCTTTGTTTTTTCCTTAGTATTTCTTAGTGTCTAATATCTCATATATACACTTAGTTATCATATATGGTCTGTCTCTATCATCTAAAATAAATTTTAGGAAAGTTGGGATTTTTCTCTGTTTTATTCACTGTTATAGCCTCTAAAACAGAGCCTAGAACCCACAGTAAGCCCTCAGTAAATATAAGTGAAGGTTGTAGTAGGGTAGGCTGCCAATGTGGAAAGCTGGAGTAAGGTACACTTCCAGCCAGTGAGACCTCCTTCAAGAGGAAAGTCCTAATTATTTGTGTGGTGAATTATTTATCATAGACTGAATTGTGAAGATTTTGTTATATAAGACCTAAATTTAAGCTTACTTTGCAATGAAGTGTATTTCCGAAATAGTAGTTACTTACAATTTGGACTTAAGGTTTTTATTTTTGCTTTTGTTTTGTTTTTTAAGTTAGGAAAGATTAATGGCAAGTCATAAAGATTAATGATACATATTTGAGAAAACTTACACCCTGTATAAACCGACTGGACAGAATATAATCAAAGTATTTTTTATCACAAATTAGGAAACAAAGCAGCTGTTTTGGCAAGGGCAGATTATTAGAAATTGGCATTTTGATGCTGATAATTTGTAAGCAGCAGGTATAAGGAAAATGACTTCCAAAATGTAGATTTCTTATCTTTTTAACCGACCTTAGGCTATCTCTAAATTGAGAGTGCTAAGATATTTATAATTAGAAAAGTTTTCCCATGACGGGTAATTAAGGAAATGTGGCTTCATAGAAGAATGAATCCTAGATGAATTCTAGTTAAATCACTTGTCATAGCTTTGGGAATTTTTTTTCCCACCTGGAACACTGGGAGAGCTATTCTTTTATTCCTTGACCTTCAGACTGAAATGCCTAAATCCTGCTCTCTACCTTCTTTCATTCCCTTGTAGGACATTTGGGAGATTCTTCTTTTAAAAGTGGATTTTAAAACACAACTGGGATGTTAAGTCATCTAAACATGTTATTTTAAATTTGGTAAATTAAGTACTTTAAATTATAAAGTTCTTTAAATGTAATGTATTTATATTTATTATCCTTCCTTTTTCAAGTGTCTGTCATATGTACACTTTTGAGGCAATATTAGCCTGGGTTAATCATTCCCTTAGTCTCTCTACATGATATCAGAAGGCAAAGGAAAGAAAAGGCTGCTTGAGTATTGCTTATGTAAGTTTGGTATGTCCAAAACTCAATCTATCTATCACAAGTTGCCACCTAAGTTATATAGTATCCTGTTCTCTGGGACTGGTAAAAATCACTCATAGGTAATAATCTGGCATAGACATTCAACTTGGAGAATCCAGGTGAGTAAACTTTTCTATATAAATATGCATAAGCCTGGCTAAGAGCCAAAGGAAGTTTTTGGGTTTTTTTTTTCCCTAATACAATAAAAATTGCTAGCATGAACTCTATATGTTAAAATTTCATGAAATTTAAGCCAGGTATTCAATTTCAACAGAAGAAAAAACCATTTTCTAGTAAATGAGTCCAAGAAATAGGGAAATAGAATAGATGCATGATTTTTTCAGTTGAAGTTATTTCAATAAATGAAAATTATAAATTTTCTAAAATTTGCTTTTAAAAAGAGGATTTTAAGGGAGACTACATAGTATAGCAAAGGAATACCAGATTAGAAATTAGGAAATGTGAATTCTAGTCCAGGCTTAACCACCAACCTGCCATCTGACATGGCCCACATCTCATCATTTTTCTGGGCCTCCATTTTCTCATTAATAAAATGAAAGGATTCAGTGTACTTGGCTGACTCAGTTGGTAGAGTATGTACCACTCTTGATCTCAAGGTTGTAAATTTGAGCCTCACATTGGGTCTACGTAGAGATTACTTAAAAATAAAATCTTAAAAGTCAATAAATAATAAAATGAAAGGATTTGACAAATTGATGTCTTAGGCCCCTTTTAGACCTAACATTCTATGATTATTGCAACTGATGAATTCACAAATCTACTGATTTATGTATATTACTGCAATATTATGACACTATAGATATAAATTATACATAATTATAAAACATTATTGCCCATGAGTAACAGTTGTTTTAGAAAGAATGTCACATGCCAGTGATATGAAATTGTTTTTATAGGTACATTCCTCTCACTGAAAGGAGCTGTGCTAACATTCTCCTGTATGGACCGAAATGGCGGATTAATGCAGCCGCCATATGAAGTTTGGAGGGATCCCAACAACATAGATGAAAATGAAAAATCTTGGAGAAGGAAACTGGTCATGAACTGCCCCTCTCCATCCCAAGAACTAGGAGATCATCAGTACACAGTAATCTGCTCAGAAAAACAAGCCAAAGTCTTCTCACTGCCTTCTCAGACTTGTCTTTATGTTCATAACATCACCGAGACATCTTTTATACTGCAAGCAGACGTGGTGGTCATGTGTAACAGTGCCTGTTTGGCATGCTTTTGTGCCAATGGGCATATCATGATAATGAGGTACTTACCTTCTTTATAAGTTATTTGGTAATCACAACAGTGTGAATAAGGTACAATTTTGAAAAGTATATGTGTAATGTGCAATCAGGAAGCAAACTGAGATCATTCTTTCATTATGTTTGTGAATGTTTTATTGTTTGACACTTTGAGGAGACTATGGGGTTTTAATTTTTTTTTTTGCTAAAAATGCTTTGCATTCTGAATGAAATATATATTTTAATTGATTTCAAAGAATCTAAGGAAAGACTGATTTTTCTGGTCATTCACACATTAACTCAAGCATTTATTGAACATATGTGTCTCCCAGATACTAGGCTAGGCATGAAATATAAAAATGAATAAGCTATAAGGAAAAGAAACGAACTTATTTTTACTATCTTTTATAATCCACATAAAAATTTTACATACAGAATTTAATTTGATCCTTATGGTTTCTGTAGGACATGGGAAAACAAAGTATTATTTTCATCCTCTATTTTACATATGTTAATAAGTTAAAGTTTAAATTCACCTGAGGTTACAAGTCTAGGAAAAAGTGATACCAGTCCTGAACAGTATATTAAAAGTCATCACTACAACTGAAATACAATACTGTGTAAGTTTAAGGTGTACAACATGATGAGTATATATATATACATACATATATATATACATACACACACACATACCCACAATATATATATAGTAATTTCACTCTGTGTGTATGTGTATATATAGTGTATGTGTGTGTGTATATATATAAATGACTACCACAGTAACATTCATTAATACATCTATCACCTCACATAGTTATATTTGTGTGTGTGTGTGTGTGTGTGTGTGTGGTGAGAACTTTAAGATATACTCTTCTAGCAACCTCAAATATACAATACAGTATTGTTAACTATGAGTCACCATGCTGTACATTAGATCCCCAGAATTTATTAATCTGGTAACTGGAAGTTTATGCTTTTTGACCTAATTAATATGGTATCAGCTGAGAGATTTCATTACACTGTTAGTAAATTAGAATAAAGTTCATGAGACACAAAATTAATTACCTAATGATTTTAGGAATTCAACCAACATTTAATAAATATAACCTATGTAGAAGTTACTGTCATTCATTTTAATACCTCACCTGGTTCTAAAAATCACTGAGATAGTTAAGCATTATACTAGGCCTATGAAGGACATAAAAATTAGTAAAAACATAGTCCCAATCCTTAAAAAGCTTACTATCAAACTGAGGAGATAAAACAGATACACAAATAATGATAACACAAAGAACATATATATTCCAGCAGAGGAAATATAGGGTTGAATCTTCTAGTCACAAAGTAAGTTCTCAGAATTCAGTCATGAGATAGTTAGTATATGTTATTAAATACGAGATATTGGGAGGAAAGTAAACTGGAGAGGTAGATTGGGGTAAATTATTGAGGACCTGTAATGGCAGGCTAATGAGTTTGATATTAATCAGTTAATAGGAAATAAGGTTTTTAAAGCATGCAATTAACCTGCTCTAACTATACATCAGGAAATACATATAAAGGGAGAGCTTGAAATGGTCTTCTGAACTAAAGTTTTAGCTATATCGAAAGCAAGGTGGAAACAGATATGAGGGATAATTGAGGGAAACTTGCTAAATATAAAACTGATTTATTGTGAAAGGCAATGGAGTTCATTAAATCTCAGGAATAGAAGAGAATTTAAAGGTTGAAAAAAAAATCTATGAACCTGGGTAGCAGTGACATCATTAAAGCAGGAAAGGAGAATTTGGAAAAGCTGAAAATGAGAAATTTGAGAATGAATGTTTGGAATATGAGGTGTTTTTAAATGATCCTGCAGAAGTTTGGCAGCTCTGGAAGTCATCTATATAAATGCATAAGTGAAAGTTACAGCAGTGAATGAGATCATCAAAGAAGACAGTATAAAAAGAAAGGAGAAATAGACTGATCTGGGAACAAAAACTTGGGGCTCTCTCTATATTTATGTAATAGAATAAAAACAAAATCCAGTAGAGGAAATTGAGAGGGAGTCATCAGAGATATAGGAAAAGGACAAGAATAGCTTCATGAAATAAAAATGATAGAAGACTATCCATACAAAAGTAGAAGGCCACCAAGGCAATATCAGGAGGTAGACAGATATAGCTGAGAGCCAAAGAGTTTGAGTAGAAGAAAAAATACTCGGCCTGGTCTCGCAACTAGTAGGATATTAGTGATCCTTGAGAATACAAATCTTAGTAGCATAGTGGAGGCAAAAACTAAATTTTCAGTGGAGCTAGAAAGAGGCAGTGGTATAGATCAGGAGGTGACAAACTACAGCCCACAGGCCATATCTGTCCTGCCCTTCCTCTCGTCTAACATTGTACAGCTGGCAAGCTAAGAATGGATTTTACATTTTAAAATGTTGAAAAAAATCAGAGAGTATATTTCATAACGTGAAAATCACATGGAATTCGAATTTCAATGTTCATAAATAAAGATTTTTTTAACGCAGCCACACCCATTTGTTTACATATTGTCTAGCTGCTTCCTCATGACAAGGCAGAGTTGAGTAGTTATAACAAGAGACCATATGGCCTACAAAGCCTACAATATTTACTATCTGGCTCTTTAATAAAAGTTTGCCAACCCCTGGTATAGATTATTCTTTCAAGAAACTTTGTGGTAAAAAGAGTTATGAGAAACGGGAAAGTAGTTCAAGGGCAAAACTTGGCTTTCAAGAGAGTGTTTTTATTGTTAGATTTTCTTTAATAGAGGAGACATAGTAAATCTGTAAGCCAAGGAAAAGTAGAGAAAGTTTAAAAAAATTAAAAACAATCATTTATTTTCTGATCATTCTCTTAGATATTTCTGATCTCTTTTTATCTGGTTTTTCTTTCTCAAACTATTTTTCAATATTTGTCATGAAAATCATTCCAGTCTTGTTTGAAAATGAAGACTTAACTCCTGGCCATGCCTTAGTTTTGAGGGGGAAAAAAGTGTGTATCACACATACCCTCCCCTCCCAAGCTCACGTTTAGTAACTGAGAATTTTTCTTTTAAGTTAAAAGACATTAAACTGTTGTCACAATCGAGATTTTTAGTTTGATGGTGATTACTGTTTTTACAAAAATTTAGTGGGTCTTATTTTCTCAAATGGTATTGACTATATCTGAAAATTAATTTCCATTTGAATAAATATGTGCTACCATCTACATTTATGAGGAGGGAAATTTCTTGAGAAATGAAAAATAGTTTCATAAAGAGGAGTCATAGCAACAAGAGTTAAGATGCTATCTGCCTTCCTCTCCTCTATTTAAAAACTGCTTTATATGATAATGTCTTCTTTGATATTATGTCCTAGTGGAAAATCTTTATGTGTTCCTGAGGATCTCAAAAATATTTAAAGGAAATTACTTTGGGATGATTTTAGTAATATGTAGCTTGAAGAACTGAATCCTTCAAATTGGCATGCTTCTGACCTTGATCATCTTCCCATGCTAAGTATTTTCCTAGATCATTCCAGATCCTATCAGAAATTAAGTATACTGAGCCCATTCTTTCCAAGACCTAGTTTTCTGGTAGTTGGCAGGTAGCTAATGACTGCTTACATGCTAATGTACCCATACCTAGAAAGTAGTGGAAAGGGATACAAGAGTCTTATCTATAAATGAGTTCTTAAACTTGGCTTTAAGTGAAAACCATTGTTAGTTACATGACACTATTTCCTTATAAAGTGTCTCTGCACAGAAAAAAGTCTAGTTTTTCAGCTTTAAAAGCACATGGTTCCTAGGTCTTAGCAAGTAAATTGCTCTTTGCCTTTTCCAACCTAAAGTGATTAAACCATTTTTGTTTTCTTGGCTTATTTTTATTATGCTACACAAACAATGCAGCTTATCAGAAAAGTCCTTTGGAATCCCTTCCCCACCGCCACCCATTAATTTCAGAATCTATCATGGAAGTCTGTTTAACTGGGTTTGTTTTGGCTCACAGCCTAAAGACCTTAATTACTTATAAAATATTAAGTCTTTGAAATCCAGTACATATTTTACACTTACAGAATACCTCAGTTCATGCAAACCACATATCAACTGCTCAATAACCATATGTAGCCAATGGCTACCATATTGGACAACACAGTGCTAGAACCTCATGGAAAGCTTGTTCCGGTTGCACAGATTTCAGATCCTATTCTGTATGGTAACGTTTTAGGGCTTAACTTGTAATAACAAATTACTTTCATAAAAGAAATCAGCATTTTTCTTCAAGGTAGTGGTTTTGTGACCTGGGATAATTTAAAATCATTATGCACACCAGTATCAGTTGAATAATTTCAAAGCTTGAGATTTAATGACAAGTTTGTTTTTCTCCTTTTGGTATTAGAGGTGTGATTTATAAGCAATGAGACTAGTTTCTTCATTAGTTTGCAGAACTGGCTGTTGTGACCATATCCAAAGGGAAATTCTGATGACTATTTAAGCAAAATCATGGGCTACCACATAAGGATAAGACTATAGCTATTTGGTAAGACACTGGAGATGAGTGGTATTCATTTGGCTATGCCTAATTCTGATCTATTATCTATAACTTATTCTCATTCCTTTACAGCCCTAACCGTTTATTTACTAAGCATGCCTTCAGCACAGGTGTCCTAAGTCATAGGTAATTTTCATTCCCTGTGTATAGAGGGAGTAGAGGAAGGGGGAGTAAAGCCACTCCATTGCCAGGCACAGCGAACTGGATCCATTTCATGTCTCCATCAGTGCATAACCTCCTCAGACTCAGGAGTTTTGCCTTAAAAGGAGACAGTAGACCAAGTACTTTATTGCAGTAATTCTTCTCTCATAACCAAAGACTACAACCACATTGTAGTAACCTGTGAAATGCTGCAAAAAGTATTCTGAAATTGCTGGTCACTGCATTTAATCCACCCTTCAAAATATTTGCTAAGTATCTGTGTGGATTAAGAGAAAGTACTGGGCCCATGATTTTTTGTGTGTATATGATTTTATGTGAAAGTCTAGTTTTGTACCACTGAGACTTCAAGAGAATAAAAAGAAACAACCATTAAATAGTGGTATAAAAAGAACTTTTTATGTAAGAAACTGTACATTTTACACAGAGAAATGAAAACTTCTAACAACTTGAATATGAAATGTGGATTTGCTTTCTTCCGTTCAGCCTACCTAGTCTTCGCCCAATGTTGGATGTTAATTATTTGCCACTGACAGACATGAGGATAGCACGGACGTTTTGTTTTACCAATGAAGGCCAGGCATTATACCTCGTCTCTCCCACTGAAATTCAGCGGTTAACATACAGCCAAGAGATGTGTGATAATCTACAGGTAGGTCAGACACATTTATGAATAAGCATTGGACTTGGTTGTAAAAAGAGAACAAGAGGGATATCTAAAAGCTAAATATTATTGGGCCAGGCAATAAATATGCCTTCCCTAGATATGTTTTGAATATATGTTCATCATTGTGACCCTGTCAAGTTTAGTGTGGGTCTAGGTATACACAGAAAATAATTAGAAAAAGAGGGGGACTGATGGGGAGTATGCAAAGATCATACACATTAATGGTTGATTTTTTGTTTGGTTATTTTATTGTTTGTTGTTGGTTTTCTTTTCACTATGGGGAATAGTGTTTTATCATAGCAGCGAGAAGAGCCTTGAAACAGAATAGGTATCAAAGCTTAGCAAAACCTTGGATAACCTCATACATTTCAAAGACATACAAATGTGAGTAGGTATCTTTTACCTGGAAAATAAATGCCCCATTAGAAAAAAAAATAACTCATTAAGATATTTAGATTCTGAAATATATTTTTAATAAATGTCCCCTATTAATCCCTTTACTCATATTATCATTACTGTAATTATTTTTGTTACTATGTGACTAAGTAAAATGGAAGCCTACTTTTAAAAAAAAACCAACCTTGGATAACCTAAAAGTGGTTACAAAATTTTAAAAGAGCATCTTAGAGATTTAATTAGTTCAACTCCTTTATTTCACAAAACAGAAAACTAAAACCCATTCATTTTAATACAGAGGTTGAAAGTATAAGCTCTGAACTATTTAAGTTGTATTTTGCCCACTTGCATAACTTTGGGAATTTTACTTAACCAACCTGTACATTCTGCCTTGGAGCACTGTCATGAGAATTAAGTAAGAACTGAGCACAGTGCCTGGAATATAGTATGTTTTGAAAAATAATAATGTTTCTATTATTGTGTTCAACAAATGTTTTTTAAGTGGTTACCATATGCCTGGTACTTGTCTAGATTCTAGCTAAGATAAAAGTCTCTACCTGCTAGGGTGGAGGAAGACAAGTCAACAGACAACCACCGTACTCTGTGAAAGAGACCGTCTGTATGTGGCTGTGCAGCACTGAGGAGACATGGAACAGGGGCCCCTGGGTTGACGGGATAGCAGGGAAGGCTAGTTAGAACAGGATTGTAAAGGGTAAATAAGAGTTGTCTATAGTGGTGGATGGCTGGGAATGGAAAAGGAAATTATATTCTTGGCAGAGTAGTGGCATGCAAAAATCCCAGGGGTTCAGGAAACTGCCAACAAAGTGCAGAGTTAGACAGCGAAAAGGGTGGAGCAATAGTGCTGGAGAATTATTCAAAAGCAGATCTTGGAGCACTCTGTGAGCTCCTTAAGGAATCTGGCATTTATCCCAAGGGGAATAGGAAGTTATCAAAAAAGGTTTAGCAAATTTGTTTATTAAAACTAGTATTCTGGTTGCACGTGGTTTTGAAGAATTTGAGAGAACAATTAGGAGCTTTTTTAAAAAAAAATAGGGGCACCTGGGTGGCTTAGTCGGTTAAGCGTCCGACTTTCGCTTAGGTCATGATCTCGCGGTTCGTGGGCTCGAGCCCCGCGTCGGGCTCTGTGCTGACTGCCAGCTCAGAGCCTGGAGCCTGTTTCAGAGTCTGTATCTCCCTCTCTCTCTGACCCTCCCCTGCTCACGCTGTCTCTCTCTCTCTAGCTCCTAGAAATAAATAAAAATATTAAAAAAAAATAATTAAGGCCAAAAATAATAGTGGCTTAAAGTAAGGCAACCAGCAGTGAGAATGGAGAAAAGTTAGCGGATTCCATAGTAATAAAGTATAATCAGTTGGATTGGAAGGTGTGAGATGTAGCAGTGAGCAAAAGGAAGGAATTAATAATTATCTTTGGGTTTCTGGCTGAGTAAATGGTGATGCCACTTCCAAAGACAAGGGATCCAGGAGCAAGTGTGCAGATCTGGTAAGAAGTGAGACTCATGCTGCAGGTTCATGGACAAACTGATATTAGATCACAGATCTCTTGACTTTTGGTTGAAGTTCTTTCCTCCTTACCAATGTTTTTCAAATTTTGGTCTGCTTCAGAAAGACCTGAGGAGCACATTAAAAATTTAGATAACCAGAAGACAGTTATGTAGATTCTGACTTGGTATGTGTGGAATGACGCCCAAGCATCTGTGTTTCTAACAAGGTATTTCCCGAGTCATTCTAAAGCACATCAAATATTGAAAACAATTGTATCTTACTATGCAGCAGCTGCGTATTTTGACTCATTTGTCTTGAAACATTTCCTAATTTTGTACTTCATATAAAAACAAATCCAAACTTCCTTCATATAACCCCAAAGGCTTCCTACTTCATAGGAAATAGTCCATGCTTAATTCAGGAAAGGGAGTTCAGACAGGCAAGAGGTTATAGTAATTGAAAAAGGAAAAGCATCCCAGACTGCAAGTCACTGATCAGATGGAAATTAATCCTAGGGTAAATATATTAACTTCTCACGCTTTCTAACTGTAAAGGGGAGAAGAGAAGAGGGAGAAAAATGAAAAAATTAGGATGTCAATTACAGAAGAAGGGAAGGAAAAGGAGGTGGAGAAAGAAATGCCAGAAAGAAAACTGAGAGCAAAGCAAAAATCACGAGGAAAATAGATGGAAACCAGATTGTCTTTTCATTATGTGAAAAGACACAGTATTTTATTATTATCATTAATTTATTTTTAGTTGCTCTAATGCTTTTTTGTTTGATTTTGACACAGGACATGCTAGGAGATTTGTTTATTCCCATAGAGACACCAGAAGCTCAAAATAGAGGCTTTCTCAAGGGACTGTTTGGTGGAAGTGGACAAACGTTTGACAGAGAAGAGCTCTGTAAGTAAACTCCTGATTATGAAACTGTATCACAAAATAGAAGATGTGTGTGTGTGTGTGTGTGTGTGTGTGTGTGTGTGTGTGTGTATAACTTAATGTATGATCTCAAATTCTAGACTAGGGTTTTTTTTGCTTCAATATATTGAAAATTATTTTTACCAAATATGAATAAAGTTGGTTACTTAACATTAGGAAATGGTTTAATAAAAACAATGCATGCAATTCATACAAATAATTAGTAAGCTAATAAATATATATCATTTGCAAATAGATCATACCCACAGGCAGGTGAAGCTATTCAGTTACTGAATTCTGGTAAAAATGTTTATGGATCTGCCGCCTTTAACCACTGCTGGGAAACAGATTCTTTATCCAGAACACAAGGTTTATCAATGCTACAGAATAAATTACTTTAAAATTCTTCCAGTGAAACTTTGACAAACAATAATTGAAAAGGAGTAGAAAGATACTAGGGAACATTTTCAGAAAGAAGAATATGTTTTCCAGAATATCTCACCACTATTTAGGCTTGCAGATCAAAACTCCTTTTCTCTTGAACTTTTAACTAAGCAAAAGATCTAGATGCCTCCATATGATGGAATATTATTCAGCCATAAAAACAAATAAAGTCTGATACATGCTGCAACATGAATCATACTTGCAAAAATAAGACTAAGTTAAAGAAGGAAGACAAAAAAAAAAAAAAAGACCATGTATTATATGATTCCATTTATATAAAATGTCCAGAATAGGCAAGTCGATAGAGACAGAAAGCAAATAGCGGTTTCCAGGCACTGGGCAAGGACAGATGGCTAATGGGCACAGAGTTTAAACTTTCTGGAGTAACAAAAATGTTCTAAAATTAGATAGTAGTGGTAGTTGCACAGCTCTGTCAGTACACTGAAAACCACTGAACTGTATACATATATAAAGTATGTGAATTATGTCTCAGTAAGGCTCTTATTTAAAAAAAAAGATCTTAATTCCATTCCTAATGTTACATCCTGAGAATGCTCACCAAATTTCTACCAAGATAGCTGTCTTTCAATTAAAAACTTTCTAAAAATTCGTTAAAATTAACTGAACTTTGTAAATTATAGACAAAATATTATTCTTTTATAAAGTCAGAATTTCAACATATGTATACTCGTGTCCATCAGGCATCGACCCTGTTCTTTAGTATTTTACTTCCCCTCAACACACAATTTAATACAGTAACAACTGAGGCCTACAGAGGATGACAGTGAGATCAACAGAGATGGTAGGAACAACGACTTAGGCAGAAATTTAAACAAATGAACTGGCCCAAGGTTGGGACATATCCTAATATAGGTTAAATATGAAATCACCTATATTGTGAGCTCCCATTTCAGCAATGTCAAGAAATACAGTGATGCCATATTGCATGGAATCCACACACATACGCACAAAGACAGGCAGTAACAATACCGTTACCTCACAGTCTCAGTTTCTTTTATAGGTGGGTAAATGCCAACATCTCCAAATATATATCTGTGATAGGACCAAGTATGTCTCTCTCTCTCAGTGAGAATTATGATGATAGGATTTAATGTAAGTACTTTGGTGATAAGCTTGATTATAATCATTTGAATTACTGACAATGGGTTTTAAATTGCTATGGCTTGAATTCTCAGTTGGGGAAGCTACAGCAGGAAAAGCATCACGCAGCCTTGCACAACACATTCCTGGTCCAGGTGGTATAGAAGGGATGAAAGGTGCGGCCGGAGGGGTGATGGGAGAGCTGACTCGTGCCCGGATCGCACTTGATGAGAGAGGACAGAGGCTAGGAGAGCTGGAGGAGAAAACTGCAGGCATGATGACCAGTGCGGAAGCATTTTCCAAACATGCACACGAGGTAAACTGCTTAATAGAGGAAATTTTATCCAGCAATAGCTTTAAACATTCAGGTCCCACCTGAATGCCACTGTAAGTGATCCTGCATGAGAGCCATGGCATCTTGAATCTCATTATGACTATTTTAATTCCCCCAGTATTTGGAAGAAACTGTTTTTAAATACTGTAGTAATACTGCTTTACCTTAGGAGATTATTTAAAAGAAAATTATTCATTGGCTCTGATTTATTGTATCTATACTGTGCACCTGCTACTAGAAAGGTGCTTAGGTACATTACATAATTCCCCCTCAGGAAAAAAAAAAAAAAAAGGTGTGAGAGGCACCAGAAGCGGGAATCTACACACTACTTTTTGCTTCAATCATTAAAAATCAGCTGAGTCTTTACAGCTTATTTTTTAAAAATCTTTTTCATATGTACCTTATTCCAAAAAATGAAGTTTTCTGAATTTTGTAATTTAGTTAGATATGCATGATTAGCTCATATGAACTTGCTTTGATTAGTACTTTTAAAGACTTCTAAAAACATTTTATTGTGACTATTTTCTTTGCAGTTAATGCTGAAATATAAGGATAAGAAATGGTACCAATTCTAAACTTCTAAAGAAGCTGTTGACTGCTTTGAGAAACCATTATTCAGGGAAACCAAATTTATTCCCAGCATCACTACTCAACTTGCTAGAAGCCAGTTTCTTCTACAAAATGTTCCATTACAGTCCATCTGAAGTTATCATAAGGGAAATTTATTAGAGACACTGTACAACCCAAAGGCTGGAACCCTGGTTAAAATCCCAAGACACAGCTGAATTTGCCTTTTCCCAGCGTGGAATGGAGCTATCATCTTGGCATGTCATTTGCTAAGGATTTACATTTAGGAACTACGGGGAGTCCTTCTGGTTTGAAAAAAATCCTGTACAAACAAAAGCATTAATGCACTTAATGAAAAAAAAAATCTTTGCATGATAAATTAACATCTTAAGAGGAAAAGAAAAAAAAAACAAGCATGTTGTGACAGAAGAAAAAAGATTTATGGCAAACTATTTTTATAAATTGGGCCACACCTGACAATTCAAAAAATCTGCATTAGAAGATATCAGTGTATTTCAAGTACATTTGCCATACCCAAGTGAAAAAGAAAAGAAAACCAGAATTTTCTTCTCATCTATAACTTTCATTATACTATGACATTATTGAATTCTTATGGCAAGAGTCTGATTAATGTTTCTCTCTCCATAATATTTTACATCATCACAGTTATCAGTCATAATCAAGTATTACCAGTATATTAAATTATTCCTAACACAACTATTTCCATTTCTATCATCTCCAGAACAAGTTGCTATTTTTAGTCATAAACCATGCAGGGCTTGGTCACCTCAAAGCATTTTTTCAGTCTGGCTTGTGCTCTGTAGGGGAGTTGATGAAAAGTTTGGGGAAACTAGACTATAGGAAGAATGAAGTTAGCTTTGAGAACTGATTTCACACACTCTGGTTTCAGTTTCTAAAGTGGTATATTTTCAATGCTCCATTTGTATCTTTGTCTGCCAATTACACAGTATATTACTGCTCAAGCCCAGTGGGGTCTTCAATCCAAAGGTGCTCTTGCAGCCTGACACTCACAGACCAAACTGGTCATTCTCTTCAGTATGATTCAGTAAAACCTCAGTTCATGTTTTGGGAAAGGGATTCTGATTTATTACATTTCTGACTAATAAGGGCTTTCATTAGTAAACTCTTTTTGGTTCAATACTTATTATTGAAAATCTTTATAAATTGTTGCAGTCTTGGCCTTAGTCACCATCATGGACAACAGAAATATAGAGAGAGTTTAATGATACGAAAATCAATAATTTTGTCACTAATAAGCCACAAACTATGTCAGTAGACACCAAACACCTACTCCTTATTAAAAACTTTAAAAGTGGGATAAAGAATATCCTTAATATGATAAAAGTTCTCTATCATAACTCTAACAGTGAACTACTAAAGGCAAAAGAACGAAAGAAAGAAAAGAAAGAGAGAAAGAAAGAAAGACGCTTGCTATCATTATTTAACATGATTCTGGAAGTTAAAAGTCACAGAAAATGAATGTATGCAGATTCCAGGACCCATCCTGTAATATGTTGTTCCTTCAAAAAGAATCTGTTTTAAGAAATTAATGGGTCTGTCTAATTGGATTTTGATCATTCCAGGTCTTACTGGATTTGCATTTGTGTTTCTTAAGAATTCAGCATTTTCCTGAAGTCCAAGTTATTTTAATAGCCCAAAATAGTACTTACTTGGGATTGTTTTTAGATTTTTCTTTTATTCTCAGTGTATTTTTTTTTGAAGTGGTACTTCCTTTAAATGTTCTCAGTAATTTTGAGAAGAGCAAAGATTATAGAGTCAGAAAATGTATACCAGGAAAGAATTTCTCAGAGTCCTTGAATTCTCCTAATTTCTCAAAAAAGCTTCTCCAGGAATCTCACCATTCCTGAGAAAAGCCTTAGAGTAACCTGACTTGGAAATAAAAACATGATATATAACATTATACACTAAAAATATTAAAGAGACCTGAGATCAGAATATAGATATTTCAGTATACTATTTGTATCATCAGGTTTAAAAGCTCACTTTTCTGATTTTCTCAATAGATACTTTATCATTTCTATAACTTAAAGAGCAAAATATTATTTTAGGAACAATGAAATTCAGTCCAAAGTGGTATCAAAGTCAGTGACTATCTCTGAAAGACTCAGTAAGATTGGATTTAACTTGTTCTACATCAGAGTTTCTCAGCAATATCACTATTAATAGAAAATTCTTTGCTGTGGAACCGCCCTTTACATTGCAGGATGGCTAGCAACATCCCTGGACTTATCTGCTAGATGCTAGTAGCAAAAAGAAAGAATGATAATAAAGAAAAAAATAAAGAATGTCTCCAGCCATTGCCAAAATTGATCCCAGTTGAGAGCCACTGATCTACATTATTTAAAGAGAGATTAAGTGTGATAATATATGTCTTGTATAAAATTAAATATTATAACTTAAGAAGACAAATTATTACACCCCAAATTACATGTGTGGTTCATATGCAATAAAATACTATTTTGAAAAAAGCTTATATGAATCAGTGAAAAATAACAATTATAGAATATTTTAAAGCATACAGAAAAATCATGAAAAAGAACAATATAGCATTTCACAGAAGTGCTTAAAACTTTGGCTCTAGTGAATAAATCAAATGTTTATAATTAGCACATCAGTTGGAAGTAAACAGGTGCTTCTAAATGCTTGAAATTAATAAATTCTTTTAAGTAGTTTAAATATGTCTTTCAATATCATTTTTGTAAACCCTTTCTTAACGTAAGGGTAACTTCATCTCCCAAACTCCTGATTAGTGGAATATAAATTAATGAGGTTTTACTGCATCAGAATTATTTTTATAATTCAAAGAGACAGCAATAACAAGAATCTAATGTGGATATGATTTTTCTCTTTGAACATTTCCGTTCTGTTACACTGACTTTAGCACGCATGCGCGTGTACACACACACACACACACACACACACACACACACACATACACACACACCATCACAACAACCACCACCACCACCTTATCATCATCATCTTTGGAAAATGAGTACTATTGATCCATGTAACTCTTTAAAACTCTGTTCTCTACTATTTAAATGTCTTGCCTCTATCTTGGAACATAAGAAAAATATGCATAGTAACGTGGACAATGATAGAAAAAAATGACTCTGAGCCTCAGTCATCATCAAAATTACATTATATCTGCTATGGTAGCATCAGCAGATAAGATTTGAAAACTACAGCCTCTTAAGTTGACCTCATCTCCTTATCACTCCTTCAGGAGATAAGCCCTTCTTACTGTCCCAGAAGAAAATGGGTCTTTGTGTTCTATTCACCAATAAGCAGCTAGAAGTATTTGTTTTCCTGGTTTTAATAATGTGAGCAATAACCCCTACCATGAAATCATCCGTTAACCTTGGTATTTGGAGGGAAGGATGATTGATTTATCATTTAATCCCCTACAAAAGCAGGACTACTGACTTTGCTTCTTATATTTGAGACTCAGACTCAATGTCTCAATCACATTGGGGTCATTATCTAACTTTGGAAGAATAGTGACAGAACTGAGGGAGATTTTTCTGATAATTTAGCCAGAAAGACAATTTTTCAAACCTTTTATATAACCTTGGAGTGATTCTCAAGTTAATAAATCAGAATCCGGGTTTCTAGTCCTCAAAGATCTTAAGGAATTATAAGAGGAAAAGGTTTACTGTTGGAGTCCCTTTTAATGTGACCCATGTGTCAAATATTAAATGTACCATCTATCTGTTATTTGCATTAAGGGATTACCAGGACTTTGAGAAAGAAAAAATAAGAGATTATGCCCAAGGCTGGTTGAAGAAGATGAAGATGAGCTTTTTGAAATTAAATACTTAGTTATAAAATGTCTGGCAGAAGGGAAAAATGAAGCAGCTCTAGAAAAGTAAGCCAAAAATCCTCTCCTTGGTTTAGGATCATTGGGACAACCCATGAGTATATCTGTGTGATTAAATTTGGCCCAATGGAAAGACATTTTAACTTGGCCACCTTCTTCAGAGATGGTAATGCCAAAAGGAGTCAGACATTTCTATCAGGTCTTGCTCTGATTCAGGAGAAAAGTGGTAGCCTTCACAACTTCCTCACCTATGTCCTCCAGAATACCAACCCCATTACTGACTACATACTATTTCACATACACATTGATCCAGGTGCCAGAAATACCCTAGTAAGTCGTGTATTCTGGATGGCACCATTCCAGGGAGTATGGTGGTTGTGTAGCAAGTTTAGTGTACATATTTGCATACAAAATAGCTCTAAAAGGACAAAATGCAGAATAGATAAGGTCTTACTTGGCAAAGCGAAAGGAAGTGCCAGTTTCGTACAAGAGAGTTGGAATGCGGAGGGACATGGGAGCCAGAGTTAAGTGGAAGAGATTCTAATGAGAAACCAGAGGCACAGATGGCTGTTCTTATTTATATATTTACGTAGGGAACTGATTCTCAACCTTGGCTGTACATAAGAATCACCTAAGGAGCTTTTATAATTCCCAATTATATCAAAATCTCTTGGAGTGGGAACCAACCATGGGTAATTCTGAAAGTCCTCAACGTGGTTCCAATGTTAGCCAACACTGACCAACACAGCTTTGTAGCCAATTAAGGAAGACACATTTGTCTACCTTCGCTGGTATCCAAGCCCCACTTCTGAGGGGTCATGGAAGACAAAATGTAAGAGATACAGTGTTGTCTGGTTTGATAATTATTGTGTTGAAACCCAAAACAAATGTTCTGTGCAAATTTCTGACCAGGGAAGGCCCTATTAACTTTAAATACCTCTGTCTTTGTGATTTTCTCCCATGTGACTTGGCCATTAATTATTCCTACTCAAACATCTAGGTTTTGATTGTCTTATACATGTGACATCACAAGACACTAGAAGAAATATAAGAAATTCAACAATATGTAAAGCTAAGTGGAAACTAATTCTTAATAGTTTAATAGGGGAAATTAAAACAATCATTTATTAAATTGGGTCCAGATTTATTATTCATTCTTCATTTGGAGGAGACATAGGTAGTAGGTACCTATTCTGCCATAGTATATTTTATTGGACAAGATCTTAGCAAGAAGGAAGAACAGTTCCTTTTTGATTGCTATCTTAGCTCCCAGGGCCACTTGGATTTATTTTCCTGGTTACTGGATTTGTTTTTAAAGGGAGAAGAGTGTCTGTAACTCACTATCTGTGCCCGGAAAGACTGCTTTCACATTTAAAAAGGAGAGTCTGCCTATCCAAGGCAATAATACTTAATGAGAAAACTTGAGAGTTCTCTCCTCTCATACTGCTCCCTCTGGTATTGGCCGACGCTTCTTAACCGCAAAGCCAGAAAATAAACTAGGTGGTGGTTATGGACAAGTGTACACAGAATCAAAATCTCTAATAACCTATAATTTTTAGTACTTAATTATGTGATGTTTTATTCTAGGAAATAAGAAACAGATGACATCATTGATGTATCTTTCTTTCATCTTCAGAATTTTTGCATCTTTTCAGAAAATGACAAATTACTATTTTTCTGTTGCACTCAGCAATTGTGACTATACTTAAAATTCTTGTAGTCTGTAGAAATATCAATAAAATTGTATATGTTTGTACATAGATGCTCTTATGTTATGATGTCATACACTACTAACCATTTTGCCAAGATTAAATACAGACAGAGGTAAGACCTTCATTTGCAACACTTTGAACCACGGTTTTGCAAAGTATAATTGTTTTTAAAAAGGCAGAGAGTGGGTGGGGAGCATGTGCAGAATATTTGTTTGAACTAAAATACAAAAAGAAAGAAGACTAAACACAAGTTCTCCAAACTCATAGATTTTGCTAGAGTTTATAAATCCAAAAGGGTAGAATAGCCACCCCAAATTTCCCCAAATTTTAAACTGGGGAGTTGTGTAACTTTTATTTGGAAGACTCTACAGTCAATTTTTGAGGATATTGACTGATTAGACCTTTGGTGAATTACAAGTTAAACTAAGTTTGGTGAGGGTGCAAAATAAAAAACGGAGGCTGAATAAGATGTATTTATAAACTCAACATTCATACAGTAAATGTTGTATGAACATTTGACTTCCTTAAAGGTCAGGATTTAATCCCATTCAGGCAAAAACATAAACCATTATGGGCTTATATCAGTACATTCATTAATCCCACAACCTCCAAAAGTCCCCCAGAAAGACAGTGCTCTCCTGCCCTTCTGGCTTTCATCTGCACAGTTAATTCCTTTTCAGGCACTTTCTTTATATTTACCTATACTGTGGACTTAGCTGATTAAGCTTATTTTTCCAAATGCTAATCATCTCAAGACTTTCTCATTACCACAACTTCCCTCCTAGTTTACGTTCCATATAAAAATGGAATAAAACAACCAACGAACCATAGGCTAAGAACTGTTTTTCAATCAATAGTGAAAATGTAAAAACAGACCCTTTAAAATCCAAATATTGTCTTTCCTTCAGAATTTTTTAATGTTTATTTATTTTGAGAGAGAGAGAGAGCACGCAAGTGGGTGAGGAGTGGGAGTTGGGGGGAGAGAGAGAGAGAGAGAGAAAGAGAATCCAACAGGTTCTGCATCATCAGCCAGAGACTGACACTGGGCTCGATTTTAAGAATTGTAAGATCATGACTTGAACTGAGTTCAAGAGTTGATCACTCAACCAAATGAGCCACCCAGGCACCCCCTCATCAGAATTTTCTCAAAAGGATCCTTATCTTCTTTGAACTACAATCTTTTTTGAACTACAATCCTCAGGCTTCACATATATGCATTCAATATTTAAAATACTGATTTGACTTCCTTCCTCCTTTCCTTTTTTTCCATTCATTCAGTCCAAAAGTCAACCAATCTAAGTTGTTGATTACAGCCCCATGCAAGGAGTGCACAGTGGCAGGTAAGTGTGACAGCCAAGAGGAGGACAGAATCAGAGTGAGGTGGCTGACATGACAGTAATGGTGGCCTGTGAGAGAGAGGCACAGGACAGAAGGCAGCTCAGCAGTTGGAGATAAAGGACTGAGCAATTAAGCAAATATATTCAGGCTACAAGAGCCAGGTTTCTCAATGATGGAGAAGTACAAATAAAAGGGAATGTGAGGGGTTCCTGGGTGGCTCAGTTGGTTAAGCATCTGACTATGGATCAGGTCATGATCTCATGATTTGTGAGTTCAAACCCCACGTTGGGCTCTGTGCTGACAGCTCAAAGCCTGAAGCCTGCTTCAGATTCTGTGTCCCCTTCTCTCACTGCCCCTCCCCCACTTGTGCTTTGTCTCTCTCTCTCAAAAATAAACATTTAAAAAAAGGAAGGGAATGTGAAAATAAATCCTATAGTATTGGATTAGAATTGGAACTATCAGTGTGAATTTTATGTACATACATACAAACATATATACATACCTGTGATGCAAAGCTGTGTGTGTGTGTGTGTGTGTGTGTGTGTGTGTGTGTCTGTGTGTGTATCTCCTAATTCTGAACACTGAGAGGACTAGGAATACCACCCCAGGAACACTGAACACATCTAGTGCTTTGAAATTGATTTCTAAACATATTCTTTGCTAAAAGGAACTGGGGCTTTATCAGGAACTAGCTGATTTCAAGGCTGGAACATCTTTTTATTCCAGAAAATCAAGTATTCAAAGAATGATGGGATGTGTCAAAAGGACACAGAAGCCAGCTTTTGAAGGCCCTTTGAGGGCCCATGCAAGCAAAATCTGTGATAATCTGAGTATCAAAACTAATGATACTATCTGAATAAAATAGCTACCGTGTGTCCACACTGATGTTAATTAATTAATTAGAAAGGAAAGCTCTTCCTTACAATAGAATGTTGACCAATAAATGTGGATAGAATTTAAAAATTACTTTTTTGTCAATCACTTGAAAATTAGGGGCAACAAAGCAGTGGATGCAATAACTAGTGGGTTAAAATGTAATGAAGGAACTGGATATTTCCATTTTCTCAAAGCGTCTTCACAAAAACTATTAATCATAAAGAAATAAATTAAATTTTATACTATAGAAACCTGATATGCACTATTTTGAACAAGTGACCTAAGTTACCATCATTAGAAGGGAACAAATCAACATCATGAACCACAAGACAGCATGTAATAAGAAGAAGGCAACATCACCTCTGTAATAATTCTGCCAAAAATATATAATACAGGCCTAACCATGAGGAAATATTGAACAAAATAAAATTGAGAGACATTTCTATAAAATGACTTCCCTGCATTTATCATTTTCAAGGTCATGAAAGTCAGGAACGATGGATAATCTAGTGTCACCACGTTTGACCACAGGACGTAACACAGTACACACAAAGCTGCAGAGCCCATACTACACCCCTATTAAAGTGGCACTTGAAAAGAAAGCACAGACTTGGGCTTTCTCCATCTGCACAGCAAAACCAGTAGCCCTGTCTGGCCAGGAAATGCAGTGTACAATCTAGCCTGATCTGGGTCCCCAAACAATGAGCACTACAGGTTTTGGGGCCCATTCTGTCGACCCACCAGGACAGTGAAGCTGTCCACACCTACTGCTGAGTATAGTACCTAGACCCAATCATCTAGAAAACCTGAGCAGAGAACCCAGGCAAATACCAAATCCATCATATAGCCTCTTTAGGGCAGGGAATCAAACCAGTAGTCCTATCCAACTTTTCACAGCCAGCAGCATCCTCCTGCCCTTCAACTTAAAATCATGGGCAATGGCCTTGTCCAAAGACAGATCCTGATAACAAGCCCTATTGGCCCAAGGACGTTACCAGATGACACATCCAGAATACCAAATCATGTGGACTGGTGAAGAACTATCACTACCAAAAGGAACTTCTAAAGCCTACAAAATAAAGCATCTTCCTCAAATGCACAGAGACCAATGGACAGAATCAAGGATCACAAAAAACCAGGTAAATATGACACCACTAAAGGAAACTAATGAAGCTCTAATAACTAACCATAAAAAAATGGAAATCAAAGAGTTCAGAATAACCCTCTTAAAGAAGCTTCATGAACTACAAGAACACACAGATGACTGAACAGAACTAGAAAAACAATGCACGAACAAAACACAAAGTTCAACAAAGAAATATAAACTATCAAAAATCCAAGAGCCAAAAAATACAATGACTGGATTGAGTAGTTTAATAGAGAGCTTGAATAACATGTGTTCAAACAATGTCAAAGGAAGATCAGTAATCTGGAAGATAAGATACTTAAGGTTGTCCACTCAGAGAAGCAAGAAGAAAAAAGAGTGGAAAAGAGTGAAGAAAGCCTATGAGTATGATGGGATACAACCCATATATCCTCATTATAAGAAAATCAGAAGAAAGGACAGGGATAGAAAATATATTTAAAGCAATAATGGCTGAAAACTTCCCAAAATTGGGAAGAGAAATGGATATTCAGATCCATGAGACCCAATGAATCCAAATAGGCTGAGTCTCAATAGGGCTACAGTGAGACACATTATTATTGGTCAAAAATCAAAGACAAAAATTTTGAAAGCAGGAAGAGAAGAGACAAGTTATATACAAGAGAACATCTTTCTCAACAGAAACTGTCCAGGCTGGGAAAGAATAGGATGATATATGCAAAATATTGAAAGAAAAAGCTATCAAACAAGCATTCTATGCCCAGCAAAGCTGTCCTTTAGAAAATGAAGATGAGATAAGGATTTTCCTGAACAAACAAAACCTGAGGGAATTCATCACCACCAGACTTGCCTTACAGGAAATGCTAAAGGGAGTTCTTTGAGTGGAAGTAAAAGGAAATTAATTAACATCCTAAAAACAAAACAAGGTAGTAGAAAAACTCACTGGTAATGGTAAATACGTAGTCAAAGTTAAGTTCCATAATATGGTAATAGAAGTGCATAATTAACCTACAACTCTAGTTTAAAAGTTAAAAAAAAAACATAGTAAAAATAACCCAAAGCACAATAATCTATTATTGTATGCACAATGTAAAAAATAAAGTATAACATTAATAACCTAAAATGTGAGGGGAAGGAGAGGTAAAAGTATAAAGTTTAGAAATGCAATAACAGCTAAGTTGTTATCAGTTTAAAATAGAGTGTTATAGTTTTGATAAATTTTATGTAAGCCTCATGGTAACCACAAGGGAACCTATAGTAGTTATACAAAAGAACACGATAAAGAAATCAAAGCATACTGATACCGGAAGAAAACAAAATAAAAATATAGCAGGATAAGAAGCAAGGAACAATGGATCTATATAAAACAGTCAGAAAGCAATTAAATTCTCTAAGTTGATCACATCAGTGACCCTTTTAACATTTAATACAACGTGTTCACAGGTTTGAGGGGTTAGGATGGGAATGGGGGCATTCTGCTTACCCCAGTGCTCACCTGTTGTTTATGGAAGGATTCGTGGACTTAAAAGTGAAGTTTGAACTTTACGCAATTACTTAGTTATAATACCATGGTAGCTGAAATTTGAGTTATCGGGGGCACTGGTGTTCTTTAAGTAAACTATGGTAACTGGAATTTGTGCATACTGAGTCATGCAAAGCAAGGACTGTTTTAAGGCCAGCTGATAAATCAAAAGGAAGAGAAAATGCATGTGACTACACATACAGAGCAAGTGCTGCTGAAAATCAGGTGGAGATGACCTATATGTCTGCACTCATGCTTAGAGAATACTCACATAGAGAATACTCATAAGTAAACAGAATGAGCCTTCTCTTATGCCGCCTTCTCAAGGCCATCTGAACAGTGACAGCACTACCGCTTTTCTCTCGGAGAAAGATGGTAGAGGTGAATATGGAAAAAACTCAAGAAATAATGCTATAACTTCCCTCTTATCTGTGCCATCTTCTGCCCACTCCCTCTCACCCCCGGAAAGTCATGTCTGAGTATTTTGTGCACTAATAGGCCACTACTAATAGTATATTACACTTTGTTTACAAAGCAACTGTCTTTTTAAAAAGTCTAGATAATAAACATAAAAGAGCTCTTTTGATGACTAAGAATAAAAGAAACATTTCCTATGTGCACAGACATTGCTGAACAAACTCAATGACACAAATCCCCGAATAAATACTAGGAACACAGGTTTCAGATACCCTTAAATGAAATACAATTTAAAAAACTGAGTTGCCGATATAAAGTTTCTTATAAATTCATTTTATTTCAACAGCAAAAATGTCAGTTATAAACCTCTGACTGATTATAAAATATAACCTCTTCAGCATGGGTATTCTCACTATACCACCAACACAGAAAGAGGCCGTGAGAGATGGATCCAGGGGTGTCTTCCTTCTCTAGCAGTATTACATTAAATTGTAGTATAAACATCTGATCTTACAGAACAGGATACCTCTTGAAGAGGTGTAGCTTATTTTATATTACCTAAGTATTGCAAACACATTCATTGAATGAATTGAGAAGGGAAAAGGAAGAAGAAACCAATTTCATGAAAATCCATTCATAGACTACAACCATATCGAGGCTACCTCTTTATAGAATTCAGAATTTATTAGCCAATGCTACTTTAAATACTTCTTCACTAGTCTTAAATTGATATTGGAGAAAAATCACACAAAATACCCAAGGATGGTAACATATGAGAAACCAAATCCCTATCTGCTGATGGCTCCTGCTGGGGTCTGCATCACAAGTGTCTGAATCCTGGACAGAGCTAAAAATGCCCAAGAGACAGCAGTCATTGAGCCATCATGCTCAACTAGACAGATGAGGACCCAAAGTGCTAAGTGCATGTTTCAATCAAGTGTTCTGGACCTGATTAGAGCCACACAGAACTATAAAAGGCAATTTCATACATACTCTTTGAGAGTAAACATAATTATTAAACTTGGTATTTTGCCTCAAAAAAAGTTCTTTTATGCTATAGAGAATAAATGCTGATATACATTTTGAAACTCACTAAAATTACTATTCCGCATCCATCAAGATTTGAGAGTTGGTTTTCCCGAAATAAGTGTAAGGGTAATCTCTCTTCCACACGGTTGTACCTACATCAGTTTCCCTGAGAGAGAGGCCGTATAATTACACATCGAAGTCCTTCAGCTCTCCCCAACTTGAACCTATTTTCACTTTCACTTTCAGCTTCACAGAAAGTTGTACAGCATTTTCCATTTCATTCTTGACAATCTGAGCTACCTACCAAAACAACAACAACAGCAGCAAAAAGAGGTTAATAAACTCTCTTCCCAACCAAAGAATGTTTCCCAGCCTACCCACTGAGGTTATAGGCCAGACTAGAGTTCTTCACCTCATGGTGCTTTAAATTCAAAATCCAAAAAGAGCCAGCCATCCCAACTGGTCTGCACTGAGGAGCAGGTCTCTACCCGTTTCTGTGAGTGCTGAGTTTTTAAACCCGCAGGGCAGAACTCCAAACTCTCATGGAACATCTCCCAAACAAAAACAGCCCTGAATCAAAAGTTGCCTTAAAAAGGAGTATGAGTGGCACCTGGTGGCTCAGTCAGTTGAGCATCTTTTTTTTTTTTTTTTTTTTTTTACAAATAGTTTATTGTCACATTGGTTTCCATATAACACCCAGTGCTCATCCCCTCAAGTGACTCTTGATTTTGGCTCAGGTCATGATCCTTGGGTCGTGAAATGGAACCCTGAGTTGAGCTCTGCATTAAGCATGGAGCCTGCTTAAGATTCATTCTCTCTCGTTTTCTCTCTCTCTCTCTCCACCCTGCCCCTCTCCCCCTCTCACACATATACTCTCTCTCTCTCTCTGTCTCTCTCTCTCTCCGTCTCTCAAATTAAATAAATAAAAATAAAAATAAAAAGGAGTATGAAACTGAGCACTTTTAGCTCTTTCTCAAGCCCTGCGGGACTCAACATTTATATAGCCATCCTGGGAGTAGGGAAGGATTCCAGAAATCTCATGCATCTTAACCTGATCTACAGCGTCTTAATATTCTATGAAATGGACACAAACACTGCAAAAAATACCTGAACAACATCCTCTTCTGCCACTTCATATAAGAGCTCATCATGGAGTTGAAGGATGAAGAAGCCTCCTCTGATTGGACAGAACATCCCTTGCAGTTTTCTCTTTGGTAACAATCCTGTCCCATGAAGAAAGAGGCAAAACTGATCAGCATGTCACTGTGCCCTAAAAGAACCAGTTTTTAGGGGGTTTTGAGAAACTCTGGGAAATTTAATTAAAACACATGAGCTTTAGAACTATTAGGAAAATATCTACTTGCTGACGGCTGACCTATCAGATAAACCCAAATCTCCATCAACTTCCTCCCATAAAGGAGGAATCTAACAGTCAGTGAATGGAGTCTGAAGAACTCTGCTCCAAATACCATCTAATTTATTTCTTATAAAGCAACCTACATCTTCATTTTCCATGGCGTCCTCACTACCAACTTCTCTGAGTAATAATAGCACCAGACTAGTATCGGGCCTCATCCCTGCTTCAGGACAGTGAACTGGTATTGTCATTAGGCAGTGTATTATGAGAAATTCATTTGCTGCTACATTTTTAAGACCGCAAGTGTCCCTGTGGTGTAACTGGTACTTTCCCAACTGGACCACACACTGTGGACAAGTCATTCTTTGTTTGCTTTTTTTTTCTTTTATAGTTTATTGTCAAGTTGGTTTCCTTATAACACCCAGTGCTCATCCCAACAAGTGCCCTCCTCCATGCCCATCACCCCCCCCCCCCCACCCCCACCCCCATCAGCCCTCAGTTTGTTCTCAGCATTCAAGAGTTCTTAGCATTCTAATGGTTTGCCTTCCTCTCCCCAACTATTTTTCCCCTTCCCCTCTCCCATGGTCCTCTGTTAAGTTTCTCCTGTTCCACATATGAGTGCAAACATATGGTATCTGTCCTTCTCTGCCTGACTTATTTCACTTAGCATAACACCCTTGAGTTCCATCCATGTTGCTGCAAATGGCCAGATTTCATTTTTTCTCATTGCCATGTAGTATTCCATTGTATAGATAAACCTCATCTTCTTGATCCATTTTTCTGTTGATGGATACTTAGGCTCTTTTCATGTTTTTGCTATTGTTGAGAGTGCTGCTATGAACATTGGGGTACATGTGCCCCTATGCATCAGCACTCCCGTATCCCTTGGGTAAATTCCTAGCAGTGCTATTGCTGGTCATAGGGGAGTTCTGTTGTTAATTTTTTGAGGAACTTCCACACTGTTTTCCAGAGGGGCTGCGCCAGTTTACATTCCCAACAACAGTGTAGGAGAGTGCCCTTTTCTTGTGGACAAGTAATTCTAAACCTAGGGTTCAGATGAGGACTTCAGAGACTGTATGAATCCCTTGAAGTTATATGTAAGAGTACATATCTGTACATTTTTCTGTGGAGATGATCTTTCAGTAGATTCTCAGAAGAACCTATAATTCCATGTATTAGACTTAGTTACTATTTCATAACAAGCTGAGCCTCGTGGTACAATAGTGCCCCAGTGATCACTAAGATAAGGCCCACAATAATACCTTTAGAGTAACTGCCTTTAATCATTTGCGCACAGCTCGCAGCACTCCTTCCTTTCTGCTACCCCAGTTTCCTACTGATCCTTCCAGGCAGCACAAATACTACCTTCCTCATATCTCATGCTTTCCTCAGAGAGGGTTCTTTAGTTGTCACTGTCTGCAGCCCAAGTTTTCTCACAGGTGGCTCTTAGAGGGTAAGAGAACAAAGGTAGATGAGGCTGTGGCAAGCTGCTCCCATATGAGGGCTGCAAGGCTGTACATCTAACTGAAATCTGCTCTGCCCCACTGGGTCCACTTATCTCACATCACTGATTGTCAGGATGCTTTTCTGTTTTCCAGTCACCATACCTTCATTCTCTTGATTTCTCCTTGTTATTTGGCTTCTGACTCTGAATGCTAGGGTCTCCCTGTTCTGGGCGTGGTCTGCTTCCTTGAGCTCAGCTCCCTTCAATCCACTGACTTATCACTACTTTTAACCCAGTGTGGCATCAGGATTTATCTTCAGTGACATACCCACATTGCCTTCCACCCACTCTAAAGGGTGTTGCTATTGTCTATATCCTCATTCTGACACTGCACTAGTCTGCTGTGAGAGTTATGGAAATATTTCAGTCAGGTATCTATCTTCCTTTCCTTTCTTTAGATCTTCCTTTCCTTTCTTTAGATTTTAAATTTAAACAGATTTTAATAACTTTTGCTCCCATATCCTCTAAAGCACAGAACACAGCGTTAATCCCCAAATAAGTTTGATCATATATTCTCTCTATAAAAAGAGAGAATGTATGTGGTGTGTGTGTAGTATGTGTGCACACTGACTTCCACATACAAAGTGTTGCGTGAGTAGCCTTAGATATATGGGGGAGGGGAAGACAATAAAATTAACCATCCTCATTAATGGGCAAGTAAGTCTTTATATCTATGTATTTTTTGTATGTAGAAGTGAACATCTTTATCTGTGTAACTGACGATATTATTCTCTATAACATATTTATACGTCTCTTCTAGAAACAGCAAATTCCATCCTCAACAGCTGATCTCACCTTTTCTGCACCATCTCCAGTAAAATTGATTCTTTCCCTTTATGTCCCAAACCTTCTTAACTTCTTCCCAGAAAAATTTAAAACTTGGCTGCAATCATGGGTTGGTAATTCCAATCACATTGAAATGGTATTTAAAGCAAAATTGTGGACAAGGGACAAACAGAGAAGGGAATCTACTTGTTAGAACAAGAAATAATCTATTCAATAAGGAGAGAACTTAGGAAAATAAGAACAGGAAGAGATGGCAATACCGGCAAAGAAATGTGATAAAGAAGTCAGCTCAGTACTAGTATATTCCCAGACTTGAAAAGAGAACATGGAAGGTGATGAATAGGAAAATTAACGTATCTTAAGGTGTTGGCTAAGGACCAGAGGATCCGTAAGACTCTTTCAAAGTATATGCAAAGACAAAATTATTTTCATAATACCACTCAGATGTTATTTTCCTTCTCCAATCTCATTCTTTTATAAGGGTACAATAAGCTGACCAGTTATCCTGGATTTAGCACTGAAAGTCCCATATCCTAGGAGACCCATTGGTCTCCCACAAACTGGGACATTATCACCAGAGACTGTATAGAGGGTTTTCCAGGGGTTACATGACAGGTGGGACTGCAATAAATTGAATGCAGAAATATATAAGAAAATCCAAATGTCTTCTCTTAAGCCAGACATTCAAGAGACTGGCAGAAGCGTCAACTAAAACCACTCATCACCAGTTTTCTTTTGTTCCAAAACATGTAGTTGTTTCAATGAAAATATATGACTTACGCTAACATATAGTGAGTTTATTATTTACTTTTAAACATTAATATATGAATTCCCTGTTTAAATTTATAATATGGTAAATATTACTATATATAACCCACATAAACAAAAGTTCTTTGGGACCCTTAGTAATTCTGAGTGTGAAAACATCATGAGATCAAAATGTTTGAAAAATGCTGAGAAATAATATATAAAAGACTTCCTTTATGTCTTTTCTGATATGATTAATCTTACTATGTTATAGCAGGGGCCTCATTTGTGAACAAACCTGTTCTGTCGCTTTGGAGCATACCCTCCCGATGACCATGGGATTTGAAGGTTGAGTGGAAGGTCTCTAATTGCTTCTGAATGTTAACCGTGGCTATTTTGACGATATCGGCTGCCGAACCTTGGACTGTTGTGTTGATAGCCTGTCGCTCAGCCTATGAAAAACAGTAACAATAACAGGTGCTCTATTAGATATATGAACATGGTGTCCACAGATCAGTGCTCATATCTGTAACCAGACTGGAAATCTGGACCAAAATGTGACCCAAGATGTCAACTATTAAGCTGCATCCTAAGAATAACAATTAGAATGATCCAAGGCTCTACATTCTGGTCTGTCATCCACATGAGAACAGACTAAATAGAAGAAGATCAGATTGCTTTAGTTTAGAAATCTTTAACACTCAGGAATCAAAAACTGAATTACACTTAAAATGTATTTAGCAACTCAAAATTATTTTATAAACATATATCATCAGTGTTCTAGCTGTTCAGTCTAAGACCTATTCCTTGAAATACAACTCCCCTTAATCTTAAACAAATATAAGTAGAATAATGTTCCAAGCACATTCCCCATATCAGTGGTGTGTTAGTCCTATGTAGGGTTTGGCCTCAGCAGGTCAGGAGCCCTCTGATATGAATCAGAGCTTTTTAATGGGCTGCTGGGGCTAATCACTAGCTACTAGTGAAAATGCAGACCCTAGATTCCTAGATATTAAGTTAGAACTTACCTAAAACTCTTGATACCATTAGCTTCTTGGCAGGCAAGCATAGCTACTAAAAGTGATGCTTCTAAGGCAGCAGGGATGGATACGTGGTTTAATATCCAAGGTAGAACCTATCCATGAATATCATGCCTATTGTCTCAAAAGGTCTCAGAAAATGGGAAGGGTCTATACATTGGAAGGATCTATGTAACTTGAGATGTATTTTCTAGTTCCCTGTTATCTAGGCTACAACCAATTCCTAGTACAGTAAATACCTATTAAAGAGAAAGACTTTTTTAAAATGTTTATTCATTTTTGAGAGAGAGCATGAGGAGGGGAGGGAGAGAGAAAGAGAGAGAGAGGGCAAGAGAGGATCTAAAGCAGGCTCTAAGCTGACAGCAGCAAGACCAGTTCAGGGCTCAAACTCATGAACCATGAGATCATGACCTGAGTGAAAATTGGACGCTCAACTGACTGAGCCACCCAGGTGCCCCTAAACATTTTTTTTTTAATTGTTGTTTTGTCAGATGCTGACAAATCCACTCTAAACCCATTCAGCTGTCCTTTTTTAAAGAGTGACTGAATTTCAGAGTTCTACTGACTCCTCTCCTCTGCGTAGTAGACTGTGATATTGTTGGTATTACTTGCTGCCTCACCCAATGCCATATAATTTCAAGTGTTGCTCACTCTAAACTGTTGACCATGATTTGTTTTGGTGAATGAAATGTGACTAAAATTGACATACAGCCCCATCCAAGAAGTTTTAAGAGCTGTCCAACATTGTCACGCACACAAAAGAAAGGTGTATCCCAGACAGAGATTTTTCCTTCATTCTGAATTCAGAATGATGAAAATATGGAGCAAAGCCACAGTCAACCCAGAGCCTAACTCTAACATGAATTAAAAATAAAATTTCTTATTATAAGCCATTGAAATTTTTGGGTGATTTTTACTGTGACATAATCAAGCATTAAAATAAAACTAAGATACAAACTTCACTCTCATGATATTGTGCTTCCTTGATTCTCTTTCAAAATAAAAAAAAACTTGGCAGTCTTGGGCTCATGTCTTATAGTCTCAGTCCCTTCATGACCAGGTTTTTTCACGTACATAAAACATATAGGTTCCAGTAATAGGAGATTAGTCCATTAGGATGGACCCTCCCACTGATAACAGCCAGGAAAGCTGGACAGAGAACACCTCTTTGAATCAGATGATTAAAAAGGAAATAAGAAATTAGAGAACCTAGAGAGCTAGGAGAGAAAGAAAACCAAGGAGGCAACCCTGGTGTTGGAGGCTGCCATTTCTCTCAGGGACATCAATAGATTCCGAAAGAGGCAGCTGAAAGAACCTCTGAGCAGAGCTTGATGGTTTTGAGGGATGTGGGGAACAAACAAGGGCCAAGAAGTAGAAGGAGGGGTAGTAAATCATCAACTTGCCACCCCCAAACTAATGCCCTAAGAAAACAGATAAACTAGAAATAGTCTAGTCTTAACATCCTTGCTTCAAATCATTTCTATTCCTGAAATTAGATCAAAGTAACCCTATATTGTTGGTCATTCTAATCTTCTGCCAAAAGCAAATGTAAGTCTTCTGAATAAAGGTAACATTATCATACAAGCTTCAAATTTTACCAACAGTCATTCATAAACAATATTTGATACTCAATAAAAAATCACCAGAAGAACAAGGAGTTGAGACAATGTAACTGTTTTTGTAGAAAACTAAGAAAAACAAAGGTCAATAGGAACAGACTATAGGGATACAAGTTTGAGATTTTAATTAGACTATAAATTATTATCAAATTTATTAGACTATAAAATAAAGTACAATTTTTCAAGAAAACAAAAGGCAAAATTGAATATTTCAGCAGAGAACCAAAGACCATAAAATAAGAGCAAAATGGAAACTCTAGAACTGAAAAATAAAAATAACAGAACTTACTACAGCTTTGAAGTATCATCTTGAATTCTGGAATTGCGTTACCTCCAGCTTGGTCCTTCTTTTTCAAGATTGCTTTAGCTATTTGGGGCCTTTGTGGTTCCACACAAATTTTAGGATTACTTATTCTAGTTCTGTGAAAAATGCTGTTAAATTTTGATAGGGATTGCATTGATCTGTAGATTGCTTTGAGTCATATGGACATTTTAACTGTGTTTGTTCTTCCACTCCATGAGCATGAAATATTTTTCCATTTGTGCCATCTTCAATTTCTTTCATCACCATTTTACAGTTTTCAGAGTACAGCTCTTTCAACCTCCTTGGTTTAGTTTATTTTTAGGTATTTTATTATTTTTAGTGCTGTTGTAAATGGGATTATTTTCGTAATTTTTCTTTGTGTTGCTTCATTGTTAGTGTATTGAAATGCAAAAGATTGCTGTAAATTAGTTTTGTATCTTGTGACTTCACTGAATTCATTTGTCAGTTCCAGTAATTTTTTGATGGAGTTTTATAGTTTTTTATATATAGTATCATGTGATCTGCAAAGAGTAAAAAGTTTTACTTCTTCCTTACCAACTTGGATGCCTTTTATTTCTTTTTCTTGTTTGATTGCTGTGGCTAAGACTTCTAGTACTATGTTGAATAAAAATGGTGAAAGTGGACATCCTTGTTTCGTTTCTGACCTTAGAAGAAAAGCTCTCAGTTTTTCACCATTATGATGCTAGCTGTGGGTTTTTTTCCACATTTGGCTTCTATTATGTTGAGGTATGGTCCCTCTAAACTCACTTTGTTGGGATTTTTTATTATGAACAGATGTTGCATTTTGTCAAAAAACCAATAATAAGTATTGCTGAGGATGTGGAGAAAAAGGAATCCTCATGCACTGTTGGTGGGAATGCAAATTGGTGCAGCCACTGTAGAAAACAGTATGGAGATTCCTCAAAACAATTAAAAATTGAACCACCATATAATCCAGTAATTCCACTACTGGGTATTTACCAAATGAAAATAAAAACATTAACTCAAAAAGATATATGGACCCCTGTGTTTATTGCAGCATTATTTACAATAGCCAACACATAGAAGCATTCCAAGTGTCTATCCATAGATGAATGGATAAAGAAGCTGTGGTAATATAAACAATGGAGTATTGGTCAGCCATAAAAAAAGAATGAAACCTTGCCATTGCAACAATATAGATGGACCTAGAAGGTATAATGTAAGGTGAAATAAGTGAATCAGAAAAAGACAAATACTGTATGATTTTACCCATATGTGGAATTTAAGAAACAAAACAAAGAAAAAAGAGAACTGGTGGTTGCCAGAGGGGAGGGAGGGGGTGAGGATGAAATACATAAAGGGGATTAAGAGTATACTTAGGTTGATGATCACTGAGAAATATATAGAGTTGTTGAATCATTATACTGTACACCTGAATCTAATATAACACTATATATTAATTATACTCCAATTAAAAAAATCACTCTGTTCTGAGAAAGAAAAACAGAACTTAAAGCACTTAAACAGTACTTTCCCTGTTGTTTGGTGTGTGTGTACGAGGGGCAGGGGAGTGGATAGTACTGATGTGGTGGGAGGATAAAGAAACCTTATGGAGTTGTGGAGAAGTTCTAAATAGTTAGAACAAAAAAGCTTAATAGTTGGGCTCAATAGCAAACTGAAGAGGAAAATCAGTAAATTGAAAGATAAGTTAGAAGAAAATATCCAAAATTAAGCATGATGAAATATAAACATGGAAAATACCAAACAGAGGACATGAAATGTGAGAAATCTTTTTTTAAGGTTTAAACTTTTTATAACAGGAGTCCCAGAAAGAGAGGAGAGAAAGCAGTGAAGCAATAATTAAAAAGAAATAACTAAGAATCTTCTAAAATCAACAAAAGATATCAAGCCACAGATTGAAAAAGTCTGAACACCCTTAATCAATTAAACACACATATCCACAGAGAGGCACGTAAATTAAAAACACACGCGCAACTTATGTATATTGCAGAAAACCTACTGTAAACCAGACAAAAAGAAAAATATTGTATGGAAACCAACCTAGAGAAGAAAGGCAGATTACATCAAAGAAAGGACAGTTAGACCAGGGGTGAGGAAACTACAGCCTGCAGGCCAAATGCGGCCTATCTTCTATTTCTGTAAATAGTTTTATTGAAAAACAACTACACAGTCACCCATTTATGTATTGTCTATGACTGTATTTACACTACAAGAACAGGATTGAGCAGGTATGACAGAACCTCTATGCCCTGCACAAACATGTATAAGAGAGTTTACTTTATCTGACACAGGCACTAATAAACCTAAAGGAAATTTCTACATAGTGGTGAATGTTTAAAATTCCCCTTTGAGACCAGAAAAGAGGTAAAGATGCTCACTATCACTACTTATATTAGACACTGTCCTGGCTCATCAGTCAAGCAAAAGAAATAAAAGGAATAAAGTTTAGAAACGTAGTTATAAAAACTACTCTGGAGATAATAACTGGGAAGATAGAATATCTAAAAGTATCTACAGATAAATTATTAGAATTAGTAACTAATATTTGCAAGGCTTCTAGACAACAGAACAATAAAAACAGCTATATTTCTATGTAACAGTAGCAAATGCTTAGAAAATGTAAAAAAGGAAGGAAAAGAGCAAAAAAAGATACCATTTGCAATAGCATCAAAAATTTTCAAATACCTAGCTATAAATCTAATAAAAGACACATTAAGACCTCTTCCCCCAAAATTATACATTGAGAGAATTTAAGAACTACAGAGCTAAATAGGTGAACAGATATATCATGTTCATGGGCTGGAAAACTGAAGATTATAAACACATCCACCAATCCCATCTTAATCTATGAACTCAAGGCAATCTCAAAAAAATCCCAACAGGATTTTGTGTTTATATAGAAATTTACAAGCTGCTTGTACAACTTATATGGAAATGCAGAAAACCACGAAAAGGCAAAGCTGCATCACTAAGGCACATCATCATCTAAAGGATGAATACAACAAACAAAAATAATGTGTCCAAAAACAGACACATCCATATCTGGAAATTTAATTTGTGGAAAAGGTGGCACTGAAGAACAGTAGGGGGTAAGCTCAGTTTTTCCAATAAATAGTTAGGGACAATTGTATATCCTTGAGGTGAGGGGATATGGAGGACCTTCAGTCTCTCATAACACATAAAAACTGATTTTTGGTTGATTGTAAATATAAATGTATATGGCAAAACCAAAAATTCCTAGAGAAAATTTTCTTGACATTGGGGTAGTGAAAGCTTTCTTAAACAGACCAAGGAAAGCACTATAATAATACAAAAGACTGATAAGTCCATGTAACCAAAGGGCTCATATCTGGAATATATTAAGACTCTCATAAATCAGTTAAAAGAAAGACACCCCCCCTCAAAAAAAAGACAAAAGATTTAAAATAGACTCTCCACAAAAGAAGACATCCAAAAGGCCCATAAACAAAAAAGGAGTTCAACATCATTAGTCATCAAGGAAAGGCAAATTAGAAGCACAATGAGGGACCATTACACAGTTACCAGAATGGCTAAAATTAAAAAGACCAATGATATAACCCAAGGCAAGAACGTAGATAAACAGAGCTGATGGCAATGTTAATGGGGATAATCACTCTGTAAAACTGTTAGGCAGTATATACTAAAGTATAAATGTGCTTACTCTAGGACTCAACAATTCCACTCTAAAGATAATGAAATTAAGTACATATGTTCACCAAAAGACATATATGAGAATGTTTATAGCAGTTTTATTAATGATACCCAAAACCTGGAAACAGTCCAAATGTCTGCCAATGGATAGATGTTAGATAAAATGTCAGCTAAATAAAGACATGAACTATAGCTGCACATGACACTCATGAGTCTCAGAGACCTATATTTGGATGAAAAAAGTCAGATCCAAGAGTACATATGGTAGGATTGCATTTAAATAAAATTCAAGTTCATACAAAACTAACCTATAGTTTTATGTGTGTGCTTGAGTAGGAGGTGGATACTACTGATTTGGAGGGAACATAAAGAAGCCTTCTGGGGTGTTGGAAAAGTTCCGTATCATGACCAGGATGGTGGTTATTATGGCTATAAACATGTAAAACTTAAATTTTTACACTTAAGATTTGTAATTTCCTACATGCTATTTCTCAAAAAATTTTTAAGGACAATCCAAATAATTACCCTCTCCTCACCTAAAGTTACTAGTAAGAATGAAAAGGCAAGATACAGTGTGGAAGAGAATATTTTCCCAATATGTATGTAACCAATAATGAGCTCCTACATCTAAGAAAAAGACAGACAACTCAACAACAAAAAAATGAAAAAGGAAACTTAAAAAAACACTTTCCCAAGAAAGAAATAAGTAATGGCTAATAAATATTTGTTAAGCTGCTAACCTCATTAGTATTCAAGGAAATGCAAAGTAAAGCTACAAGATACTACCTTAAACCCAACAGAATAGCTAAAATTATATCATCTTAATAGCAAATGTTGGCAAGAACACAGAGCAATGAGAACTGGCACACACTTCTGATAGGAGGGCAGATTGCTACAACCACCATAAAAAACAATTTGGCTTTATCTACTAAAGTTGAAGACAAGGAGCAATTCTAAGGGTAGTTCTTTACCAAACATAAATGGAAACATACATGCACCAGGAACCTTGGCCAAGAATTTTCAAATCAGCAATATCCATAATAACTCCACACTGGAAACCTAAATGCCCATCAATGGAAAAATGCATAAACTGTGGGGCACCTGGGTGGCCCAGTCCATTAAGAGTCCGACTTCGGCTCAGGTCATGATCTTATGGTTTGTGGGTTCGAGCCCCACGTTGGGCTCTGTGCTGACAGCCAGCTCAGAGCCCGGAGCCTTTTTCAGATTCTGTGTCTCCCTCTCTCTCTGACCCTCCCCTGCTCACACTGTCTCTCTCTTTCTCTCAGAAATAAAATAAAACATTAAAAAATTTTTTAAATAAAAGAAAAATGGATAAACTGATACATTCATAAATATACTATCATAAAGTAAAACAGTACCTCTGTGAGAGAACGTGAATGACTTGCCTGTGCAATTCTGAGTGAAAGATGCTAGACATATGAATACATACACATGATGTACATAGAGATCAAAAATATATAAAACAAAACTATAGGGCTATAAATTATGATAGTGATTATTTCTGGGAGGCAGGGGGTAGGCATCATCAAGGGACCATCTAAGGTGCTGACAATATTCTATTTGGCTTGAGTGGTAGTTACACAGGTGATATTCTGTGATAATTTACTAAAATTTATATTTGTTACATATACTTTCTCTGTGTATATTTTTCGATACAATAAAAGTTCAAACAAAAAGTGAAGCCAAACCAAAGCAAACCAAAAATTAAATCTGGCTAGATCTATTTGTAATTTAGAAGGTTGGAATTTTCTTTTTTTCTCAGGATTTGGCATGAAAAGTCTTACTCTCACATTTTTAGATACAAAAATACTAGTTTTCAAAAACTTGTATGGTTAATTTACATTAATAACTGTATCCTCCATTTTTCATCATGTAAATCCCAAGAAATATAACTCCTGTTAGATTAAGTCTAAATTTTTCAGCCTGCCATTAAAAGCCTTCCACTAGTTGGCTCCACCTGACTAGTAGAAAATTATCTACTCCTAAGTGACAACTCATTTAGAGATATGGTAAAAACCTGATAAATATTTGAGGTCTGTGTATATGGTAGGCTACAGAGTGAAGAAGTAAGGTTTCTAGCTCCAGACAGAAGTCTAGCACTGTGGGGGGCTGGGTATTTTCATTACATACAATGTGTAGTGGGCAATGACATGCAAAAGTATGGGGGAAAATAAAATATAGCCTGTTGAAATAAGAAGATGTAGACTATAATAGAAATTTAAAAAAAATTTTATGCCTTTATTTTGAGAGAGAGAGAGAGAGAAAGACAGAGAGTGAGCGGGGGAGGGGCAGAGAGAGAGAGAGAGAGAGACACAGAAGCAAGCTCCAGGCTCTGAGCTGTCAGCACAGAGCCCGACCTGGGGCTTGAACCCAGGGACTGTGAGATCATGACCTGAACCGAAGTCAGATGCTTAACCAACTGAGCCACCCAGGCGCCCCAGTAGATTTAAATATTCAGATGCATAGAATATTTTTGTGGATCCTAAAGATATCAGAGATTTTAAGTAATAATTTTAGCAAATACCAGCAATAAATATTTTAAATGGTATTAAAAATAGCCTTTTTCAATATTTTGGATATTCTAATAACCTCTTTTGAGCCAGTGCTTTTAAAATAAATAAACAAGGGGAGCCTGGGTGGCTCAATCAGTTAAGTGTCTAACTCCTGATTTCTGCTCAGGTCATGATGGGGCTCCCCGCTAGGCATGGAGCCTGCTTAAGATCCAAACTGTCCCTCTCACTCTGCCCCTTCCCTGTACAAGTATGTGTGTGTTCTTATTCTTTCTCTCTCTCTCAAAAAAAAAAATAAATAAACAAGTAGAATGAGCCAAAAATGAATGACCACAATTTAATGATGGGCTAATCAGAAAACACTGGCAATTTGGTGTGACATGACAAACTGGTATATGATATCTGAAACAAAGAACAATTAGCAAATATAAGAATTATGTTTATAACTTATTAGAAAAACTAAAAAATAACTGGCTTACTGAAACAGAACATCTTTAAAGTATTTGAAGTATTATTAAGTGAACTCATATTTACATTTGTCTCCTAAGGACAATGTTCAGCAAATACTGGCATGTGCCATTACTTCCTTGGTGAAACAGAAGATCCAATTAATAGGCTACTGATCACTAAAAGGAAATTTAGCAGTGTTTAGTCTTTGTTGTAAAAATATATGTCATTAAAATATTAAGTTAAAAATCCAGAGAAATCTTAACATACGTGAGCTTTATGATAAGGGTTATTGTTGTTGATTCCTGGTAAATATCTACGTCTTCCCAAAATGGTCCGAACAAATCCATCTCTTTTACAATTCTTCACTGTCTCTCTCATGAAACTATTAATCCCTACAAAGAAAATACAAAAATAATTATAACCAAAGTCCATTCTTAATCTCATTCACTATACTGATAGTGAAATATAACAAAACCCTTCCATGATTCTTTATTTTTTAATGTTTTATTTATTTCTGAGAGAGAGACAGCGTGAGAAGGGGAGGGTCAGAGAGAGAGGGAGACACAGAATCTGAAACAAGCTCCAGGCTCTGAGCTGGCTGTCAGCACAGAGCCCGATGCGGGGCTTGAACTCACAAACCATGAGATCATGACCTGAGCTGAAGTCAGACGCTTAACAGACAGCCACCCAGGCGCCCCCATTCCATGATTCTTAACACTATATCACATCATTAAATCTTTGCATATAAACTTTCATTCACTTTTTATAGACTCAAAGTTAGAAACAAAAGGGACTTTAGAACTAACATAATTGGGGCGCCTATGTGGCTCAGTTGGTTAAGCATCCGATTTCAGCTCAGGTCATGATCTGACCATTCATGAGTTTGAGCCCCTTGTCTGGCTCTGCGCTGACAGCACAAAGCCTGCTTGGGATTCTCCCACTCTCCCTTTCTCTTTGCCCCTCCCCAACGCTCTCTTGTGCTCTCTCTCTAAATAAATGAACAGAAAGAAAGAAAAAGAAAGAAAGAGAGAGAGAGAGAGAGAGAGAGAGGGAGGGAGGGAGGGAGGGAGGGAGGAAGAAATGATGTAATCTAACTCTATCACCAACAAAAAATATGAAACCAAACTCCTGAAGAGTACATACTAAAACCTAGGACATTAAGACTATTCCATTTTACTTTTCATCAGCTTCTTCTGCATTTTGATTGTGTTAATCAATCTTCTTTTATTCTTTGGTCCTATCACTTTCAGGTCTAAAACAGTCTAATAACTCCTTGTTAGCACCTAATCTACAATCCAAATAGGACCTAACTGAAATTAGTACATGAATAATAAAAACTTCATTAGGAATATCTGCAACCCACTTCTTAAAATTAAAAAAAAACAAAAAAAACTATGTACCAGTGTGTACTTTCCAAACACATTCACATTCCCTATACCAGCATTCATCGTCTGCTATATAGGTTCATTATTACGCCTTACAGATCTCCAGGATGAACTTGTTAATCCAAGTAGGCCAACTGTTCATTCCTATCTCTGAGCTAGAGAGGTCTTCTCTCCTCAACATCCTTCCTCCATGCTATTTAAAACACAATCAGGTATACAGACTGTGCTGATATATCTTTATTCATATGTGTAATCTCTGCTTTCTCACAGCTCTACTTATCCTAAATAAATAACAATAATTTCTCCTAACTAAAACCCCTCATCTTAGGATTTCTGTTGTGTGGCTGGTACAGGACAGACATTTGAGGAAACTGTGGGTGAAAGGAAGGGAGAAAACCCTGCCAAGTGAAGCTGTTGGTGATATTCAACCACCAGCATAAGAATTCCAGAAAGCAATAAGGCTCTTCCCTTTTTCTCTATAAGAATTACTGTGATACTGTTAAGAGCAAAGAAAAGGATGAGACTGGACAGAGTTCACCTCTACAAATTCTCTTACCTGACTCCTGTCAGAGGCCCTCATATATTTAGAGATGGAAAGAACTACTTTAAGGAAAACAAAAAAGCAAAGGGGAAAAAAGAGAGAAGCAAGCCAAGAAGCAGACACATAGCTATAGAGAACAAACTGATTGTTACCAGAGGGGAGGTGGGTGTGGGGATGGGTTAAATAGGTAATGGGTATTAAGGAGTACACTTGCTGTGAAGAGCACAGGGTGATGTATGGAAGTGTTGAATCACTGTACTCTACACCTGAAACTAATGTAACACTATGTGTTAACTAACTGAAATTTGATTAAAAACTTAAAAAAAAATCAATCTTGAGGTATACTTTATATACAGAAGGAATCCACTTTATTTTCTTATTTGTATATTAATTTTATTTTATTTTAATTTACATCCAAGTTAGTCAGCATATATTGCAATAATGATTTCAGGAGTAGAATCCAGTGATTCATCACTTACATATAACAGCCAGTGCTCATCCCAACAAGTGTCCTCCTTAATGCCCCTTGCGCATTTAGCCTATTCCCCAACCCAAAACCCTTCCAGCAACCCTCATTTGTTCTCTGTATTTGTCTCATGTTTTGTCCCCCTCCTTGTTTTTATATTATTTTTGCTTCTCTTCCCTTATGTTTATCTGTTTTGTATCTTAAATTCCATATGAGTGAAGTCATGATATTTGTCTTTCTTTGACTAATTTCATTTAGAATAATATAGTTTAGTTCCATCCACATTGTTGCTAATGGCAAGATTTTATTCTTTTTGATCACCGAGTAATATTCCTGTGTGTGTGTGTGTGTGTGTGTATACATAACACATCTTCTTTATCCATTCATCAGTCCATGGACAGTTGGGCTCTTTCCATATTTTGGAAAAGTTTATAGCATGGCTATAAACATTGGGGTGCATGTGCCCACAAGGAATGTACTTTAGGTGAACAGCTGGATGTATTTTAACGAATGTATGCACACTATAAGATATGAAACACTTGTTATCACCTTTATAGTCACCTCCCCATTATCAGCCTCAAACTCTTATTGATCTGCTTTATGATATAATATCTCGGTTTTTCATGTTTTTAAAAATTCATAAAAATTGAATTTTGCCTTCTTTTGCTAAATAGTATTCCACTGCAGAGATATACCAAAATTTGTTAATCCATGATCCCGTTCATAGAAAATTTGGTTGTTAGGAATAAAAAACTGCTATAACATTCACATAGAAGTCTTCTCTGGCTATGTTTTCATTTTTCTGGGCAAATACTCAATAGTAGAATTGCAGGATCACATAATTAACTGTACGTTTAACTCTATATTAAGGAGTCATACTGTTTTCCAAATTGGTTGTACCATTTGACAACCCTACCAGTAATGTAAAAGAGAGAGATATAAGATTTTTAATTTTAGCCATTGTGGTGTTTTTGTAATGGTGTCTCTTTGTGGTTTTCATTTGCTTTTCTCTGATGACTAATGATAATATTTGATGTTGTCATTCATATATTTTCTTTTGCGAAATGTCTGTTCAAATCTTTTAACTTTTATTTTATTGGATTGTTTGCTTTCTCACTATTGATTGCAAGAGTTTTACATATTCTGGATGCAAGTTCTTTGTTGGATAGTAAGAATTGCAAATATCTTCTGTGGTTTGCCTTACATTTTTTATTATTGAAAAATAAATTTTAATGTTTATTTATTTTTGAGAGAGAGAGAGAGACAGAGTCCAAGCTGGGGAGGAGCAGAGAGAGAGAGAGAAAGGGGGAGGGGAGTGGAATCTGAAGCAGCCTCCAGCCTCTGAGCTGTCAGCACAGAGCCCAACGCAGGTCTGGAACCCATGAACTGCAAGATCATGACCTGAGCTGATGTCAGACACTTAACCAATTAAGCCACCCAGGTGCCCCACCTTACATTTTCTTAATAGTGTCTTCTATCAATGTTTATCTTTTATGGTTAATTCAGTGTAATTATCACCTGAGAAATCTTTGCCTACCTCGATGTCACAAAACATTTTTCCTGTACTTTTTTTCTTCCAAAGGTTTATAGTTCAATTTTTAATATAACGTTAATTTCCATATAAATTTAGAATAAGCTTGTCAAATTCTACACAAAAGGCTAATTGAATTTTGATAGGAACTGAATTGAATCTATAGAACAATTTATAGAGAGCTACCATTACAACAATATTGTGTCTTCTAATAAATTAACATGGTAACCCTCATATTTATCTTTCTTCAATTTCTCTCAGGATTATTTCAGAGTTTTCAATAAAGTCTTGTACCTACTGTTAATTTAACCCAAGTGTTTTATGTATTTTGATGTGATTGAAACAGTTTTATTTTTACTTCATTCACTAATTATTACTCATATACAAAAATACAACAGAATTTTACAAACTGACCTTGTACAGTGGGGCTTTCTAAATTTACTTATTTGTTCTAGTAGTTGTTTTCCTAGAATTCATACGATTTTCGATGTACAAGATCATGTCCTATGTGAATAAAATTTTCTTTTTGGGGGTTGAGGACAGGGTTGATTATAAAGGACTATGAAAAAACTTTTTGGGGAGAAAGGGTGATAGTTCCACATCTCGTTTGTGGTGCAAAGTGTAAAACTGTGTATTTGTCAAAATTCATACAAATTTACATCTAAAAAGGGTGAATTTTACTGTATGTAAATTGTACCTCAATAAACGCCAAAAGAAAAGATAATTTAATGCCAAAAGAAAAGATAATTTAAAATGGTAATACTCAAACTGCTCTATAACAGCAATTGTTCTTTCATAGTTTCTGGTACATTTAACCAATGGTTTACTGTTTTGAATTAAACCTATCTAAACCAATAGCACAGGACAATTCCAAGGCTTTATGAGACATTCACAATGACATAGTAGCATATACATCAACTGGCTTTTGTTATTCCATTTCTGATCCTACTTTTATGAAAATAGCCCATCTTAGTAATCATAAGGTTAATGTTATTTAATTAACAATACCTAACTAAAACTTCTGAGTAATAGAAACATTAACAGAAAATTTCCTAACACTAATATTTTTCATTTAATATGGCAAGATAATTGAAAAGAATAGCATTTAGAAGATAATTAATACTCAAGGTTTATCTACCTGTATATCTGGACTTGAAAGAATCAATGTAGCAGGCAGCATCATTTTCTTTAACGCCCATTTGCTCTCCCAAAGATTTAGCTCCTATTCCATAAATGATTCCATAGCAAATCTGAAAAGAAGTCATCACACTCAGTAAGTAAATTAAAGGTGATAACTACATAAAATGCAAATATAAAAAGTTCATTAGACTTGAAATTTGGTCAATTTTTTATTTCATAGTGAGTCAAGAAATGATTAGATCTGGTTTTGGTAGGTTAAATTCATAGAACCTGATATCCAGTGAACATCTTTTCTGCCTTTTAGTAATACTGTGGGGAGGGAAGGAGGAAAATATGAATAAATGTGAATATGTCTATGTTTTAATAAAATAATACTAGTGATTTAAGATCTGTTTCTTTCATTTATCCAATAGTCTTCAGAGCGGCTTTCTGCTAACATGGTAATACCATGTTAACTTCTGCTTAAAGAAGTGCCCAGGAGTCAAGAAAGAGAAGCATTACAAACATTCATCTCCTGGCCCTTGCTTGGGACTAACAGAGCAGGAAGTGGTGGCTTCGTGATTGGAAAATAGGGGAGACTTCAGTGGAATAAATATGCTTCCACCTCTCACCACCTGAAATCCCACAATTGCAGAATTCTTTTGGGTTAAACAAATTCCTGAGGAAATTTTGGGAGTAGTGGAAGGAAATGGTCTAAATAGGTCAGTAAGGAAACTGTAATTTAATAATGAGTATTGCCTGGGTTCAAATCCTAATTCCAGAATTTACAAGATGTATTATCTTGCACAAGCTACCTAACGTCTTGTACCTCGATTCCTTGATCCATAAAATGAAGATAGTAATACCTATATCATGAACTGTGAAAATTATGGAGTTATTACTTATAAGTGTTTAGTAAATTGCCTGATATAAAGCAAGCTCATAAGAATGTCATTAAATATAATTTAGAAGATAACTTGCAAAAAACAATTATCAGAATTCCAAAATATTTTTAATGTGATAACACAGCTAGAAGTTTTCGTTTTTTCCCTTTTTTGAAAATGTTTATTTATTTTTGAGACAGAGAGAGACAGCGTGGGCAGGGGAGGGGCAGAGAGAGAGGGAGACACAGAATCTGAAGCAGGCTGCAGGCTCTGAGCTTTCAGCACAGAGCCCAATGCGGGGCTCCAATTCATGAGCCATGAGATCAAGTCCTGAGCCAAAGTCGGATGCTTAACTGACTGAGTCACTCACATGCCCTGTAATGTTTATTTATTTATTGAAAGTGAGAAAGAGAGAAAGAGAGAAAGTCAGAGAGCAGGGGAGAGGCAGAGAGAGAGGTGGAGAGCTAGAGAATCACAAGCAGACTCTGCACTGACTGTCAGCACAGAGCCCTGATGCAGGGCTCGAACTCACAAACTGTAAGATCATAACCTGAGACAAAATCAAGAGTCGGACGCTTAACCAACTGAGCCACTCAGGCATCCCCCTATCTTTTTTTTTTTTAAAGCGTCTGGCTTTAAGCAAATTACTAACTTTTGGTGCCTCAGTTTACTTCTATGTAAAATGGGAATCATAATACCTATTTCATGGGTTTATTATTAAGATTAAATACTGGAACATTACCTATTTTACCCAGGGTTTGATTCTTGCTGAATGCAGAACCTCAGAGGAGATTATTAAATAGAAATGGCAAAGCAGGCTTTCTAAACAGTGGAAGAGGGACACCTGGGTGGCTTAGTAGGTTAAGCATCTGACTTCAGCTCAGATCATGATCTCGCAGTTCACAGGTTTGAGCCTCACATTGGGCTCTGTGCTGACAGCTCAGTCTGGAGCCTGCTTCAAATTCTGTGTCTCCCTCTCTCTCTGCCACTCCCCTGCTTGCATTCTGTCTCTCTCTCAAAAATAATAAACATTTTTAAATATTTAAACAGTGGAAGATGCAAGTGATGGTGCTAGATAGGCAATGCTGAGAGGAAGTGTTTCATGCCTAATGAACAAGTCAAGAATTACAGCTGTGAGAAACTACAAGTATAAATGTGAAACTAACACAGCAGGATCTTAAAGGTGGAAATAATGTTTCTTTGCCTCAGCCAGTCATCCTACTCTCTCAAAAATGCCATCAGATTTCCCACAGGTCATGTAGTAAAAAGAAAAAAAAAAGTATCAGTGTTAATACAGGTCAGGAAATGGTGTAAATGTGACCTTTGACTTTCTCTGTGCCTGACAGTCATCCATGAGTAGGAACTACTATAGACCCACTTGAAAAGTCCAAGGGTAGTATAAAGTTTCATATGTGGGTTAGCTAACCAACGGCCTCAAAAAAGTAAAAAGCTGTAAGTTATTGATATAATCTATAGCTCAGTAATTTTTATTTTTCAGTAAACATTTAGAAAGCACCTGTGAAAATAAAGATGAAAATATGAATGCTTATAGACTAGAAAGACATTTTTAACACACACACAGGGACACTTGGGTGGTTCAGTTGGTTAAGCATCTGACTCTTGATTTCTGCTCTAGTCATGATCCCATGGTCATGGGAATGAGCCCGCATCAGGCTCCAGACTGAGCATGGAGCTTGCTTAAGATTATCTTTCTCCCCCCAACCCACCCTGCTCTCCCACTCATGATCCCTCTGTCTCTCTCTAAAAGAAATCCCCCCCAAACACACATACACATTGACAACAACTACCACCACCACCACAATATCTACCACTAATGCAGATGGCTTTCCTCACACTAAGCTGCCTCAGACTGAATCTGATTCTTTCTACTGACTCTATTGAGGAAAATATAATGAATACTATGAGACAGGCTCAGGTGAATGTGATTTGAAAGATCCAAAGATGGAGAAATCATTCCTCGACTGCAAATGATCAAGGGAACTTTAAAATTTTTTTAATCATTAAAATCCCCATTTATGTTAAGCATGCTCACTAAGATCACCTGCTTTGCTTGCTGCCTCAGTTCATCCCCAACAGATGCTGGTTCAATCATCTTCCACTCTGCTGCAATACTCCTGAAAACATCAGCTCCGGTGTTTAACACTTGAATGAGACGCCGATCATGGGATAAATGAGCCAAGATCCTCAGTTCAAGTTGAGAGTAATCAGCAGCTAATATTAAGCCACCTGAAACAGAAATGATTTTAGAAAATCTGGTACAAAGACAAATACAGATTTTATAGAATTGAGCAGGATGAAGAGATTTAGTTCTAACCTAAAACCAAAAGATCATGTGTCCAAAGGTTGAAATCTTGCTCTTAACATGATGCAATTCAATTCTGTGACTTAGATAATTATTTTTCTGTTTGACTTTCAAGTATATGTATTATGTGTAAAGCCACCCCCGACCCCTGCCATTTAACTACTATAGCAGTGCTTTCCTCAGTGTTTCCACAGTACCTGACACACAATATAAAATGGTTCTTCCATGCCTCTCCCATGTAGCACAGAGCCATTAGGAATGGTATACTTATTTTTCCTTTGCATTCTATAGAAAATCCCTTAAATGGTCATTGAATGAATGAAGAAACTCGTTTGTTATATGTGCACATTTTAAGTAGGCTAGAGAGAAACATTCAATGGAAACAATCCTCTATGACTTAGAGGATTCAGAAAATTTACCTATGGAATAGAAATAACTGGATTACACATACATGGCAAAAACAAATTTAAAAAATCATAGTAAAGTGGCACCTGGGTGTCGAGGTGCAGTGCTTGGTTCAAGAAGGGACTGGAGCGCTGCCACTCTACTCCCCACAACCGCCAAGACAGAATTCCCGTCTGACGCATTGGATCACACCACGTCCATCCCTGCCTGAGAGCTGCCCTCCCCCCCCCTTTTTTTTTTAATTTTTTAAATTAAAAAAAATATGTTTTCTTTTTTTTCTTGGAACACTGACTTGATTAACTCTGGTCACCGGCTTGCTTAAACAGTCATATTTAGTCCATTCTGTAGACGTAAATTCTACACCTACCTACCTTTTCATCTCTGTCTCTCAGGAGTAATTAGACTATATAGTTTCTCTGGATAACACCAGCGTCCTTCTCTCATCTATCCAACCATATTCCACCCTTTAGCTCGTTGAAAAAAGCTTCTTATCCCTTCTGCCTATTCATTCTATTTCCAATTTTGTCTCATCCTGGCCCTGTATTCTCTCTCTTTCTCTATGCTCTTCAACCAGCACTGCATACACCAGCTATTTAAATGTAGCTGGGAAATCTGGTTATATGCTTTAAACCATTCTTTGTCCTACAGTTTTCTTCTTTTTTCCGTTTCTTTTCTTCTTTTTGACCTTTTTATGTATTTTTTTATTTTCTATTATTCGCCTTGCCTCCTCCGCCTTTCCTCTTAACTTTTGCGTTTTCCCTCTCGGTTTGAAGGTTAGTTGGATTTGTCTGTGTGTTCATGTGCCTCTGTTCCCTGTGTGTTTGTCTGTCTGTTTTCTTCTCCAGGGATACCTCAAGAAACAAGTCAAAGTACAGATGGTGGAGACTCCCAAATATCATTACGAGTAAGAAAATAAAATAACCAAGGTCTCAACAAGAGAGATCAAGAGATACCATTCAAAAACAAACAAAAAAACCCACCACTCTCTGAAAGGATAGGCCCTGGACAGTTAAAGAGCATTCTTGGATACAGCAGTGCTCACAGGTGCAGAGAGCTTAACAAATCTTTAAAACCAACAAAAACCAGAAAGCTAATTAAAATGATGAAATGAAAGAGCTCTACTCCAAAGACATTCCAAGAACTGAGAGCTAATGAACTGCTCAAAACAGATATAAGCAGCATAACTGAACAATTTTAGAATAATAATCATAAAATTAATAGCTGGGCTTGAAAAAAGCATAGGGGACATCAAAGAAACTATGGCTACAGACAAGACAGAGAATTAGAATAGGCATGATGAATTAAAAAATGCGATAAATAAGATACATAATAAAGTAGAGGCCTCCATTGCACGGATTGAAGAGGCAGAAAGGGGAATAAGTGATTTAGAAGACACCATTAGAAAAACAAGAAGCTGACAAAAAAAGAGACAAACTGATCCAGGAACAGGAAAGAAGAGTTCGAGAGCTCAGCGACACGGTCAAACGCAACAATATCCATATCATAGGAATCCCAGAAGAGGAAGAGAGAGGGAAAGGTGCTGAAGAAGTCCTGGAACAAATTATAGCAGGGAATCTCCCCAACCTGGGGAAGGAAGTAAACATTGAAATGCAAGAGGCTCAGAGGACTCCCCTTAGATGGAACTTGAATCGATCTTCACCACGACATATCATAGTAAAAATGGCAAAATACAAGGACAAAGAGAATTTTGAAAGCACCTAGAGAGAAAAGGGCCCTAACATACAAAGGGAAACCTATCAGAGTAGTGACAGACCTATCTACTGAAACGTGGCAGACCAGAAAGGAATGACAGGAGATCTTCAATGTGATGAACAGTAAAAATATGCAGCCAAGAATCCTCTAGCCAGCAAGCCTGTCATTCAAAATAGAAGGAGAGATAAAAGTCTTTCCAAATAAACAGAAATCGAAAGAATTTGTCACCACTAAGCCAGCCCTACAAGAAATCCTGAGGGGGATGCTCTTAAGTAAATGTTGCAAAAAACAAAGATACCAGAGACACCACCACAAACATGAACCCTACAAAAGACACAAAAACTCTAAACCCACATATCTCAATAATAACACTGAATGTAAATGGGCTGAATGCTCCAATCAAAAGACA